>NC_053041.3:93949293-94254293 GCF_002575655.3 Aegilops tauschii subsp. strangulata | reverse complement strand
TTTTTGGCCGATTTGGTGCGGATTTGTGGAGATGAAAATCTGCCAGTACTAGTCTGGGGGGGGGGGGATTTTAATATAATTCGGAGGCAATATGAAAATAATAATGACAATTTTGATGGACGCTGGTCCATGATGTTTAACATGATTACCGAGAGTCTTAATTTGAGAGAAATAGAACTCACCGGTAGACAATTTACATGGGCCAATGCGTTACCCATTCCGACTTATGAAAAGTTGGACAGGGTACTTGCTAGTGTGGAGTGGGAACAAAATTATCCTTTGGTGTCGGTTCATGCGATGCAGAGAGCGATCTCAGATCACACACCACTTCTATTGGACTCGGGTGAGGCTACCCATGTGGCAAATAAAAATGTCTTCTCCTTCGAACAAAGATGGTTCGATAGAGAAGGATTTTTGGATATCATTGCACGCGCTTGGGGTAAGCTTGTTAGTGGAAGGACGCATATTGAGAGATGGCAAAATAAAATTAGACATCTCCGACAGTTTTTGAGAGGTTGGGCCAGAAATGAGAGTGGGATTTACAAACAAGAAAAAGAGCGTCTTACTCAAATAATTGAGGCATTAGACTTAAAAGCTGAAGACACTATTCTTACGGTTGATGAGCAAAGATCCATGTCTGAGGCTGAGCAAAGTCTACGAGCTCTCTTGAGAGAGGAGGAGCTCAAGTGGGCATTGCGTGCTAAAGTGCTTAAGGTTGTCCAAGGGGACGACAATACACAATTCTTCATATGGTTGCAAATGGTAAACATAGGAAGAAGAAAATCATACAGCTTGAACAGGCCGAGGGGACAATAGTGGGGCATGAGAATCTAAAAGCTTATATCTCTAATTACTATAAACAACTTTTTGGTCCCCCGAATACAAGTACGGTGACACTAGATGAATCTGTGATTGATGATATACCTCAATTACAGGCAGAGGAGAATGATATTCTCTGTGCACCGTTTATTGAAAAAGAGGTTCTTGAGGCAATATCACAAATGAAACCGAATAAAGCACCGGGACCATATGGGTCTCCAGCTGAATTCTATAAGAAATGTTGGCATATTATTAAAGATGATCTTATGCCTATGTTTCATGATTTCTTCAACGATCATTTAGAGCTGTTTCATCTTAACTTCGGTACGATAACGCTGTTGCCAAAGAAAGATGAGGCAGTTCGGATCGAACAATTCAGGCCCATATGTCTTCTTAATGTGAGCTTCAAAATTTTCACAAAGGTTGGAACCAATAGATTGACACGAATTGCTCATTCAGTGATCCAACCAAGTCAGATAGCGTTCATGCCAGGGTGACACATGTTGGGAATCGTAGCATAATTTAAAATTTTCCTACGCTCACCAAGATGCATCTATGGAGTCTACTAGCAACGAGGGGAAGGGAGTGCGTCTACATACCCTTGTAGATCGCGAGCGGAAGCGTTCCAATGAACGTGGATGACGGAGTCGTACTCGCCGTGATCCAAATGACCGATGACCGAGTGCCGAACGGACGGCACCTCCGCGTTCAACACACGTACGGTGCAGCGACGTCTCCTCCTTCTTGATCCAGCAAGGGGGAAGGAGAGGTTGATGGAGATCCAACAGCACGACGGCGTGGTGGTGGATGTAGCGGCTCTCCGGCAGGGCTTCACAAGCTTCTGCGAGAGAGAGAGAGGTGTTGCAGGGGAGGAGGGAGGCGCCCAAGGCTTGGATATTGCTGCCCTCCCTTCCCCCCACTATATATAGGGCCAAGGGAGAGGGGGGGGCGCAGCCTTGCCCCTTCCTCCAAGGAAGGGTGCGGCCAGGGGGGGAGTCCTTCCCCCCCAAGGCACCTCGGAGGTGCCTTCCCCCTTTAGGACTCTCCCTTTTTTCTTATCTCTTGCACATGGGCCTCTTGGGGCTGGTGCCCTTGGCCCATATAGGCCAAGGCGCAACCCTTACAGCCCATGTGGCCCCCCCGGGGCTGGTGGACCCCCGGACCCCTTTCGGCACTCCCGGTACAATACCGATAAAGCGCGAAACTTTTCCGGCGACCAAAATAAGACTTCCCATATATAAATCTTTACCTCCGGACCATTCCGGAACCTCTCGTGACGTCCGGATCTCATTCGGGACTCCGAACAACTTTCGGGTTTCCGCATACATATATCTCTACAACCCTAGCGTCACCGGACCTTAAGTGTGTAGACCCTACGGGTTCGGGAGACATGCAGACATGACCGAGACGCCTCTCCGGTCAATAACCAACAGCGGGATCTGGATACCCATGTTGGCTCCCACATGCTCCACGATGATCTCATCGGATGAACCACGGTGTCGAGGATTCAATCAATCCGTATGCAATTCCCTTTGTCAATCGGTGTGTTACTTTCCCGAGATTCGATCGTCGGTATCCCAATACCTAGTTCAATCTCGTTACCGGGAAGTCTCTTTACTCGTACCGCAATGCATGATCCCGTGACTAACGCCTTAGTCACATTGAGCTCATTATGATGATGCATTACCGAGTGGGCCCAGAGATACCTCTCCGTCACACGGAGTGACAAATCCCAGTCTCGATCCGTGCCAACCCAACAGACACTTTCGGAGATACCCGTAATGCACCTTTATAGTCACCCAGTTACATTGTGACGTTTGGCACACCCAAAGCACTCCTACGGTATCCGGGAGTTGCACGATCTCATGGTCTAAGGAAAATATACTTGACATTGGAAAAGCTCCAGCAAACGAAACTACACGATCTTTTATGCTATGCTTAAGTTGGGTCTTGTCCATCACATCATTCTCCTAATGATGTGATCCCGTTATCAATGACATCCAATGTCCATAGTCAGGAAACCATGACTATCTGTTGATCAACGAGCTAGTCAACTAGAGGCTTACTAGGGACAGGTTGTGGTCTATGTATTCACACATGTATTACGATTTCCGGACAATACAATTATAGCATGAATAATAGACAATTACCATGAACAAAGAAATATAATAATAACCATTTATTATTGCCTCTAGGGCATATTTCCAACAGTCTCCCACTTGCACTAGAGTCAATAATCTAGTTCACATCACCATGTGATTAACACTCACTGGTCACATCACCATGTGACCAACATCTAAAGAGTTTACTAGAGTCAACGATCTAGTTCACATCACTATGTGATTATCACTCAATGTGTTCTGGCTTGGTCATGTTATGCTTGTGAGAGAGGTTATTAGTCAACGGGTCTGAACCTTTCAGAACCGTGTGCTTTACGAATATCTATGTCATCTTGTGGATGCTACCACGCGCTATTTGGAGCCATTTCAAATAATTGCTCTACTATACGAATCCGGTTTGCTACTCAGAGTCATCCGGATTAGTGTCAAAGTTCGCATCGACGTAACCCTTTACGACGAACTCCTTTCCACCTCCATAATCGAGAAAATTCCTTAATCCACTAGGTACTAAGGATAAGTTCGACCGCTGTCATGAGATCCTTTCCCGGATCACCATTGTACCCCCTTGACCAACTCATGGCAAGGCACATTACATGTGCGGTACACAGCATAGCATACTATAGAGCCTACGTCTAAAGCATAGGGGACGACCTTCGTCCTTTCTCTATCTTCTGCTGTGGTCAGGTCTTGAGTCTCACTCAATACTCACACCTTGTAACACAGCCAAGAACTCCTTCTTTGCTGATCTATTTTGAACTCTTTCAAAATCATGTCAAGGTGTGCTGTCCTTTTAAAGTATCATCAGGCGTCTAGTTCTATCTCTATGGATCTTGATGCCCAATATGTAAGTAGCTTTATCCAGGTCTTCCTTTGAAAAACTCCTTTCAAACAACCCTTTATGCTTTCCAGAAATTTTACATCATTTTGGATCAATTATATGTCATTCACATATACTTATCAGAAATGTTGTAGCGCTCCCACTCACTTTGTTGTAAATACAAGTTTCTAACAAACTTTGTATAAACCCAAAAACTTTGATCTCTCCATCAAAGCGTATATTCTGACTCCGAGATGCTCGCTCTAATCCATGGAACGATCGCTGGAGCTAGCATACCTTTTAGCATCCTTAGGATCGACAAAACCTTTCTGATTGTATCACATACAACCTTTCCTTACGAAAACTGGTAAGGAAACTTGTTTTGACATCCATCTGCCAGATTTTATAAATGTAGCTAATGCTAACATGATTCCGACGGACCTAAGCATCGCTACGGATGAGAAAAACTCATCGTAGTCAACTCCTTGAACTTGTGAAAATACTCTTTGCCACAAGTCGAGCTTCATAGACGGTAACTTTACCGTCCATGTCCGTCTTCTTCTTAAAGATCCATTTATCTCAATGGCTTGCCGATCATCGGGCAAGTTCACCAAAGTCCATGCTTTGTTCTGATACATGGATTCTATCTCGGATCTCATGGCCTCTAGCCATTCGTCGGAATATGGGCCCACCATCGCTTCTCCATAGCTCGTAGGTTCATTGTTGTCTAGCAACATGACTTCCAAGACAGGATCACGCATTACTCTGAAGTAGTGCGCATCCTCGTTGTCCTACGAGGTTTGGTAGTGACTTGATCCGAAGTTTCATGATCACCATCATAAGCTTCCACTTCATTGGTGTAGGTGCCACAGGAACAACTTCATGTGCCCTGCTACATACTAGTTGAAGCGACGGTTCAATAACCTTATCAAGTCTCCACCATCCTCCCACTCAATTCTTTCGAGAGAAACTTTTCCTCGAGAAAGGACCTGTTTCTAGAAGCAATTACTTTTGCTTCCAGATCTGAAATAGGAGGTATACCCAACTGTTTTGGGTATTCTATGAAGACGCATTTATCCGCTTTGGGTTCGAGCTTATCAGCCTGAAACTTTTGCACATAAGCATCGCAGCCCCAAACTTTTAAGAAACGACAACTTAGGTTTCTCTAAACGGTGTCGTCCCAACGGAATTGCGTGGTGCCCCTTTTAAAGTGAATGCGGTTGTATCTAATGCCTAACCCATAAACGATAGTGGTAATTCGATAAGAAACATCATGGTATGCACCATATCCAATAGGGTGCAGCTATGATGTCCGGACACACCATCACACTATGGTGTTCCAGGCGGTATTAATTGTGAAACACTTTCCACAATGTCTCAATTGTGTGCCAAACTCGTAACTCAGATACTCATCTCTATGATCATATCACAGACATTTTATCCTCTTGTCACGACGATCTTCAACTTCACTCTGAAATTACTTGAACCTTTCAGACTTGTGTTTCATCAAGTAAATACACTCAGCATCTACTCAAATCATCCGTGAAGTAAGAACATAACGATATCCACTGCATGCCTCAGCACTCATTGGACTGCATACATCAAAATGTATTACTTCCAACAAGTTGCTCTCTTGTTCCATCTTACTGAAAACGAGGCCTTTCAGTCATCTTGCCCATGTGGTATGATTTGCATGTCTCAATTGATTCAAAATCAAGTGAGTCCAAACGATCCATCTGCATGGAGTTTCTTCATGCATATATACCAATAGACATGGTTTGCATGTCTCAATCTTTTCAAAAATGAGTGAGTCCAAAGATCCACCTACATGGAGCTTCTTCATGCGTTCTACACCAATATGACTCAAGTGGCAGTGCCACAAGTATGTGGTACTATCATTACTATCTTATATCTTTTGGCATGAACATGTGTATCACTACGATCGAGATTCATTTTAGGTGCAAGACCATTGAAGGTATTATTCAAATAAACAGAGTAACCATTATTCTCCTTAAATGAATAACCGTTTTGCGGTAAACATAATCCAATCATGTTCAGCGCAACCACCAAATCTCGATGGTAGAGGGAGCATGCGATGCTTGATCACATCAACCTTGGAAACACTTCCAACACATATCGTCATCTCACCTTTAGCTAGTCTCCATTTATTCCGCAGCTTTTATTTCGAGTTACTAACACTTAGCAACCGAACCAGTATCTAATACCCTGGTGCTGCTAGGAGTACTAGTAAAGTACACATTCATATAACGTATATCCAATATACTTTGTCGACCTTGCCTGCCTTCTCATCTACCAAGTATCTAGGGTAGTACTGCTTCAGTGACCGTTCCTCTCATTACAGAAGCACTTAGTCTCGGGTTTGGGTTCAACCTTGGGATTCTTCACTAGAGCAGCAAATGACTTGCTGTTTCATGAAGTATCCCTTTTGCCCTTGCCCTTCTTAAACTAGTGGTTTTACTAACCATCAACAATTGATGCTCCTTCTTGATTTCTACTCTCGCGGTGTCAAACATCGCGAATAGCTCAAGGATCATCATAACTATCCTTGATATGTTATAGTTCATCACGAAGCTCTACTAGCTTGGTGGCAGTGACTATGGAGAACTATCACTATCTCATCTGGGAGATTAACTCCCACTCGATTCAAGCGATTGTGGCACTCAGACAATCTGAGCACACGCTCAATGATTGAGCTTTTCTCCCTTAGTTTGCAGGCTTAAGAAACTTGTCAGAGGTCTCATACCTCTTGACGTGGGCACTAGTCTGAAATCCCAATTTCAGTCTTCGGAACATCTCACATGTTCTGCGACGTTTCAGAAACATCTTTGGTGCCACAATTCTAAACCGCACCGAACTATCACGTAGTTATCAAAACGTGTATGTCAGATGTTTTGTAACATCTACAGACGACGCTGAGGTTCAGCACACCGAGCGGTGCATTAAGGACATAAGCCTTCTGTGCAGCAATGAGGACAATCCTCAGTTTACGGACCCAGTCCGCATAATTGCTACTACCAACTTTCAACTAAATTTTCTCTAGGAACATATCTTAACCAGTAGAACTAAAGCGCAAGCCATGACATAATTTGTAAATACTTTTTGACTATGTTCATGATAATGAAGTTCATCTGATTATGAACTCCCACTCAGATAGACATCCCTCTAGTCATCTAAGTGAAACATGATCCGAGTTCAAATAGGCCGTGTCCGATCATCACGTGAGATGGACTAGTCAAGATCGGTGAACATCTCCATGTTGATCGTATCTTCTATACGACTCATGCTCGACCTTTCGGTCCTCCGTGTTCCGAGGCCATGTCTGTACATGCTAGGCTCATCAAGTCAACCTAAGTGTATTGCGTGTGTTCCGAGGCCATGTCTGTACATGCTAGGCTCGTCAACACCCGTTGTATTCGAACGTAAGAATCTATCACACCCGATCATCACGTGGTGCTTCGAAACGACGAACCTTCGCAACGGTGCACAGTTAGGGTGAACACTTTCTTGAAATTATTATAAGGGATCATCCTACTTGCTACCGTCGTTCTAAGCAAATAAGATGCAGAAACATGATAAACATCACATGCAATCAAATAGTGACATGATATGGCCAATATCATCATGCTCCTTTGATCTCCATCTTCGGGGCACCATGATCATCTTTGTCACCGGCATGACACCATGATCTCCATCATCATGATCTCCATCATTGTGTCTTCATGAAGTCGTCACGCCAACGATTACTTCCACTTCTATGGCTAACTCGTTTAGCAACAAAGTAAAGTAATTTACATGGCGTTATTCAATGACACGCAGGTCATACAAAATAATAAAGACAACTCCTATGGCTCCTGCCGGTTGTCATTCTCATCGACATGCAAGTCGTGATTCCTATTACAAGAATATGATCAATCTCATACATCACATATATCATTCATCACATCTTCTGGCCATATCACATCACATAGCACTTGCTGCAAAAACAAGTTAGACGTCCTCTAATTGTTGTTGCAAGTTTTTACGTGGTTTGTAGGTTTCTATGAAGAACGTTTCTTACCTACGTATGACCACAACGTGATTTGCCAATTTCTATTTACCCTTCATAAGGACCCTTTTCATCGAATCCGTTCCGACTAAAGTAGGAGAGACAGACACCCGCTAGCCACCTTATGCAACTAGTGCATGTCAGTCGGTGGAACCTGTCTCACGTAAGAGTACGTGTAAGGTCGGTCCGGGCCGCTTCATCCTACAATGCCGCCGAAACAAGAAAAGACTAGTAGCGGCAAGAAGAATTGGCAAACTCAACGCCCACAAGTGCTTTGTGTTCTACTCGTGCATAGTAACTACGCATAGACCTGGCTCATGATGCCACTGTTGGGAATCGTAGCATAATTTAAAATTTTCCTACGCTCACCAAGATGCATCTATGGAGTCTACTAGCAACGAGGGGAAGGGAGTGCATCTACATACCCTTGTAGATCGCGAGCGGAAGTGTTCCAATGAACGTGGATGACGGAGTCGTACTCGCCGTGATCCAAATCACCGATGACCGAGTGCCGAACGGACGGCACCTCCGCGTTCAACACACGTACGGTGCAGCGACGTCTCCTCCTTCTTGATCCAGCAAGGGGGAAGGAGAGGTTGATGGAGATCCAACAGCACGACGGCGTGGTGGTGGATGTAGCGGCTCTCCGGCAGGGCTTCGCAAGCTTCTGCGAGAGAGAGAGAGAGGTGTTGCAGGGGAGGAGGGAGGCGCCCAAGGCTTGGATATTGCTGCCCTCCCTTCCCCCCACTATATATAGGGCCAAGGGAGAGGGGGGGCGCAGCCTTGCCCCTTCCTCCAAGGAAGGGTGCGGCCAGGGGGGGAGTCCTTCCCCCCCAAGGCACCTCGGAGGTGCCTTCCCCCTTTAGGACTCTCCCTTTTTTCTTATCTCTTGCACATGGGACTCTTGGGGCTGGTGCCCTTGGCCCATATAGGCCAAGGCGCAACCCTTACAGCCCATGTGGCCCCCCCGGGGCTGGTGGACCCCCGGACCCCTTTCGGCACTCCCGGTACAATACCGATAAAGCGCGAAACTTTTCCGGCGACCAAAATAAGACTTCCCATATATAAATCTTTACCTCCGGACCATTCCGGAACCTCTCGTGACGTCCGGGATCTCATCCGGGACTCCGAACAACTTTCGGGTTTCCGCATACATATATATCTACAACCCTAGCGTCACCGGACCTTAAGTGTGTAGACCCTACGGGTTCGGGAGACATGCAGACATGACCGAGACGCCTCTCCGGTCAATAACCAACAGCAGGATCTGGATACCCATGTTGGCTCCCACATGCTCCACGATGATCTCATCGGATGAACCACGGTGTCGAGGATTCAATCAATCCGTATGCAATTCCCTTTGTCAATCGGTATGTTACTTGCCCGAGATTCGATCGTCGGTATCCCAATACCTAGTTCAATCTCGTTACCGGCAAGTCTCTTTACTCGTACCGCAATGCATGATCCCGTGACTAACGCCTTAGTCACATTGAGCTCATTATGATGATGCATTACTGAGTGGGCCCAGAGATACCTCTCCGTCACACGGAGTGACAAATCCCAGTCTCGATCCGTGCCAACCCAACAGACACTTTCGGAGATACCCGTAATGCACCTTTATAGTCACCCAGTTACGTTGTGACGTTTGGCACACCCAAAGCACTCCTACGGTATCCGGGAGTTGCACGATCTCATGGTCTAAGGAAAATATACTTGACATTGGAAAAGCTCTAGCAAACGAAACTACACGATCTTTTATGCTATGCTTAAGTTGGGTCTTGTCCATCACATCATTCTCCTAATGATGTGATCCCGTTATCAATGACATCCAATGTCCATAGTCAGGAAACCATGACTATCTGTTGATCAACGAGCTAGTCAACTAGAGGCTTACTAGGGACAGGTTGTGGTCTATGTATTCACACATGTATTACGATTTCCGGACAATACAATTATAGCATGAATAATAGACAATTACCATGAACAAAGAAATATAATAATAACCATTTATTATTGCCTCTAGGGCATATTTCCAACAACACATACTCGAAGGGGTGGTCGTTTTGCATGAAACGCTTCATGAGATCCACTCAAATAAACTAGATGGGGTCATCTTCAAAGTGGATTTTGAGAAGGCGTATGATAAAGTAAAGTGGCCTTTCCTTCAGCAGGCAATGCGCATGAAAGGTTTTAGTGAAGCCTGGAGGAACCAAGTGGATACCCAAGTCCAGAAGGGTAGTGTCGGAATTAAGGTAAACGATGACATCAGTCATTATTTTCAGACACATAAGGGGTTGAGACAAGGGGATTCCATGTCTCTTTTGTTTAATATAGTGGCAGATATGTTGACAGTCATTATTGGCAGGGCCAAGCAGCATGACCATGTAGAGGGGTTAGTCCCTCATCTAGTCGATGGAGGGGTATCCATCCTACAGTATGCTGATGACACTATCCTATTCATGGAACATGACATGGCTAAGACACGTAATATGAAACTTATCTTATGTCTCTTCGAACAATTGTCTGGCTTAAAAATTAATTTTCATAAGAGCGAGTTGTTTTGCTTTGGGAAGGCCAAAGACGAGGAAAACACTTATAGACAATTGTTCCGATGTGAATTAGGTGCTTTACCATTCAGTTATTTGGGAATACCGATCCATCACCGTAAATTATCTAATAAATAATGGAAGTGTATTGAAGAGCAAATTGAAAAAAAAACTTAGCTGTTGGAAGGGCAAGCTTATGTCATATGGAAGTCGGCTGGTCCTGATTAACTCGGTACTGACTAGTATGCCGATGTTTCTGCTTTCGTTCTTCGAAATTCCGAACGGGGTTCGGAAGCGACTTGATTTCTTTAGATCTCGTTTCTTCTGGCAGTCTGATGAGGCCAAGAGGAAATACCGTCTCGCGCGATGGGATATCCTTTGCCGACCTAAAGACCAAGGGGGTCTCGGTATTGAGAACTTAGAAATTAAGAATAAATGCCTTATGAGCAAATGGCTATATAGGCTAGAGACAGAGCCGGAGGGTATGTGGTCACAAACCCTGCGCAATAAGTATTTACACTCGAAAACATTAGCCCAGGTTACCATGAGACCGACTGACTCGCCATTCTAAAAGGAACTTATGAGAACGAAGGACTTGTTCTTCCGTAGGGTCAAATTCTTGGTTGGCAATGGGATGTCAACAAGATTTTGGAAGGATACTGGTTAGGAGAGACGCCCCTGGCCGCCCAATATCCCACCCTTTATAATAGTGTGCAACGTAAGGAGGATTACGTAGGCACAATCTTTCAAACAATTCCCTTGAACATCCAGTTTAGACGTGTGTTAGTTGGTGAGAGATGGACTTCCTGGATGCATTTGGTTCGGAGACTGATAGAGGTTCAACTCTCCGACCAGCCGGATTCCACACAATGGAAGCTAACTAAGAATGGGTTTTTTACGGAGAAATCATTCTATATGGATTTAATTAATTCTGGCCCAATCTCACGATCGTTGCACATCTGGAGGGTTAAGGTTCCTTTGCGCATCAAAATTTTTATGTGGTTCGTCCATAAGCGAGTGATAGTCTCAAAGGACAACTTAATCAAAAGACGATGGGTAGGAAGTTCGCGGTGCTGTTTTTGTGATCATGATGAAACAATACAACACTATTTCTTGAATGCCCACTTGCCAAGTTACTTTGGAGAACGATTCATATAGTTTTCAACATTAATCCTCCAGTCGATATTGCGTCTTTGTTTGGGACGTGGTTAGCTGGGGTTGAACAGACTGCTGTGGCTCGTATTCGGATTGGAATATGTGCGCTATTATGGGCTATATGGAACTGTAGGAATGATATGATTTTTAACAGACAACACACTTTAACTTTCTTGCAGGTCATCTTCAGAGCTACAGCTTGGATCTGTACGTGGTCCTTACTCACTCCTATGGACTTCAGGGAGCCTTTTGTTACTGGGTGCAACCAATGGGAGATGGTAGCACGGGTTATATTTAACGGGTTCGGATGGCGCTCACATAACAGGATAGGAGTCTAGGGAGCTTATCCTTCATATTACCGTATCGGTTGCTTTTGTCAGCTTGTAATTTTCTTTTTTTATTTTTCTTTGCTCCTCTTGCGAGGAGTAAGACTATTATGACAGTTTCGGTGCTTCGTGGACTTTTAATAAGATGGCTGCATGCATCGTCATGATGCAAAGGCCGGGGCATGCCTCCATTTCCAAAAAATTGCCAAGTTTTGTGCCTAACTCCAAAATGGCGTTTGTTGTAGGATGGATGGGGATACTCTTCATTCGAAAAATATTCTTGATATATTTCGTTTTATGTTACATGGCTCATATTTTGCTTGTCTAATTATTGCTGAAACTTGAAATTTGGGATATGTCGATGATTTATTTTGCAAATGAGTGAATTAACTCACCAAAATACTAGTGGGAAGTTCTGCAGCGATGCCATCTCATCCGTCACAAATGAACATGACGCGTACTCCATCAAATCCGTTGGTTCATGGATACAAACACCATCCTTTTCCAATCGTTCAAACTTCCTACTGGATATTTACCGAGCAGCAGCGTGCAACGCTAGGCCATGCACGGCCGCAGTGGAACATTAACATGTACCCAGAATAATAATGGTTTCCCCGGCCGGCCGGGCCGATATGACTCAGTCTAGACCTAGTCGTGTTCTTCTTCGCCGGCGCACAACATCTGACAAACCCCGCCTCCTCCCAAAAAAGCAGCCAGGCTCCCCTGCTTATTCCTGCCGCGCGCCAGGAGCTAGCTTCGCTTCGAAGGCTACGCCCCTGAGCTCGACCATGCTGCTACTGACGCGTCAAGTCACGCAGCGACCCACAGCATCCGTCGCATTTCCTCCGGTCCACTGCGAGATTGCCGCTGAGCGCGCCAGGCATCGCCTCGGTTTACCCACGCGACAAAGTAGGGGTTTGGGAAAATATCTGCCGATAGGGGCAGTCACATGCTCCCATGCTCCGAGGGCAGATGTACACCAAAGCGCAATTCCAGGAATCTTTGGGAGTTTTCTGCAGAAGCGTGCAACCTTTACCACTGACCGATGATGTCCATTGGATCAAAGATTCAACGGCCGAGAATCTCTGGAGCATGGGAGCACGTAAGACCCCGTATCACCTCATACTTGCATAAGATGATAGCGCGCAGAAAATAGATAAATCATGGAAATGATATTTCATTGCATGTTTATAATTCCATACAAATGAAATGATGTGGTGCTCCCATATTTCATCCGGATAGAATGTTTTCCGGACTCTCCTAACAATACCTTTTGAACTATGAGGGCTGACTCAGGACACCCCAAATATGTAGCCTGGTATATGGATAGAGAGAGAGAGAGAGATTTACATAGTGATATTCGTGAAGGAAATATATCCTAGAGGCAATAATAAAGTTATTATTTATTTTTTTATATCATGATAAATGTTTGTTCATGCTAGAATTATATTAACCGGAAACTTACTACATGTGTGAATACATAGACAAACAGAGTATCACTAGTATGCCTACTTGACTAGATCGTTGAATCAAAGATGGTTAAGTTTCCTAGCCATAGACATGAGTTGTCATTTGATTAACGGGATCACATCATTAGAGAATGATGTGATTGACTTGACCCATTCAGTTAGCTTAGCACTTGATGGTTTAGTATATTGCTATTGCTTTCTTCATGACTTATACATGTTCCTATGACTATGAGGTTATGCAACTACCGAATACCGGCGGAACACTTAGTGTGCTACCAAACGTCACAACGTAACTGGGAGATTATAAAGGTGCTCTATAGGTGTCTCCGATGGTACTTGTTGAGTTGGCATAGATCGAGATTAGGATTTGTCACTCCGATTGTCGGAGAGGTATGTCTGGCCCTCTCGGTAATGCACATCACTATAAGCCTTGCAAGCAATGTGACTAATGAGTTAGTTGCAGGATGATGCATTACGGAACGAGTAAAGAGACTTGCCGGTAACGAGATTGAACTAGGTATTGAGATACCGAAGATCGAATCTCGGGCAAGTAACATACCGATGACAAAGGGAACAACGTATATCGTTATGCGGTTTGACTGATAAAGATCTTCGTAGAAGATGTGGGAGCCAATATAAACATCCAGGTTCCGCTATTAGTTATTGACCGGAGACGTGTCTTGGTCATGTCTACATAGTTCTCGAACCCGTAGGGTCCGCACGCTTAACGTTCGGTGACGGTCAGTATTATGAGTTTATGTGTTTTGATGTACCGAAGATAGTTCGGAGTCCCGGCACGGACATGACGAGGAGTCTCGAAATGGTCGAGACATAAAGATTGATATATTGGATGACTATATTCGAACACCGAATGAGTTCCGGGGGTCACCGGATAATTATCGGAGTACCGAGGAGTTATCGGAACCCCGGGGGGGCTAATGGGCCAACATGGGCCTTGTGTGTGTGAGAGAGAGGAGGGGGCCATAGGGCTGGCCCCCCCCTTGAGGAGTCTGAATTGGACAAGGAGGGGGGCGGCGCCCCCTCTTTCCCCCCTCTCTCCCTTTCCTTCCTTCCCCCTTCCTCCTCCTAGTTGGACTAGGAAAGGGGGAGTCCTACTCCTACTAGGATGTGACGCCCCCGATTTGACCGTATGCTAATCATGCACGCAAATGTGTACGATCAAGATCAGGGACTCACGGGAAAATATCACAACACAACTCTAAAGTATAAATAAGTCATACAAGCATCATAATACAAGCCAGGGGCCTCGAGGGCTCGAATACAAGTGCTTGATCATAGACGAGTCAGCGGAAGCAACAATATCTGAGTACAGACATAAGTTAAACAAGTTTGCCTTAAGAAGGCTAGCACAAACTGGGATACAGATCGAACGAGGTGCAGGCCTCCTGCCTGGGATCCTCCTAACTACTCCTGGTCGTCGTCAGCGGCCTGCACGTAGTAGTAGGCACCTCCAGTGTCGTAGGTGTCGTCGTCGACGGTGGCTTCTGGCTCCTGGACTCCAGCATCTGGTTGCGACAACCAGATAGGAAGGAAAGGGGGAAAAGAGGGGGAAAGGCAACCGTGAGTACTCATCCAAAGTACTCGCAAGCAAGGAGCTACACTACATATGCATGGGTATATGTGTAAAGGGGCATATCAGTGGACTGAACTGCAGAATGCCAGAATAAGAGGGGGATAGCTAGTCCTGTCGAAGACTACGCTTCTGCTCATCTCCATCTTGCAGCAGGTAGAAGAGAGTAGATTGAAGTCCTCCAAGTAGCATCGCATAGCATAATCCTACCCGGCGATCCCCTCCTCGTCGCCCTGTTAGAGAGCGATCACCGGGTTGTATCTGGCACTTGGAAGGGTGTATTTTATTCAGTATCCAGTTCTAGTTGTCATAAGGTCGAGGTACAACTCCGGGTTGTCCTTTTACCGAGGGACACGGCTATTCGAATAGATAAACTTCCCTGCAGGGGTGCACCACATAACCCAACACGCTCGATCCCATTTGGCCAGACACACTTTTCTGGGTCATGCCCGGCCTCGTAAGATCAACGCGTCGCAGCCCTACCTAAGCACAACAGAGAGGTCAGCACGCCGGTCTAACCCTATGCGCGCAGGGGTCTGGGCCCATCGCCCTATGCACACCTGCACGTTGCGAACGCGGCCGCGAGCAGACCTAGCAACCCGCACGATCACGGCGGTTACGTCAAAGCGGTCCAACACGGCGCGCGCCACTCAGTCGCTGACGTCAAGAAGGCTTCGGCTGATACCACGACGCCGGGATACCCATAACTACTCCCACGTAGATGGTTAGTGCGTATAGACCAAATGACCAGGCTCAGATCAAATACCAAGATCTCGTTAAGCGTGTTAAGTAACCGCGAACGCCGACCAGGGCCAGGCCCACCTCTCACCTAGGCGGTCTCAACCTGCCCTGTCGCTCCGCCCCAAAGATCCACTCGCGGGTACTCCTACGAGCCGACCCGTCTTCAGTCATCACATGTGTCATGTATATAATATATGAGTATAAACCCGTGATCACCGCCCAGGTGATCACGGCCCGATAGTATAGCACAACAGACGGACAAGAATGTAGGGCCACTGATGGTAACTAGCATCCTATACTAAGCAGTAGGATAGCAGGTAAGGGAAACAACTGTAGCAACAATGACAGGCTATGCAACAGAATAGGATTAATCGAGAGTAGTAACATGCTACACTACTCTAATGCAAGTAGTAGAGAGTAGAGTAGGCGATATCTAGTGATCAAGGGGGGGGGGCTTGCCTGGTTGCTCTGGCAAGTAGGAGGGGTCGTCGACTCCGTAGTCGAACTGGGCAGCAGAAGTGTCGGTCTCGTAGTCTATCGGAGAGAAGAGGGGGAAGAAACAGTAAATACAATGCGAACATAAGCATGACGATGCGTGATATGACAATGAGCGGTGCTAGGTGTGCCCTAACGCGACAGTAGGTGGTACCGGTGACGGGGGGGGGGAACATCCGGGAAAGTATTCCCGATGTTTCGCGTTTCGGACAAACGGACCGGATGGGGAAAGTTGCTAGTTCGATAGGTTAGGGAGGTGTGGTGGATGAACGGACTGCGTATTCGTATTCGTCTCGTCGTTCTGAGCAACTTTCATATAGAAAACATTTTCATCCGAGTTACGGTTTAAAAGATATGAATTTTCAAAGTTTATTTGAATTTCTGGAATTATTTAATTAACAGAAAAAGGGGTATGACGTCAGCATGACGTATGAGCGACGTCAGCGGTCAACAGTCCGGGTTTACTGGTCAAAACTGACACGGGGGACCCACCTGTCATAGACAGTGGGTTAACAGAAGATTAAACTAATTAGTTTTTAGTTAATTAACTACTAGGCCCACCTGTCAGTGAGTGATTAATTTAATTAATTAGTTTTAATTATAAAAACATTTTCTTTTGTTCTTTTTTTTTCTAAGGCGGGGCCCGCATGTCAGTGGCTGGGCCTGCCCAGTAAGCACGTTGACTGGGTTGACCCAGTCAACGGGGCCCGCAGGGCCCGCTGGCAATGACCCAGGGGTGGCCCCAGGTGTGCCACGTCGGTGGTGGCCGGCGGCTGAACACCGGCGACCGAAAATATGGCGGAGGCGCTCGGGACCTCGCCGGAATCCACGTACAGGGGGCCTTTTGGACCGTGCGTTGCTGCGTTCGAACGAGTGAGCAACGCCGCATCCAACACGGGTGGCCACGCAAGCTGCGATGGCCGGAGCCGCCGCCGGCGACAGGGACGGCGGAGACCCGAAGCACGGCGAACTCGCGCGCGATGAAAAGGAGGCTAAAACGGGCGGCGCGCTACTCCTACGGCGACTACTCGAAGCCACGAACGTGTTGGTGAGCTCGACGGACCGGGACGAGCCCTACCGTGATGGCTACGAGCTCGACAGCGGAGCCCGGGCGCGGCAATGGCGTCGCGTCGCGCACAGCTTGCTGCGGCGCGTAAACGGAGCTAGGACGGGGAGAGGAAGGGGTGGAGCTCACCGAGCGGCTACGAAAAGCCTGCGACAGCTTAGGAGCGCAGAGGTGGCCGGAGACGACGGCGGTCACCGGCGGCCGAGGCGGAAGGGGACGAGCTGGATCCGGTGCTGTGGTGCCTCCCGGCTCCAACGGCGGGCACCGGTCGAAGTGGCGGACGACGACGGACGCCTACAGCATGTCGGGGGTGCAGGGCGATGACGGTGGCCGCGGGGACGACGGAGAACGGCGGCGAGCACGCTCTGGCAGTGGGGATCGAAGGGGAGAGGGAGGTGGATCTGACGGGGGAGGCGCAGAGGCCGAGAGTGAGAGCGGGGGCGAGTGGGAGAGGGGCCCGAGGAGGCGGGGGGGCGCTGGCGTCCTTATCCTCCCCGTCGCCGGCGAGGGGGTGCGGCGGGGACGGCCCCTGTTCCGACCCCGGTCAGGGGAACAGGGAAGGGGGCGAGGGGGAGAGGTGGCTAGGCCGGCTGGGCCGGGGGTCGGCCCAGTTGGGCCAGGGGTCCCGTGGGGGGGGGGCCTGCTCCTTTTGCTATTTTTTTTGTCTGGTCTGTTTTCTTTTTATTTGTTTATT
This sequence comes from Aegilops tauschii subsp. strangulata, assembly GCF_002575655.3. Taxonomy (NCBI): domain Eukaryota; kingdom Viridiplantae; phylum Streptophyta; class Magnoliopsida; order Poales; family Poaceae; genus Aegilops; species Aegilops tauschii. The sequence continues at coordinate 94,236,388 of NC_053041.3, read as the reverse complement.
TTCTTTTTATGTTTTATTTCATTTAAAAGTATTTAGGCATTTTATAAAAATGTGTTTTCTCCACAATAATTATCAGTGCAATTTCTGGCATGGCCCGAACATTTTTGTTTAAATTTTTGAAAACTTTTATTTTCCACTTTTAAATTTTAATTGAAGTTTGAATTAGGAGTTTGAAAAGGAATGTGATTCAAATGTGATCAAGCCCTGTTTAGCAACATGATTAGCTTAATCACAGAGAGTTACTGTAGCATGATTCTCGGGGTGTTACAAATCTCCTCCACTACAAGAAATCTCGTCCCGAGATTTAGGAGGTAGGAGGAAACAGTGCGGGGTATTCTTCGCGCAGACGATCCTCTCGTTCCCAAGTGGCCTCATCTTCAGAATGGTGCGACCACTGGACTTTGAGAAACTTGATCGCCTTCTGACGTGTGCGGCGTTCAGCTTGGTCGAGAATGCGGACCGGATGCTCCTTATAGGAGAGGTCTTGCTGCAATTCGAGCACTTCATGATCCACAGCTCGGATTGGGTCCTCGTCGCCCTGTTAGAGAGTGATCACCGGGTTGTATCTGGCACTTGGAAGGGTGTATTTTATTCAGTATCCAGTTCTAGTTGTCATAAGGTTGAGGTACAACTCCGGGTCGTCCTTTTACCGAGGGACACGACTATTCGAATAGATAAACTTCCCTGCAGGGGTGCACCACATAACCCAACACGCTCGATCCCATTTGGCCGGACACACTTTTCTGGGTCATGCCCGGCCTCGTAAGATCAACGCGTCGCAGCCCTACCTAAGCACAACAGAGAGGTCAGCACGCCGGTCTAACCCTATGCGCGCAGGGGTCTGGGCCCATCGCCCTATGCACACCTGCACGTTGCGAACGCGGCCGCGAGCAGACCTAGCAACCCGCACGATCACGGCGGTTACGTCAAAGCGGTCCAACACGGCGCGCGCCACTCAGTCGCTGACGTCAAGAAGGCTTCGGCTGATACCACGACGCCGGGATACCCATAACTACTCCCACGTAGATGGTTAGTGCGTATAGACCAAATGGCCAGACTCAGATCAAATACCAAGATCTCGTTAAGCGTGTTAAGTAACCGCGAACGCCGACCAGGGCCAGGCCCACCTCTCACCTAGGCGGTCTCAACCTGCCCTGTCGCTCCGCCCCAAAGATCCACTCGCGGGTACTCCTACGAGCCGACCCGTCTTCAGTCATCACATGTGTCATGTATATAATATATGAGTATAAACCCGTGATCACCGCCCAGGTGATCACGGCCCGATAGTATAGCACAGCAGACGGACAAGAATGTAGGGCCACTGATGGTAACTAGCATCCTATACTAAGCAGTAGGATAGCAGGTAAGGGAAACAACTGTAGCAACAATGACAGGCTATGCAACAGAATAGGATTAATCGAGAGTAGTAACATGCTACACTACTCTAATGCAAGTAGTAGAGAGTAGAGTAGGCGATATCTGGTGATCAAGGGGGGGGGGCTTGCCTGGTTGCTCTGGCAAGTAGGAGGGGTCGTCGACTCCGTAGTCGAACTGGGCAGCAGAAGTGTCGGTCTCGTAGTCTATCGGAGAGAAGAGGGGGAAGAAACAGTAAATACAATGCGAACATAAGCATGACGATGCGTGATATGACAATGAGCGGTGCTAGGTGTGCCCTAACGCGACAGTAGGTGGTACCGGTGAAGGGGGGGAACATCCGGGAAAGTATTCCCGATGTTTCGCGTTTCGGACAGACGGACCGGATGGGGAAAGTTTCTAGTTCGATAGGTTAGGGAGGTGTGGTGGATGAACGGACTGCGTATTCGGATTCGTCTCGTCGTTCTGAGCAACTTTCATATAGAAAACATTTTCATCCGAGTTACGGTTTAAAAGATATGAATTTTCAAAGTTTATTTGAATTTCTGGAATTATTTAATTAACAGAAAAAGGGGTATGACGTCAGCATGACGTATGAGCGACGTCAGCGGTCAATAGTCCGGGTTGACTGGTCAAAACTGACACGAGGGACCCACCTGTCATAGACAGTGGGTTAACAGAAGATTAAACTAATTAGTTTTTAGTTAATTAACTACTGGGCCCACCTGTCAGTGAGTGATTAATTTAATTAATTAGTTTTAATTATAAAAACATTTTCTTTTGTTCTTTTTTTTTCTGCGGCGGGGCCCGCATGTCAGTGGCTGGGCCTGCCCAGTAAGCACGTTGACTGGGTTGACCCAGTCAACGGGGCCCGCAGGGCCCGCTGGCAATGACCCAGGGGTGGCCCCAGGTGTGCCACGTCGGTGGTGGCCGGCGGTTGAACACCGGCGACCGAAAATACGGCGGAGGCGCTCGGGACCTCACCGGAATCCACGTACAGGGTGCCTTTTGGCCCGTGCGTTGCTGCGTTCGAACGAGTGAGCAACGCCGCATCCAACGCGGGTGGCCACGCAAGCTGCGATGGCCGGAGCCGCCGCCGGCGACAGGGACGGCGGAGACCCGAAGCACGGCGAACTCGCGCGCGATGAAAAGGAGGCTAAAACGGGCGGCGCGCTACTCCTACGGCGACTACTCGAAGCCACGAACGTGTTGGTGAGCTCGACGGACCGGGACGAGCCCTACCGTGATGGCTACGAGCTCGACAGCGGAGCCCGGGCGCGGCAATGGCGTCGCGTCGCGCACAGCTTGCTGCGGCGCGTAAACGGAGCTAGGACGGGGAGAGGAAGGGGTGGAGCTCACCGAGCGGCTACGAAAAGCCTGCGACAGCTTAGGAGCGCAGAGGTGGACGGAGACGACGGCGGTCACCGGCGGCCGAGGCGGAAGGGGACGAGCTGGATCGGGCGCTGTGGTGCCTCCCGGCTCCAACGGCGGGCACCGGTCGAAGTGGCGGACGACGACGGACGCCTACGGCATGTCGGGGGTGCAGGGCGATGACGGTGGCCGCGGGGACGACGGAGAACGGTGGCGAGCACGCTCTGGCAGTGGGGATCGAAGGGGAGAGGGAGGTGGATCTGACGGGGGAGGCGCAGAGGCCGAGAGTGAGAGCGGGGGCGAGTGGGAGAGGGGCCCGAGGAGGCGGGGGGGCGCTGGCGTCCTTATCCCCCCCGTCGCCGGCGAGGGGGTGCGGCGGGGACGGCCCCTGTTCCGACCCCGGTCAGGGGAACAGGGAAGGGGGCGAGGGGGAGAGGTGGCTAGGCCGGCTGGGCCGGGGGTCGGCCCAGTTGGGCCAGGGGTCCAGTGGGGGGGGGGCCTGCTCCTTTTGCTATTTTTTTTGTCTGGTCTGTTTTCTTTTTATTTGTTTATTTTCTTTTTATATTTTATTTCATTTAAAAGTATTTAGGCATTTTATAAAAATGTGTTTTCTCCACAATAATTATCAGTGCAATTTCTGGCATGGCCCGAACATTTTTGTTTAATTTTTCGAAAACTTTTATTTTCCACTTTTAAATTTTAATTGAAGTTTGAATTAGGAGTTTGAAAAGGAATGTGATTCAAATGTGATCAAGCCCTGTTTAGCAACATGATTAGCTTAATCACAGAGAGTTACTGTAGCATGATTCTCGGGGTGTTACAAATCTCCTCCACTACAAGAAATCTCGTCCCGAGATTTAGGAGGTAGGAGGAAACAGTGCGGGGTATTCTTCGCGCAGACGATCCTCTCGTTCCCAAGTGGCCTCATCTTCAGAATGGTGCGACCACTGGACTTTGAGAAACTTGATCGCCTTCTGACGTGTGCGGCGTTCAGCTTGGTCGAGAATGCGGACTGGATGCTCCTTATAGGAGAGGTCTTGCTGCAATTCGAGCACTTCATGATCCACAGCTCAGATTGGGTCCTTGAAGCAACGACGGAGCTGTGACACATGGAACACATCGTGAACCTGAGAAAGGTTCGGCGGTAGTTCCAGTTGGTATGCCACTTTTCCACGCCTTTCGAGAATAAGGAATGGGCCAATATAGCGAGGAGCTAGTTTGCCCTTGATCCCGAAGCGGTGAGCACCCTTCATAGGTGTGACTCGAAGATAAGCCTTTTCGCCAGGTTGATAGACCATGTCTTTATGATGACGGTCATACTGACTCTTCTGACGTGACTGAGCAGTCTTGAGATTCTCACGAATAATGCGGACTTGTTCTTCGGCATCTTGGATAATATCCGGACCGAAGAGTGGACGTTCCCCAGTTTCTGACCAGTTCAGAGGGGTTCAGCACTTTCGTCCATATAACACTTCGAAGGGGGCCATCTTCAGACTAGCTTGATAGCTATTATTATAAGAGAACTCAGCATACGGGAGAGATTCCTCCCATTTCTTGCCGAAGGAAATAACGCAAGCTCGAAGCATGTCTTCGAGAACTTGATTGACGCGTTCAACTTGTCCTTGCGATTGAGGATGAAACGCAGTACTGAATGACAGACGAGTTCCCATAGCTTCTTGGAAACTTGCCCAGAATCTTGAAGTGAATAAGCTACCACGGTCTGAACTGATAACCAATGGAATACCTCGGAGTGAAACAATCCTGGACATATAGAGCGTTGCCAACTGGCTAGCAGTGATCGTTTCTTTGACCGCCAGGAAATGTGCAACTTTAGAAAGCCGGTCAATGACGACAAGAATAGCATCATTACCTTTCTGTGATTTGGGAAATCTAGTGACGAAGTCCATCTCAACATGGTCCCATTTCCATTCAGGAATAGAGATAGGTTGCAGAGTTCCAGCAGGCCTTTGATGTTCTACTTTGATACGACGGCAAACGTCACACTCAGCAACATAACGAGCAATGTCTTGCTTCATATTAGACCACCAGAATCTCTGACGGATGTCTTGGTACATCTTTGTGCTACCAGGATGGATACAAAGAGGCGTATCATGAGCTTCTTTCATAACTTCCTGTGTCATATCCAGGTTTTTCTCTGCACATGGCACCACTAGGCAGCCCTTGAAGTATAGGGTGCCATCTTCAGCAATGGTGAAGAATGAGGGCTTTCCTTCTGCGAGGTAGCGCTTAATCTTGTGGGCTTCAGAGTCATACTTCTGTAGCCTTTTGATGCTGTCCTCGAGATCTGGTTTAGCAACTAGGGTATTGAGGGAACCCTGGGTAACAACGTGGAGGTTCACCTTGCCAAACTCCTTAGGAGGGGGAGCGAGTGCACCCGGAGGAACAATATGGAGGTTCAGCTTCCTGAATTCTTCAACAAGCGAGGGCTGAACTTTGTGAACCTGAAGGTGGTTGCAGTAAGACTTGCGGCTCAAGGCATCAGCCATTACATTAGCCTTGCCTGGCGTATAGGAAATACCCAAGTCAAAGTCTGCAACAAGCTCCATCCATCTCTGCTGACGGAGGTTCAGGTCTGGCTGAGTAAACAGATACTTCAGACTTTGGTGGTCGGTGAAGATCTCGCAACGATTACCGAGAAGGTAATGTCGCCACTGCTTCAGCGCATGAATGACAGCAGCAAGTTCGAGGTCGTGAACTGGGTAGTTCTCTTCGTGAGGGCGCAATTGTCGAGAGGCATAAGCAATCACTTTGCGGTCTTGCATTAGGACACAGCCTAATCCTTGACGGGAAGCGTCGCAGTAAAAGACAAAGTCCTTCTTAGTATCAGGTGGAGCTAGAACTAGGGCAGAAGTCAACTTGTCTTTGAGTGCCTGGAAACTTTCCTGACACTTGTCTGTCCATTGGAACTTGACACCCTTATGCAATAGGTTAGTTAGAGGCCTGGCGATCTTAGAGAAGTTCTCGACGAATCGACGGCAATAGCTGGCGAGACCGAGAAAACTTCTGACTTGCTTAACGTTCTTGGGAGGAGTCCAATCAAGAATAGCCTGAACTCGCTCGGGGTTGACAGCAATACCATCCTTAGAGATGACATGCCCAAGATAGGTTACTTCCGGTAGCCAGAATTCACATTTGGAGAACTTGGCATATAGTTGATGTTCTCGTAGCTTTTCCAGCACAAGTCGAAGATGTTCAGCATGTTCTTCTTCGTTCTTGGAGAATACCAGGATATCATCCAGATAAACCACGATGAACTTGTCGAGGTAATCCATGAATATATAGTTCATCAGACGAGAGAAGGTGGCTGGAGCATTGGTTAAACCGAAAGACATGACGGTGTACTCGTATGAACCATAGCGAGTCACGAAGGCAGTCTTTCGGATATCCTCTTCGCGAACACGGATCTGGTGGTAGCCCAACCTCAAGTCGAGCTTAGAGAACACTGACGAACCCGCCAGTTGATCATACAGATCATTGATCCGAGGAAGGGGGTATTTATTCTGAATGGTAGCTTGGTTTATAGGACGGTAGTCTTGAACCAATCGGTTAGTCCCATCCTTCTTCTTGACAAAGAGAGAAGGTGCTCCCCAAGGAGAGCAACTTGGGCGAATGAACCCTTGGCGAAGAGATTTGTCGATTTCCTCCTTAAGCTCAAGGAGTTCATGCGGCGGCATTTTGTAGGGTCGCTTGGCTATAGGAGTGGTGCCGGGTTTCAAGTCGATGATGAATTCGACAGCTCTAGCAGGGGAATCCCCGGAAGTTCTTCAGGGAAGACGTCGAGGAATTCACGCACGACGGGAATGTTTTCAATGCCCTCGAGTGGTGCAGCGTTCAAGGCATTCAATGCATAGAGCCTTGCCTCGGCATTTTGCACCAGATGGGCTTGGTAAGTAACTATCTCATCTGAAGGGTGCAGCAGATGGACGGTCTTAGTGGTGCACACGATTGAAGCAGTATGCGCTTTTAACCAATTCATTCCCAGAATGAGATCAATGCTACAGGACTTCAGTACGATGGGAGAGACAAGAAATTCCAGTCCTTCAATTTCAACAGTAACATCGTGACTAACCATAGAGGTTTGACATTGGCCCGCAGGGGTGTGTACCACTAGCGGAGTGTTTATCTCTTCGTAATTAATGCCATGCAGGAATGCAAATTCTGCTGATATGAATGAATGGGATGCTCCTGTATCAAATAAAACGGATGCTGGTACTGAATTTACGAGGAGTGTACCCATCACAGTAGCAGGCTGGTCTTGAGCTTCGCTGAGATCAACGTGGTTGGCCTGAGCACGACCATAAGACTTAGCATTGTTGTTACGGGGCTGGTTGTTACCACGGCCAGCTGCTGGAAGGGCCAGTTGATTCTGATTCTGATAGCAGTTCCTGGCAAAGTGACCCGGTTGACCACACTTGAAGCACAGACCATTATCGGGAGTGGGAACAGGAGCCCCAGGTGGGGGAGCTGGTAGCTTTGACTGCCTAGAAGGTGGAGGAGGCAGACGCGGTGCAGCATAAGATTTCCTTGGAGCAGGTGCATTTGGGCGATACATGCTGTTCGGGATCCATATCTTACGCTTCTGTGAGGGCGAGCCTGAAGATGAGCCCGTGTCACGGTTGCGCCTCTGAGAGCTCTGGTATTCCTGCAGACCAGTCTCGACATTGATGGCCTTGTTCACCAAGGTGGCGAAATCAGCAAAGTCATGCACTAGAAGTGCGAGCTTGATGTCAACTTGTAGTCCATCACGGAACTTCTCCTGTCTGCGTGCATCAGTTGCAATGTCCTCTTCAGCATAGCGGGATAAGTCCAGAAACTCCCGCTGATAAGCTTCAACAGTTTTGTTGCCTTGGGTGAGGTTGCGGAACTCACGCTTCTTCCGGTCCATGACTCCTTGAGGAATGAAGCGGGCACGGAAAGCAGCTTGGAAGTCTGGCCATGTGATGATTGTTCCAGCTGGCAGAGTACGCCTGTGGCTGTCCCACCATTGAGCTGCGGGTCCCTTCAAGAAGAAGGAAGCAAAAGTGACATAGCTGGCAGGGGCTACATCGGCAGACTCCATCTCATAGGTGATGTCACGGAGCCAGTCATCAGCATCCAGAGGCTGAGTTGAGCTGCGGTAGATGGTTGGGTTGAGGCGTATGAAATCTTGAAGAGTCGCTTGAGCTGGCTGCTGGTTCATATTGGGGCGAGGAAACTGAGCCATCATATTTTCCATGAACTGGCGGTTCAGTTCAAACTGTTGGATCATACCAGCCATGTACTCAGGTGGTGGTGGGGCATCGCCACCACGACCACGACCACCTGGTCTAACCATCCTGCTAATATATAACAGGGGTAGTTCAGCATTGAGAATATGTGCTAAGACAGAATCATTCATGATGAAACATGCATAACGAAAGGAGCAAGATAGCTACTACATAGTAGTCGGCATAGCTTACAAAAGGGGTCATGCATAGAGTTCAGTACATAGACTAAAACATCATAGGCGGCACACAGGCTCGCGGCGAATGCCTCTAACACTACAAGCAAGCCTACATCAGTCCCAAGAGGTACTGTGGAGGTAATCGTAGCCCGACAGCTGGTAGTGAGGCAACAGATAGCCCTCCACGTCAGCAGACTGGGGGCCGCGGATACTCAGGTGTAGAGCCCGACGATCAGGTGGCAGAAGAGGGCCAAGTGCGGGAGAGTAGCCTCCCACCTCTGGCCAACCGACACCGTGGGGCATCACGGTCCTGGCTGGGTAGATCGCAGTACGCGGTACCTGTCCAGATCGGACAAAGGGGTGCAGCAGCGTCAGAGCACGGTAAAGGTGCTGACGGGTGGTGTACATCTCGTGGCGAAGAGCTCGGTTAGCTCGATCCAGCCCATCAGCATGCAGAACCAGGTGCTGATGGTAGAAGGGCTCTCGGGTGACAGTGGAGTAGGCAGCAGTATAGTATCCCTCCGCACCAACATCGGATGCGATAGCAATGCGCCTGAAAGGGGAGGTGTCCAACTCCCGATACTCTCCACGAAGACGTGTCAGAGCAGCATAGGCAGCATCGTGGACAGCCATATCGATGGTCACACCAACACCATGTGCGCTGTGCAGCACAGTAGTGGAGTCATACTCCCGAGAGTAGAGGTGGACGATGGCACGGTACTGCTCCTGGTTAAAGTCCTGGTACTCCTCGTAGACGGTGTACTCAGGGTGCCAGCGATAACCCAGATAGGTCATCATCTCAGCTAGCACCGCAGGTGATCCCGAGGCACCAATGGCCGTCGTGTGGCGCACGACCTGCCTCGTGGGTTCCATCTGAAAGCAAAGACGTTTCAAAGGAGTCAAATGACAGTGTGTGAATTGTTCAATATACTATTCTAAGAAACAACTATGGCTTATCCAACTTTGGGGTGAACGCGGTCACGGGATCCTAGTGTTAAAGTTAGTAAATTCGTTTAACCCGAGTAGAAGAGAGTTCAGAGTCCCAGAGTAAAGGTCGAGGAGTAAAAGATCCTAGTACCACCCAATGGCGACGTGGGCCCGTAAGACACACAGCCATGTTAGTAAAAGTTTTGTAATGTCTAGACTCGACTTCGGCCAAGGAGTGTGGATAGGGGGATTCCTACAGGCAGTCGGCTCTGATACCAACTTGTGACGCCCCCGATTTGACCGTACGCTAATCATGCACGCAAATGTGTACGATCACAACACAACTCTAAAGTATAAATAAGTCATACAAGCATCATAATACAAGCCAGGGGCCTCGAGGGCTCGAATACAAGTGCTCGATCACAGACGAGTCAGCGGAAGCAACAATATCTGAGTACAGACATAAGTTAAACAAGTTTGCCTTAAGAAGGCTAGCACAAACTGGGATACAGATCGAACGAGGCGCAGGCCTCCTACCTGGGATCCTCCTAACTACTCCTGGTCGTCGTCAGTGGCCTGCACGTAGTAGTAGGCACCTCCAGTGACGTAGGTGTCGTCGTCGACGGTGGCGTCTGGCTCCTGGACTCCAGCATCTGGTTGCGACAACCAGATAGGAAGGAAAGGGGGAAAAGAGGGGGAAAGGCAACCGTGAGTACTCATCCAAAGTACTCGCAAGCAAGGAGCTACACTACATATGCATGGGTATATGTGTAAAGGGGCATATCAGTGGACTGAACTGCAGAATGCCAGAATAAGAGGGGGATAGCTAGTCCTGTCGAAGACTACGCTTCTGGTCATCTCCATCTTGCAGCAGGTAGAAGAGAGTAGATTGAAGTCCTCCAAGTAGCATCGCATAGCATAATCCTACCCGGCGATCCCCTCCTCGTCGCCCTGTTAGAGAGCGATCACCGGGTTGTATCTGGCACTTGGAAGGGTGTATTTTATTCAGTATCCAGTTCTAGTTGTCATAAGGTCGAGGTACAACTCCGGGTCGTCCTTTTACCGAGGGACACGGCTATTCGAATAGATAAACTTCCCTGCAGGGGTGCACCACATAACCCAACACGCTCGATCCCATTTGGCCGGACACACTTTTCTGGGTCATGCCCGGCCTCGTAAGATCAACGCGTCGCAGCCCTACCTAAGCACAACAGAGAGGTCAGCACGCCGGTCTAACCCTATGCGCGCAGGGGTCTGGGCCCATCGCCCTATGCACACCTGCACGTTGCGAACGCGGCCGCGAGCAGACCTAGCAACCCGCACGATCACGGCGGTTACGTCAAAGCGGTCCAACACGGCGCGCGCCACTCAGTCGCTGACGTCAAGAAGGCTTCGGCTGATAACACGACGCCGGGATACCCATAACTACTCCCACGTAGATGGTTAGTGCGTATAGACCAAATGGCCAGACTCAGATCAAATACCAAGATCTCGTTAAGCGTGTTAAGTAACCGCGAACGCCGACCAGGGCCAGGCCCACCTCTCACCTAGGCGGTCTCAACCTGCCCTGTCGCTCCGCCCCAAAGATCCACTCGCGGGTACTCCTATGAGCCGACCCGTCTTCAGTCATCACATGTGTCATGTATATAATATATGAGTATAAACCCGTGATCACCGCCCAGGTGATCACGGCCCGATAGTATAGCACAGCAGACGGACAAGAATGTAGGGCCACTGATGGTAACTAGCATCCTATCCTAAGCAGTAGGATAGCAGGTAAGGGAAACAACTGTAGCAACAATGACAGGCTATGCAACAGAATAGGATTAATCGAGAGTAGTAACATGCTACACTACTCTAATGCAAGTAGTAGAGAGTAGAGTAGGCGATATCTGGTGATCAAGGGGGGGGGGGCTTGCCTGGTTGCTCTGGCAAGTAGGAGGGGTCGTTGACTCCGTAGTCGAACTGGGCAGCAGAAGTGTCGGTCTCGTAGTCTATCGGAGAGAAGAGGGGGAAGAAACAGTAAATACAATGCGAACATAAGCATGACGATGCGTGATATGACAATGAGCGGTGCTTGGTGTGCCCTAACGCGACAGTAGGTGGTACCGGTGAAGGGGGGGGGACATCCGGGAAAGTATTCCCGATGTTTCGCGTTTCGGACAGACGGACCGGAGGGGGAAAGTTGCTAGTTCGATAGGTTAGGGAGGTGTGGTGGATGAACGGACTGCGTATTCGGATTCGTCTCGTCGTTCTGAGCAACTTTCATATAGAAAACATTTTCATCCGAGTTACGGTTTAAAAGATATGAATTTTCAAAGTTTATTTGAATTTCTGGAATTATTTAATTAACAGAAAAAGGGGTATGACGTCAGCATGACGTATGAGCGACGTCAGCGGTCAACAGTCTGGGTTGACTGGTCAAAACTGACACGGGGGACCCACCTGTCATAGACAGTGGGTTAACAGAAGATTAAACTAATTAATTTTTAGTTAATTAACTACTGGGCCCACCTGTCAGTGAGTGATTAATTTAATTAATTAGTTTTAATTATAAAATCATTTTCTTTTGTTCTTTTTTTAATTTTCTGCGGCGGGGCCCGCATGTCAGTGGCTGGGCCTGCCCAGTCAGCACGTTGACTGGGTTGACCCAGTCAACGGGGCCCGCAGGGCCCGCTGGCAGTGACCCAGGGGTGGCCCCAGGTGTGCCACGTCGGTGGTGGCCGGCGGCTGAACACCGGCGACCGAAAATACGGCGGAGGCGCTCGGGACCTCGCCGGAATCCACGTACAGGGGGCCTTTTGGCCCGTGCGTTGCTGCGTTCGAACGAGTGAGCAACGCCGCATCCAACGCGGGTGGCCACGCAAGCTGCGATGGCCGGAGCCGCCGCCGGCGACAGGGACGGCGGAGACCCGAAGCACGGCGAACTCGCGCGTGATGAAAAGGAGGCTAAAACGGGCGGCGCGCTACTCCTACGGCGACTACTCGAAGCCACGAACGTGTTGGTGAGCTCGACGGACTGGGACGAGCCCTACCGTGATGGCTACGAGCTCGACAGCGGAGCCCGGGCGCGGCAATGGCGTCGCGTCGCGCACAGCTTGCTGCGGCGCGTAAACGGAGCTAGGACGGGGAGAGGAAGGGGTGGAGCTCACGGAGCGGCTACGAAAAGCCTGCGACAGCTTAGGAGCGCAGAGGTGGCCGGAGACGACGGCGGTCACCGGCGGCCGAGGCGGAAGGGGACGAGCTGGATCCGGCGCTGTGGTGCCTCCCGGCTCCAACGGCGGGCACCGGTCGAAGTGGCGGACGACGACGGACGCCTACGGCATGTCGGGGGTGCAGGGCGATGACGGTGGCCGCGGGGACGACGGAGAACGGCGGCGAGCACGCTCTGGCAGTGGGGATCGAAGGGGAGAGGGAGGTGGATCTGACGGGGGAGGCGTAGAGGCCGAGAGTGAGAGCGGGGGCGAGTGGGAGAGGGGCCCGAGGAGGCGGGGGGGGGGGGGGGGGGGGGCGCTGGCGTCCTTATCCTCCCCGTCGCCGGCGAGGGGGTGCGGCGGGGACGGCCCCTGTTCCGACCCCGGTCGGGGGAACAGGGAAGGGGGCGAGGGGGAGAGGTGGCTAGGCCGGCTGGGCCGGGGGTCGGCCCAGTTGGGCCAGGGGTCCAGTGGGGGGGGGGGGCTGCTCCTTTTGCTATTTTTTTTGTCTGGTCTGTTTTCTTTTTATTTGTTTATTTTCTTTTTATGTTTTATTTCATTTAAAAGTATTTAGGCATTTTATAAAAATGTGTTTTCTCCACAATAATTATCAGTGCAATTTCTGGCATGGCCCGAACATTTTTGTTTAAATTTTCGAAAACTTTTATTTTCCACTTTTAAATTTTAATTGAAGTTTGAATTAGGAGTTTGAAAAGGAATGTGATTCAAATGTGATCAAGCCCTGTTTAGCAACATGATTAGCTTAATCACAGAGAGTTACTGTAGCATGATTCTCGGGGTGTTACATAGGAGGAGGACTCCTCCCCTCCTTGGCGCGCCCCAAGGGCCGGCTGGCCTCCCCCTTGCTCCTTTATATACGGGAGCAAGGGGCACCCTAGAACACAACAACAGACATTGTCTTAGCCGTGTACGGTGCCCCCCTCCACCATAATCCACCTCGGTCATAATGTTGCAGTGCTTAGGCAAAGCCCTGCGCCGGTAGCTTCATCATCACCGTCATCACGCCGTCGTGCTGACGAAGCTCTCCCTCGACACTCAGCTGGATCGAGAGTTCGTGGGACGTCACCGAGCCGAACGCGTGCAGATCACGGAGGTGCCGTACTTTCGATACTAGGATCGGTCGGATCGTGAAGACGTACAACTACATCAACCGCGTTGTCATAACGCTTCCACTTGCGTGCGAAGATGTAGCTGGTGGGTCCCAGCAGTCAGGGGGGCGAATCGTTTTTTTTCCCGGACGCACTTCCTTGCGTGCGAAGATGTAGCTGGTGGGTCCTAGCAGTCAGGGGGGCGAATCGTTTTTTTCCAGACGCACTTCCTTGCATTCGAAGATGTAGCTGGTGGGTCTCAGCAGTCAGGGGGAAACGTTTTTTTCGCGAAATACGGTGGCCTGTCCGGTGGGTCCCCGCTGTCACATGGAGGAATCATTATTTTGCGCGTAATAATGTTGGAAATATGCCCTAGAGGCAATAATAAATGGTTATTATTATATTTCTTTGTTCATGGTAATTGTCTATTATTCATGCTATAATTGTATTGTCCGGAAATCGTAATACATGTGTGAATACATAGACCACAACGTGTCCCTAGTAAGCCTCTAGTTGACTAGCTCGTTGATCAACAGATAGTCATGGTTTCCTGACTATGGACATTGGATGTCATTGATAACGGGATCACATCATTAGGAGAATGATGTGATGGACAAGACCAATCCTAAGCATAACATAAAAGATCGTGTAGTTTCGTTTGCTAGAGCTTTTCCAATGTCAAGTATCTTTTCCTTAGACCATGAGATCGTGCAACTCCCGGATACCGTAGGAGTGCTTTGGGTGTGCCAAACGTCACAACGTAACTGGGTGACTATAAAGGTGCACTACGGGTATCTCCGAAAGTGTCTGTTGGGTTGGCACGGATCGAGACTGGGATTTGTCACTCCGTGTGACGGAGAGGTATCTCTGGGCCCACTCGGTAATGCATCATCATAATGAGCTCAATGTGACTAAGGCGTTAGTCACGGGATCATGCATTGCGGTACGAGTAAAGAGACTTGCCGGTAATGAGATTGAACAAGGTATTGGGGTACCGACGATCGAATCTCGGGCAAGTAACATACCGATTGACAAAGGGAATTGCATACGGGATTGATTGAATCCTCGACACCGTGTTTCATCCGATGAGATCATCGTGGAACATGTGGGAGCCAACATGGGTATCCAGATCCCACTGTTGGTTATTTACCGGAGAGGCGTCTCGGTCATGTCTGCATGTCTCCCGAACCCGTAGGGTCTACACACTTAAGGTTCAGTGATGCTAGGGTTGTAGAGATATGTGTATGCGGAAACCCGAAAGTTGTTCGGAGTTCCGGATGAGATCCCAGACGTCACGAGACGTTCCGGAATGGTCTGGAGGTGAAGAATTATATATAGGAAGTCCAGTTTCGGCCACCGGGAAAGTTTCGGGGGTTACCGGTATTGTACCGGGACCACCGGAAGGGTCCCGGGGGCCCACCGGGTGGGGCCACCTATCCCGGAGGGCCCCGTGGGCTGAAGTGGGAAGGGAACCAGCCCCTAGTGGGCTGGGCGCCCCCCCATGGGCCTCCCCCCATGCGCCTAGGGTTGGGAACCCTAGGGTGGGGGGACTTCCCCCTTGCCTTGGGGGGCAAGGCAATCCCTTCCCCCCTTTGGCCGCCGCCCCCCCTTGGAGATCCCATCTCCCTGGGCCGCCCCCCCAGGGGCCTATATAAAGGGGGGAGGGAGGGCAGCAAAACTACAGCCTTGGGCGCCTCCCTCCTCCCCTGTTACACCTCTCCGTCTCGCAGAAGCTCGGCGAAGCCCTGCCGGAGACCCGCTACATCCACCACCACGCCGTCGTGCTGTTGGATCTCCATCAACCTCTCCTCCCCCCTTGCTGGATCAAGAAGGAGGAGACGTCGCTGCACCGTACGTGTGTTGAACACGGAGGTGCCGTCCGTTCGGCACTCGGTCATCGGTGATTTGGATCACGGCGAGTACGACTCCGTCATCCACGTTCATGGAACGCTTCCGCTCGCGATCTACAAGGGTATGTAGATGCACTCCCTTCCCTTCGTTTCTAGTATACTCCATAGATGCATCTTGGTGAGAGTAGGAAAATTTTAAATTATGCTACGATTCCCAACAGTGGCATCATGAGCCAGGTCTATGCGTAGTTACTATGCACGAGTAGAACACAAAGAAGTTGTGGGCGTTGAGTTTGCCAATTCTTCTTGCCGCTACTAGTCTTTTCTTGTTTCGGCGGCATTGTAGGATGAAGCGGCCCGGACCGACCTTACACGTACACTTACGTGAGACAGGTTCCACCGACTGACATGCACTAGATGCATAAGGTGGCTAGCGGGTGTCTGTCTCTCCTACTTTAGTCGGAACGGATTCGATGAAAAGGGTCCTTATGAAGGGTAAATAGAAATTGGCAAATCACGTTGTGGTCATACGTAGGTAAGAAAACGTTCTTGCTAGAAACCTACAAACCACGTAAAACTTGCAACAACAATTAGAGGACGTCTAACTTGTTTTTGCAGCAAGTGCTATGTGATGTGATATGGCCAGAAGATGTGATGAATGATATATGTGATGTATGAGATTGATCATATTCTTGTAAGAGGAATCACGACTTGCATGTCGATGAGTATGACAACCGGCAGGAGCCATAGGAGTTGTCTTTATTATTTTGCATGACTTGCGTGTCATTGAATAACACCATGTAAATTACTTTACTTTGTTGCTAAACGCGTTAGCCATAGAAGTATAAGTAATCGTTGGCGTGACGACTTCATGAAGACACAATGATGGAGATCATGGTGTCATGCCGGTGACGAAGATGATCATGGTGCCCCGAAGATGGAGATCAAAGGAGCATAATGATATTGGCCATATCATGTCACTATTTGATTGCATGTTATGTTTATCATGTTTTTGCATCTTATTTGCTTAGAACGACTGTAGCAAGTAGGATGATCCCTTATAATAATTTCAAGAAAAGTGTTCACCCTAACTGTGCACCGTTGCGAAGGTTCGTTGTTTCGAAGCACCACGTGATGATCGGGTGTGATAGATTCTAACATTCGAATACAATGGGTGTTGACGAGCCTAGCATGTACAAACATGGCCTCGGAACACACGCAATACACTTAGGTTGACTTGACGAGCCTAGCATGTACAGACATGGCCTCGGAACACGGAGGACCGAAAGGTCGAGCATGAGTCGTATAGAAGATACGATCAACATGGAGATGTTCACCGATCTTGACTAGTCCGTCTCACGTGATGATCGGACACGGCCTAGTTAAACTCGGATCATGTTTCACTTAGATGACTAGAGGGATGTCTATCTGAGTGGGAGTTCATTAAATAATTTGATTATATGAACTTAATTATCATGAACTTAGTCTAAAATCTTTACACTATGTCTTGTAGATCAAATGGCCAACGTTGTCCTCAATTTCAACGCGTTCCTAGAGAAAACCAAGCTGAAAGATGATGGCAGCAACTATACGGACTGGGTCCGGAACCTGAGGCTCATCCTCATAGTAGCCAAGAAAGATTATGTCTTAGAAGCACCGCTAGGTGATGCACCAATCCCTGAGAACCAAGACGTTATGAACGCTTGGCAGCAGCCTGCTGATGATTACTCCCTCG
The DNA here is from genome assembly GCF_002575655.3 of Aegilops tauschii subsp. strangulata. Lineage (NCBI taxonomy): Eukaryota > Viridiplantae > Streptophyta > Magnoliopsida > Poales > Poaceae > Aegilops > Aegilops tauschii. Next base: position 94,219,385 of record NC_053041.3, on the reverse strand, counting down.
TTCAGTGCGGCATGCTTTACAGCTTAGAACCGGGTCTCCAAAAGCGTTTTGAGAAACATGGAGCATATGAGATGTTCGAGGAGCTGAAATTGGTTTTCCAAGCTCATGCCCGGGTCGAGAGATATGATGTCTCCGACAAGTTCTTCAGCTGTAAAATGGAGGAGAATAGTTCTGTTAGTGAGCACATACTCAGAATGTCTGGGTTGCACAACCGCTTGACTCAGCTAGGAGTTAATCTCCCAGATGACGCGGTCATTGACAGAATCCTCCAGTCGCTTCCACCAAGCTACAAGAGCTTTGTGATGAACTACAATATGCAGGGGATGGAAAAGACCATTCCTGAGGTATATTCAATGCTGAAATCAGCGGAAGGGGAAATCAGAAAAGAACATCAAGTGTTGATGGTGAATAAAACCACTAAGTTCAAGAAGGGCAAGGGTAAGAAGAACTTCAAGAAGGACGGCAAGGGAGTTGCCGCGCCTGGTAAACCAGTTACTGGGAAGAAGTCAAAGAATGGACCCAAGCCCGAGACTGAGTGCTTTTATTGCAAGGGAAGTGGTCACTGGAAGCGGAACTGCCCCAAATACTTAGCGGACAAGAAGAAGGCCGGCAACACCAAAGGTATATGTGATATACAAGTTATTGATGTGTACCTTACCAGTACTCGTAGTAGTTTCTGGGTATTTGATACCGGTGCGGTTGCTCATATTTGTAACTCAAAACAGGAACTACGGAATAAACGGAGACTGGCGAAGGACGAGGTGACGATGCGCGTCGGGAATGGTTCCAAGGTCGATGTGATCGCCGTCGGCACGCTACCTCTGCATCTACCCACGGGATTAATTTTAAACCTCAATAATTGTTATTTAGTGCCAGCTTTGAGCATGAACATTGTATCTGGATCTCGTTTAATTCGAGATGGCTACTCATTTAAATCCGAGAATAATGGTTGTTCTATTTATTTGAGAGAAATGTTTTATGGTCATGCCCCGCTGGTCAATGGTTTATTTTTGATGAATCTCGAACGTGATGTTACACATGTTCATAGTGTGAATACCAAAAGATGTAAAGTTGATAACGATAGTCCCACATACTTGTGGCACTGCCGCCTTGGTCACATTGGTGTCAAGCGCATGAAGAAGCTCCATGCAGATGGACTTTTGGAGTCTCTTGATTACGAATCATATGACACGTGCGAACCATGCCTCATGGGTAAGATGACCAAGACTCCGTTCTCCGGAACAATGGAGCGAGCAACCAACTTATTGGAAATCATACATACCGATGTGTGTGGTCCAATGAGTGTTGAGGCTCGCGGAGGATATCGTTATGTTCTCACTCTCACTGATGATTTAAGTAGATATGGGTATGTCTACCTAATGAAACACAAGTCTGAAACCTTTGAAAAGTTCAAGGAATTTCAGAGTGAAGTTGAGAATCAACGTGACAGGAGAATAAAATTCTTACGATCAGATCGTGGTGGAGAATATTTAAGTCACGAGTTTGGTGCACACTTAAGGAAATGTGGAATAGTTTCACAACTCACGCCGCCTGGAACACCTCAGAGAAACGGTGTGTCCGAACGTCGTAATCGCACTCTATTGGATATGGTGCGATCTATGATGTCTCTTACCGATTTACCGCTCTCATTTTGGGGCTATGCTTTAGAGACTGCCGCATTCACTTTAAATAGGGCTCCGTCGAAATCCGTTGAGACGACACCGTATGAATTATGGTTTGGGAAGAAACCTAAGCTGTCGTTTCTAAAAGTTTGGGGATGCGATGCTTATGTCAAGAAACTTCAACCTGAAAAGCTCGAACCCAAGTCGGAAAAATGCGTCTTCATAGGATACCCTAAGGAAACTATTGGGTATACCTTCTACCTCAGATCCGAAGGCAAGATCTTCGTTGCCAAGAACGGGTCCTTTCTGGAGAAGGAGTTTCTCTCGAAAGAATTGAGTGGGAGGAAAGTGGAACTTGATGAGGTGATAGTCACCCCTTCCGAACCGGAAAGTAACGCAGCGCGGGAAAATGTTCCTGTGGTGCCTACACCGATTGGAGAGGAAGTTAATGATGATGATCATGAAGCTTCGGATCAAGTTACTACTGAACCTCGTAGGTCCACAAGGACACGTTCCGCACCAGAGTGGTTCGGCAACCCTGTCCTAGAAATCATGTTGTTAGACAACGGTGAACCTTCGAACTATGAAGAAGCGATGGCGGGCCCGGATTCTGACAAATGGCTAGAAGCCATGAAATCCGAGATAGAATCCATGTGTGAAAACAAAGTATGGACTTTGACTGACTTGCCCGATGAGCGACGAGCCATAGAAAACAAATGGATCTTTAAGAAGAAGACGGACGCGGATGGTAATGTGACCATCTACAAAGCTCGACTTGTCGCTAAGGGTTATCGACAAGTTCAAGGGGTTGACTACGATGAGACTTTCTCACCCGTAGCGAAGCTGAAGTCCGTCCGAATCATGTTAGCAATTGCCGCATACTATGATTATGAGATATGGCAGATGGACGTCAAAACGGCATTCCTTAATGGCTTCCTTAAGGAAGAGTTGTATATGATGCAGCCGGAAGGTTTTGTCGATCCTAAGAATGCCAACAAAGTATGCAAGCTCCAGCGCTCAATCTATGGGCTGGTGCAAGCATCTCGGAGTTGGAACATTCGCTTTGATGAGATGATCAAAGCGTTTGGGTTTACACAGACTTATGGAGAAGCCTGTGTTTACAAGAAAGTGAGTGGGAGCTCTGTAGCATTTCTCATATTATATGTGGATGACATATTGTTGATGGGAAATGATATAGAATTCTTGGAAAGTATAAAGGCCTATTTGAATAAGTGTTTTTCAATGAAGGACGTTGGAGAAGCTGCTTATATATTAGGCATCAAGATCTATAGAGATAGATCAAGACGCCTCATTGGTCTTTCACAGAGTACATACCTTGACAAGATATTGAAGAAGTTAAGTATGGATCAGTCCAAGAAGGGGTTCTTGCCTGTATTGCAAGGTGTGCAATTGAGCACGGCTTAATGCCCGACCACGGCAGAAGATATAGAAAAGATGAGTGTCATCCCCTATGCCTCGGCCATAGGGTCTATTATGTATGCCATGCTGTGTACCAGACCTGATGTAAACCTTGCCGTAAGTTTGGTAGGAGGGTACCAAAGTAATCCCGGCATGGAACACTGGACAGCGGTCAAGAATATCCTGAAGTACCTGAAGAGGACTAAGGATATGTTTCTCGTTTATGGAGGTGACGAAGAGCTCGTCGTAAAGGGTTACGTCGACGCTAGCTTCGACACAGATCTGGATGACTCAAAGTCACAGACCGGATACGTGTATATTTTGAATAGAGGAGCAGTAAGCTGGTGCAGTTGCAAGCAAAGCGTCGTGGCGGGATCTACATGTGAAGCGGAGTACATGGCAGCCTCGGAGGCAGCACAGGAAGCAGTCTGGATGAAGGAGTTCATTACCGACCTAGGGGTGATTCCCAATGCGTCGGGCCCGATGACTCTCTTCTGTGACAACACTGGAGCTATTGCCGTTGCGAAGGAGACCAGGTTTCACAGGAAGACCAGGCATATCAAGCATCGCTTCAACTCCATTCGTGAAAGTGTTCAAAATGGAGACATAGATATTTGTAAAGTACATACGGACCTGAATGTGGCAGATCCGTTGACTAAACCTCTCCCTAGAGCAAAACATGATCAACACCAGGACGCAATGGGTGTTCGATTCATCACAATGTAACTAGATTATTGACTCTAGTGCAAGTGGGAGACTGTTGGAAATATGCCCTAGAGGCAATAATAAATGGTTATTATTATATTTCTTTGTTCATGGTAATTGTCTATTATTCATGCTATAATTGTATTGTCCGGAAATCGTAATACATGTGTGAATACATAGACCACAACGTGTCCCTAGTAAGCCTCTAGTTGACTAGCTCGTTGATCAACAGATAGTCATGGTTTCCTGACTATGGACATTGGATGTCATTGATAACGGGATCATATCATTAGGAGAATGATGTGATGGACAAGACCCAATCCTAAGCATAACATAAAAGATCGTGTAGTTTCGTTTGCTAGAGCTTTTCCAATGTCAAGTATCTTTTCCTTAGACCATGAGATCGTGCAACTCCCGGATACCGTAGGAGTGCTTTGGGTGTGCCAAACGTCACAACGTAACTGGGTGACTATAAAGGTGCACTACGGGTATCTCCGAAAGTGTCTGTTGGGTTGGCACGGATCGAGACTGGGATTTGTCACTCCGTGTGACGCAGAGGTATCTCTGGGCCCACTCGGTAATGCATAATCATAATGAGCTCAATTTGACTAAGGCGCTAGTCACGGGATCATGCATTGCGGTACGAGTAAAGAGACTTGCCGGTAACGAGATTGAACAAGGTATTGGGATACCGACGATCGAATCTCGGGCAAGTAACATACCGATTGACAAAGGGAATTGCATACGGGATTGATTCAACCCTCGACACCGTGGTTCATCCGATGAGATCATCGTGGAACATGTGGGAGCTAACATGGGTATCCAGATCCCGCTGTTGGTTATTGACCGGAGAGGCGTCTCGGTCATGTCTGCATGTCTCCCGAACCCGTAGGGTCTACACACTTAAGGTTCAGTGACGCTAGGGTTGTAGAGATATGTGTATGCGGAAACCTGAAAGTTGTTCGGAGTCCCGGATGAGATCCCGGACGTCATGAGAGGTTCTGGAATGGTCCGGAGGTGAAGAATTATATATAGGAAGTCCAGTTTCGGCCACCGGGAAAGTTTCGGGGGTTACGGGTATTGTACCGGGACCACCGGAAGGGTCCCGGGGGTCCACCGGGTGGGGCCACCTATCCCGGAGGGCCCCGTGGGCTGAAGTGGGAAGGGAACCAGCCCCTAGTGGGCTGGGCGCCCCCCCATGGGCCTCCCCCCATGCGCCTAGGGTTGGGAACCCTAGGGTGGGGGGACTTCCCCCTTGCCATGGGGGGCAAGGCAACCCCTTCCCCCCTTTGGCCGCCGCCCCCCCTTGGAGATCCCATCTCCCTGGGCCGGCACCCCCCCAGGGGCCTATATAAAGGGGGGGAGGGAGGGCAGCAAAACTACAGCCTTGGGCGCCTCCCTCCTCCCCTGTTACACATCTCCGTCTCGCAGAAGCTCGGCGAAGCCCTGCCGGAGACCCGCTACATCCACCACCACGCTGTGGTGCTGTTTGATCTCCATCAACCTCTCCTCCCCCCTTGCTGGATCAAGAAGGAGGAGACGTCGCTGCACCGTATGTGTGTTGAACGCGGAGGTGCCGTCCGTTCGGCACTCGGTCATCGGTGATTTGGATCACGGCGAGTACGACTCCGTCATCCACGTTCATTGGAACGCTTCCGCTCGCGATCTACAAGGGTATGTAGATGCACTCCCTTCCCTTCGTTGCTAGTATACTCCATAGATGCATCTTGGTGAGCGTAGGAAAATTTTAAATTATGCTACGATTCCCAACAGGAGGCACTTCCTTACTGCGGCCGTGGACCCAGCTGTCAGCCTCTCCACGTACAGTCCACGTCCGATGGAAGTCGTTCCTTGACCACGTTGACCATGCCGCGCCGAGAGCACCACGGTGGTGGACGACCGCGAGGACTAGGAAGGGGACGACTCGGAGCCGGGGAAGACGCAGCAGTGGATGCCCACGCGAAGAGGAGTACGAGGGTTCACTGGTTCGGCTGCGGTGTGAGGCTGCTGTCGCCGCAGAATAACAGGGGGTGTGGGTGAGTAGAGGGATAGCCTGGCCAACGGTGGGAGTAGTAGGGGGCGGTGAGGCCTCCGCGGCATCACAGCCAGCCACGGGAGGCAGGAGCACGCGGCACGACCGACGCTGGTTTGGGCGGCTGGAGCAAGAAGACCAGAGGTTGAAGAAGTACTACGGCCGTTGGATGAACATCGTACGGTAACAGGAGCTAAAATCGTTCATATTGACTAAGTTGACAAAGCCCTCCGTCCCCGTTAACTTGGTAGGCCCACAAGTCATCCTCCCACTATGCTGGGTTCCAGCTGGCAGGGGGAGTATTCATTTTTTTGTGCATAATAAGGAGGCACTTCCTTGCGTGCGAAGATAGCTAGTGGGTCCGACATGTCAGCGGGGTGTAACGCCCACGATGCGGCTATATCTCCCACGTGTCGAGGCACGACTTAGAGGCATAACCGCATTGTGGTTTTGTCGCAAGAAGGGTCATCTTCACACAATCCCATGTAATGAACAAGAATGGGATAACGAGAGTTGGCTTACAATCGCCACTTCACACAATACATAAATTAATTCATACATCATCCAAAATCCACACATAGACCGACTACGGTCAAATCCAAATGAAAATAAGATAACCCCAAATGCTAGATCCCCGATTGTCCCAACTGGGCTCCACTACTAATCATCAGGAAAAGACACATAGTAACGACCACGTTCCTCATCGAACTCCCACTTGAGCTCGGTTGCGTCATCTGCACTGGCATCGTCGGCACCTACAACTGTTTTGGTAGAATCTGTGAGCCACGAGGACTCAGCAATCTCACACCCGCGAGATCAAGACTATATAAGCTTATAGGAAAGGATGGTGTAATGAGGTGGAGCTCCAGCAGGCACTAAGCATATATGGTGGCTAACATACGCAAATAAGAGCGAGAAGAGAAGCAACGCAACGGTCGAGAAGCTAGAAATGATCAAGAAGTGATCCTGAAACTACTTACGTTCATGCATAACTCAAACCGTGTTCACTTCCCGGACTCCGCCGAGAAGAGACCATCACGGCTACACACACGGTTGATGTATTTTAATTAAGTCAAGTGACAAGTTCTCTACAACCGGACATTAACAAATTCCCATCTGCCTCATAACCGCGGGCACGGCTTTCGAAAGATAATACCCTGCAGGGGTGTCCCAACTTAGCCCATTATAAGCTCTCACGGTCAACGAAGGAGAAACCTTCTCCCAGGAAGACCCGATCAGTCTCGGAATCCCGGTCTACAAGACATTTCGACAATGGTAAAACAAGACCAGCAAAGCCACCCGAATGTGCCGACAAATCCCGATAGGAGCTGCACATATCTCGTTCTCAGGGCACACCGGATGAGCATTCCGTACAACTAAAACCAGGCCTCAAGTTTCCCCGAGGTGGCACCGCAAAGGGCTCTAGTTTGGACCAGCACTCAGAGGAACACTTGCCCGGGGGTTTAAATAAGGATGACCCTCGGGCTCGCGAAAACCCAAGGGAGAAGGCTTAGGTGGAAAATGGTAAAACCAAGGTTGGGCCTTGCTGGAGGAGTTTTATTCAAGGCGAACTGTCAAGGGGGTCCCATAAATCACCCAACCGCGTAAGGAACGCAAACTCAAGGAACATAATACCGGTATGACGGAAACTAGGGCGGCAAGAATGGAACAAAACACCAGGCATAAGGCCGAGCCTTCCACCCTTTACCAAATATATAGATGCATTAATTAAATAAGAGATATTGTGATAATCCAAAATATCCATGTTCCGACATGGAACCAACTTCAACTTCACCTGCAACTAGCAACGCTATAAGAAGGGCTGAGCAAAAGCGGTAACTTAGCCAAACAACGGTTTGCTAGGAAAGGATGGTTAGAGGCTTGACATGGCAATATGGGAGGCATGATATAGCAAGTGGTAGGTAGCGCAGCATGGCAATAGAACGAACAACTAGCAAAGCAAATATAGAAGTGATTTCGAGGGTATGGTCATCTTGCCTGCAAGGTTCTCAGAGTTGTCGAAAGCTTGATCCTCGTAAGCGTACTCAACAAGTTCCTCGTTCACAAACTCGTCTCCCAGAACTACCCAAACAAGAACACAAGCAACGGAACCACAATCAATCACGGGAAAAGCACAAGCAACATGATGCAAAACATGTATGATATGCGAGATGTGGTATGCGATGCGTATGCGTGCTCCGGAAGAAAAATGATGAAAAAGGCAGTAACTTGGCAAACCAAGTATGCCACTGGAAAGATGAGATGATTTCGGTCGAAATCGATATAAAGATCACCGGGAACGGATGCACGGTTTGCAAATGGCAAGCAAAACAAGAATGACAAGAATCTGTGATTAACAGCATGATAGCACTTAGAATGCAACAAGTAACAATGCTACAGCACTCCAACGTAGCGACAAAGCATATGACAGTAATCTACAGGAGATGCTTGCAAAAGATGAACACTGAGTTACGGCTAGATTACAATACAACAGGCTCAAACAAGCATGGCAAAAGTGCAAAAGATAACAGGTTCACAGACGGTGAAATTACTGGACATGGCTGAAACAGCATCAGGTAACAATGTTCAGAGCATGAATTCAACATGTTATAGGAACTTGACATAGCAAAACAAGGCATGGCATGAATCTACTAAATGCATATGACAAAAGTCCCTTACTGACCATAAGCCAAAAAGTACCAGAAGATATGATGGTCACCATGTAAACATAGCAAGTTTCGTTAATAGGTTTCAGACTTGGCAGAAAACAGAGAATGACAGAAACAGACATTATGAGGGCATCTTTGTGAGCTTGATGCACTCACCACAAAGAAATTCATGACAAAACAAGCATAGCTAAAGCAAGATGGAATGTTTATGAAGCTATCCATGGCAATAGCAAATACATAGCATGAAAGGAACAACTAAAACAAGCTTGGAAAAATTGAATATCATGTTAACAATCTGCCAGAAATATTTTATAGCAAAAGTAGAGCAAGATTGAGTCATGCTATGGCTCTCGATAATTGCAAAAAAGGGCATGAATGGATCAACTACAACAATATCTACAAAACATCCTTACTGCACATCTCCAAAAGGAGCATAGATCTCTCTGTAGCCACATGGATACATAGCAACAAAATAACAGCAGACAAAGACTTAGCAAAATCCTAAGTCCCTGAAAACAGAAACATCACGAAGCCTAGTTTGCATGCTTGTGCTATTCACCACAGAGATCACAAAAATACATGGCATACACCTCTGTAAAGATGGCATGGCATACGTCAAAACACATGTAGAGCTCATACTCATAAGATACACAGATTAAATGAAACAAGAATAACAAATCACCAAGATCTGATAAGTAACAGCAGTTAACAGCAATTAGCACTCTTGCACCAGATATTTGGGCATCAAAATGGACTCAAATCAACATGGCACAATGGAACAAAATGAAAAGCATCTAGGGCGAACATTTCTATATATTATACGCACGAAACGGAGCTATATGCGGAGAGTTATGATGCGATGAAGATGAGCATTTATTGTAAAACATTCGGGACTTGGAGAATTTGAGAGAGGGGAGAGAGTCAATCACTGGCGTTGACCCGATCGGATCTGGCTCGGCCGAGCTCGCCGGAGGTCTTGCTGGCCAGAGTCGAGGACGGGGAGGGGACGGCGGCCGGCGGGGAAGAAGAGGAGGACGGCGAGGAGGGCCGTCCGGAGGCGCCGAGGCGCGGCGGCGCGCGGGTGCCCGCGGGGCGGCGGCGGACGGCGGCCCCGGGCGGCACCGGCGACGAGGTGGCGACGGCGGCGAGGCGGCGGAGTGCGGCGGCGAGGACGCGACTGTGCCGGTGAGAGGACGGGCGGCGGCGCGCGGGGACGCGAGCGCGGGGGCGCTGGAGGGAGACGGGCCGGCGGGGGCCGGATCTGGGCCTCCCGGGCCCGCGCGGTCGGCGGCGAAGTGGGCACGGGTCGGGTGACGTGGCACGCTGCGATTTTCCGGGCGCGGCGGCGGGTTTTGTCCGGCGGTGGCGGACGCGTCCGGCCGCGGAGAGGGGAAGGGGACTAGGGTTTTGCACCGCGAATATTTCGGAGGGGAAGGTGTATATATAGGCAGAAGGAGCTAGGAGACTCCAAATGGAGCACGGTTTTCACCCACACGATCGTGATCGAACGACCTAGAGCATGGAAGAGACTTAGAGGGGTTTTTGGGCTGTTTGGAGGGGGGTTTTGCTGCAACACTTAAACGGACTTTGCGGTTACCCGGTTAACCGTTGGAGCATCAAACGACCTCCAAATGGCACGAAACTTGACAGGTGGTCTACCGGTGGTATACCAAGGCCACTTGGCAAGACTTAGTCCATTCAGAGAACGTTTAACACCCACTCACGAAAAGAAACAAGAGGGGTGCGCCGGAGGAGGTGGGGGTGCCGGATTGCAAAACGGACAACGGGGAAAATGCTCGGATGCATGAGACGAACACGTATGTAAATGAGATGCACATGATGACATGATATGGAATGCATGACATGAACAAAATGCAAAACGAAAAACACAACCCGACCACAAAGGGAATATCATAACACATAGCCGAAAATGGCAAGAGTTGGAGTTACAAATATGGAAAGTTACATCTGGGGTGTTACAACACTCCACCACTACGACAGGATCTCGTCCCGAGATCTAGGACTGAAAGAACTCCGGATATTCGGAACGGAGGTGGTCCTCGCGTTCCCAGGTGGCTTCTCGGTCGGAATGGTGCGACCACTTCACTTTCAGGAATTTGATTGACTTGTTGCGAGTCTTGCGCTCGGTTTCTTCAAGAATAGCAACGGGATGCTCATGCTAAGACAGATCTTCTTGGAGGTCAATCTCTTCGAAGTTGATGGTGCGCTCAGGAGTCTTGAAGCACTTGCGGAGCTGTGACACGTGGAACACATCGTGCACGTTCGCGAAGTTGGAGGGAAGCTCAAGTTGATAGGCGAGGTCGCCTCTTTTGCCAATGATCTTGTAAGGACCCACCTATCTAGGGGCAAGCTTCCCTTTGATACCGAAGCGACGAGTGTCTTTCATTGGAGAGACGTGGAGGTAGACATGGTCTCCGATCTCGAAAACCACATCACGGTGCCTACTATCATAGTAACTCTTCTGGCGCGATTGCGCGGCTTTGAGATTTTCACGAATGACTTTACACATTTCTTCAGCCTCTGTGATTAAGTCATTGCCAAGAAGTTGGCGTTCACCAGTCTCTGACCAATTGAGAGGAGTACGACACTTTCTGCCATAGAGAATCTCGAATGGGGCCTTGCCCGAACTTGCTTGGAAGCTGTTGTTGTAGGAGAACTCGGTATATGGAAGACAATCTTCCCACTTCATGCCAAAGGAAATGATACAAGCCCTGAGCATATCTTCAAGGATTTGATTTACTCGCTCGACTTGGCCACTAGTTTGAGGATGGAAAGCTGTGCTGAAGCGAATGTTGGTGCCCATGGCCTTCTGGAAGGAGTCCCGGAACTTAGAAGTGAAGATGCTTCCACGATCTAAAGAAATCAATTGTGGAATGCCGTGCAAGGAGACAATCCTGGAGGTGTATAGCTCTGCCAACTGAGCTGATGTGATGGATTCTTTGATTGGAAGGAAATGAGCCACTTTAGTAGGCATGTCGATGACAACGAAGATAGCATCATTTCCACGCTTGGACTTTGGAAATCCAGTCACGAAGTCCATTTTGATATGATCAAACTTCCATTCTGGGATAGCAAGAGGTTGGAGGAGACCAGCTGGTCGTTGGTGTTCTGCTTTCACCCTTCGACAGACATCACATTCGTTCACGAATTGAGCGATTTCTCGCTTCATTCGAGTCCACCAATACGACTGCTTGAGGTCATGGTACATCTTCGTACTTCCAGGATGAATGGAAAGAAGAGAATTGTGCGCCTCATTCATAATGACTTTCCTTAGATCACCTTTAGGAACCACAATCCGGTCCTCGAAGAATAAAGTGCCTCTGTCATCAATGCGATAGCACTTAATTTGGAAAGACCCTTGTCAATACCACGTTTCACCTTCTTCACCATGGTATCCAGGAGTTGTGCCTCACGAATTTGATATTCCAAAGTAGGAGAGACTATGAGGTTGGCAAGAAAGCCTAGAGGAACAACTTGGAGATTCAGCTTGCGAAAAGCTTCACAAAGGTCCGGTTGGAATGGCTTGAGGATTAAGCTGTTGCAATAAGCCTTCCTGCTCAAAGCATCTGCAATGACATTGGCTTTGCCTGGAGTATATTCAATACTCGGATTGTACTCTTGAATCATCTTGACCCATCGAGTTTGCCTGAGGTTGAGGTTGGGCTGAGTGAAGATGTACTTGAGACTCTTGTGATCGGTGAATATGTCCACTTGTCTTCCCAACAAGAGATGCATGGACAACTACCGCCAAATCAAGATCGTGAGTGGGGTAGTTCTTTTCATTGGGCTTCAACTGACGAGAGGTATAGGCCACAACTTTCTTCTCTTGCATTAACACAGCACCCAGACCTTGAAGAGAAGCATCACAGAAAACTTCAAATGGCTTGGATTCGTCAGGAAGAGTTAAGACAGGAGCTGTGACGAGTTTCTCTTTGAGAGTGTTGAGAGCAACGTCACACTCCAGACATACTTCACATGCTTCTGGAGGAGGTTGGAAAGAGGCTTTGCAATCTTAGAGAAATTCTCAACGAATCTTCGGCAATAGCTTGCAAGACCAAGAAAACTGCGAAGCTGCTTGACATTCTGAGGAGGTTCCCAATTCACAATTGCAGACACCTTCTCGGGATTAACAGCGATGCCCTTGGCAGAGATGATATGACCAAGGTAAAGAACTTCATCAAGCCAAAACTCACATTTGGAAAACTTCGCATAAAATTGATACTCTCTGAGCTTGTCGAGCACCAATCGCAAATGTTTGGCATGATCCTTCTTATTCTTGGAGAAGACCAAGATATCATCGAGATACACCAGGACGAATTCATTGGTATAGGGGTTGAAGATGAAGTTCATCATCCGAGAGAATGTTGGAGGAGCATTGACAAGGCTGAAAGACATCACAGTATATTCGTAAGAACCAAAGCTTGTTCTGAATGCTGTCTTGGGAATATCTTCTTCACGAATGCGAATCTGATGATAACCCATACGAAGGTCAAGCTTGGAGAATACTTTAGCACCTTTAAGTTGCTCGAATAGCTCATTGATGTTGGGAAGCGGATACTTGTTCTTGATTGTCTTCTTGTTCAATGGACGGTAGTCGACACAAAGTCGTTCCGTGCCATCCTTCTTCTGGACAAAAAGAACACCACAACCCCACGGAGATGAACTTGGTCTGATCAAACCCAGACGCTCTTGTTCATCGAGCTGTTTCTTAAATTCCTTCAGCTGCTTGGGTCCTAGCTTGTAAGGACGCTTGCAAACGGGTTCAGTGCCAGGCTCAAGATCGATAACAAACTCAACTGGCCGGTGAGGAGGCATACCTGGAAGCTCTTCTGGAAAGACATCTTGATACTCACAAACGACTGGAATTTGAGAGATGGCATTCAATTCGCCCTTCTCATTGAGAGAAAACAACCGAATGGTTTCATCACGAGCGGCATAGATAATCACATCCTCAGAAGAGTGTGTCAATTGAATTTCCCTGGCAGCACAATCAAGTTGAGCCTTGTGCTTAGAAAGCCAGTCCATCCCGAGAATTAGATCAATATCCGAGTCACCAAAAACAATTGGTTTGGCCAGAAATTTATAATCGCCCATCTTGATAATGGAATCCCGAACGAAAACTCGAGAAGTCATTTGTCGAGCCGGGGAAACAATAGACAAAGGACTCGGCAATACTTCAGTAACCAGATCATGCATAGCCACAAAAGGTCTTGAAATGAAAGAATGCGATGCACCAGTATCAAATAAAACTTTTGCAGGAATATCATTAACTGAGAGATTACCCATTATCACATCAGTGGATTCCTCCGCTTGAGCTGCATTCATCATGTTCACCTTAGCAGACTTTGGATTATGCTTGACCACTGCATTGCTGGAAGATCTCATAGGAGGAGGAGGCGGAAGGCGCCTTTGGTTGAAGCATTTGTTAGCATAGTGACCTTTCTGCTGACACTTGTTGCAAGTCACCTCTGAGAGTGGACGATGATAAGGAGCAATCGACTTTGGAGCTTGATTCTGAGACTTGTTCTGATAGCCAGAGTTGGATGAGTGGGAAGATCCATGGCCACCTTTGTTCTTCTGTTGGTAAGGCTGACGAAACGGAGGAGGAGGAGGCAACCAGAACTTCTGTTGCTTAGCTGCCACAAGTGAGGAAGAAGAAGACTGAACTGCGTCCCTGACTCTCTTCTTAGAAGCCTCACACTTGAGCTGAGCAGCCTCTTGCTTCAGTGCCATATTATAGAATTGATCAAACTGAGTAGGCTCAACAAGAACGAGAGCTAACTGCAGATCCTCTCTAAGGCCACCTCTGAAGTGATAGATCATGCTCTTTTCATCAGGAACGTCTTGTTTAGCGAAGCGAGCAAGTTTCTGAAACTGGATGTTGAATTGATACACAGACATGTTGCCTTGCTTGAGATTGCGGAACTCCTCACGCTTGCCCTCAACAACACTTTGTGGAATGTGGTGCGCTTTGAAGTCCCGACAGAAGTCAGTCCAAGTGATCACACGACCTCCTCTGGAATCTTTGTATTGTTGATACCAATCAGCAGCTTGGTCCTTGAGCTGAAAAGAAGCGAACTTGACATAGTCCTCAGGCCTGATATTGCTACATTCAAAATGCTTGTTGATGTCCACGAGCCAATCATCGGCATCTGTGGCCTTGGCACAGTAGCTGAAAGACTTGGGCTGATTTGCGAGAAACTGGTTGAGGGTAGCGAAGTGAGGCTGATTGTTGCCTTGGCCTTGATTTCCTTGATTGCCTTGCCCTTGGGTGCGTTCTTGCAAAAGTTGCAGAATCATCTGAGCATTGGCGTTGGTGGCTGCCATGATAGCTTGCCATGCCTCCGGAGGCGGAGGTGGTGGCGGAGGTTTCGCCTGACTCCCTTCATTGCGTTCCGGATTCTGACGCATTGGCAGAGCCATCCAGAAGAGGGTGACATCCGTTAGCATCTTGATAGACAAATAGACAAGTTGAATCAACGGATAGAAATTGCAACATATAGTCTTCACAATAAACATTCGAACGAGGATGAACGAATGAATTCCATAGTAAATCATCACACTTCCATTAATGTCGTGGAATTGTCACGGCAGATGTCCTCGAGCTAGGACTTAGTCGTGGAGCCATCGCAACTAGGAAGCTTGAAGGGGTTAAGTGGGACAAGGAACACGAGGGTTTATACTGGTTCGGCCCCTTACGGTGAAGGTAAAAGCCTACGTCCAGTTTGAGGTGGTATTGATTAGGGTTTCGATGACCAGGGAGCTAAACTGCTCTGCCTGGCTCTCGATGAGATCCTTCTTGTCCCTAAACCGCTGCCGGGTCGTCCCTTTATATAGGGAGGTTGATGCCCAACGGCTCTCAGAGTCCCCGCCGGCTCATAAGAGTGTCCGGCTTGGACTCTCGACTATTCTTGCCTTACACTACAAGTTCTACCATAATAATGATTGTAACTACGGGCCTTAAGCCATATCCGGGTCTTAAGCCCATATTTGGCCCACCGTCTTCAAGCTTGGCGCCGGGCTTCTGGCGATGACCATTATGAGTAACCCGGCCCCTTCTGGCGGGTGACTCTAAGGTCTATATCCTCAACATTAGGCCCCAGATTGATTTGAGCCGGCTCATGTCAATCTTCAATTCTTTCGACAGAAAACATCTCCGGCTTACCATTTGTGTGAAGGCCATAACCCGGCGTGACGTCATCCTCTGGACTCCGGGAAATCCGCCGTGACGTCATCTTCCATTAAGCCCGTTTTTTACTCCACCAGATCCGCAACGGATCTTATCTTTACTGCCATCCCGAAAATCGAGGCGTTTCATGGGGAGATAACCACGCCGTGGTCTCCTTGTTTCTCGCGCCCACTTATGAGCTCGCCCTTATAAATAGCCCGGCCCGACGGGCCTTCAGCCACTCTTCTTCCTCCTCGCGCCACTGTTCCTCCGCTCGAGCTCTAACTCCGCCACCGCCGCGCCCCCGGTCTTCGTCAACCTTGGCCGCTACATCACCCTGACTCGGTCCAGAAAAACGGCGGCAACCTCCGCATCTCTTCAGCACCGGTGAGTCCTCGCTACTCCATAGGGCAGATCCGCACTAGGGCTCCGTAGTTCTTCCTCTGTTCTTCGTAGTTCATCGCGGCCCTCGGTAGATTTGATTTTTACTGCCTCTTTTTGATCTTAGTATAGTATAGAACCAGTGCGGCGGCTGTTTAGTACTCATTTCAAATGCAAGGAGGCCTCTTTTTACTGCATAAAGGCCTCATTCGAGCTCAAGAACTTCCCTCGCGTCTGTTTTTAGGTCTAGAAATTTTCTTTTTCTGTCGACCACTTGATCCAAATTATTTACCGCAATTTGTGAAACTTGTTTTCACCACACTTAGTAAAAAAACTGCACTCGTTGAGTCATGGCGGGTTACATTTCCAGTTTAAAGAAACCACGCGCCGTAGAATCTTCCGACTCAAAGGAGATCATGCGCCATAGAATTTTCCGGCTCATCTGTAATAGGGCCGTAGACAATCGAATTACTCTCAATACTTCAGGCGGCTTAAATAGCCCAGTGCACTTAGATATATATCATTAGTCCCCTTCATAAGCCGCCACTTTAACATTGAACTGTAAATTTCCTCCGGCTTATAATTAAACCGGCCATTTCCTTTTATCATAGGCTGCCGACTTTCACCATGCCTCCCAAAGCTCCTAAAGCCTCCATCACTTGCAATTGGATGAGGTCCAATGTCACCAACGAGACATTAGCAGATTTTGTCAAGTCAGGCTACCTGCCTAAGAAGGACGTCATGTCCTACCATGCCCCTGACCCGTCAGAAGAGAGACCACAACCAAAGGACGGGGAGGTAGTGATTTTTGCGGATCATATGAGCCGGGGCTTCGCACCGCCCGGCTCAAAGTTCTTCATAGGACCCAACTCAGTGTCCAATATCTGCAACTTCCAAGTGTTCTGCGAGGTCTACCATGGAGAAGAGCCCAGTCTGCTGCTCTTCAGAGAGCTCTTCTACCTGAACCGTCAGATTGAGTGCGCCAATGGGCCAAGTTTGGAGCTTGGTGGCATCTCCATTCAGCGGCGGAGGGACTGCCTTTTCCCTTATGCAGAGCCGCCAAGCCACCCCAAAGACTGGAATCAGACGTGGTTCTATTGCCAAGACACGTCGCCGGCTGATGAGAGTCCGTTGCCCGGCTTTCGCCCCTCGCTTCTGGAGCCGACTCACCCGCTGTCTGACAAGTTAACCCAGGCGGAACGCCAACCTCTGCTCCCTACCATCAACAAGATCAAGGCTCTCCTGGGCAACGGTCTCAACGGAATCGATCTGGTCCGGGTCTGGATCTCCTGGCGGGTGATCCCATTGAGCCGCCGCCCCGGCTTAATGTGCGAGTACACGGGCCGAAAGGATGACCCCCAGAGACATAGCCGCAACGATCTTCCTGAAGATGTTGCAGAGGATATGACCAAGGCTCTCTTGAACGAGAGCCTGGCAGACTGCGGGAGGACCGGATTAGCCCCCTTCTGCAAGACCAACCCAGCCCCAGCGGTAAGCCGCTGATCTGAGCATCTTATCTTCTTCTGCATATAACTTTCATCTGAATCGTTTTAAGAAATCATCATTGTATTTTTCAGGCTGATGACAAGTTCTGGTAGGTCAAATATGACCATGAGGCGGCCAAGAAGGCCAGAAAGGCGAAGAAAGCCGCCAAGAAAGCCGCTCCCCGTAAGAAGGGAAGTAGGCCAACTGCTTCAGAGCTGATGCAATTAAGCGACAGCTCCGAGTCAGAGGTAACCCCTGAACCTGTAAGCTCTTGCTATATCTGCTATTTATTTTTGTCCACCTTATCTATACTATTCATCAACAGGATGACACCGGCGCAAGTAACCCGGTGGTTGAAGAGGTAACGTCACTTTCCTCCGACTCGGAGCCCTTGCCAAGGCTGAAAGTCCGAAGGGTAACCCGGAAAGTAAGCTTTTCACATCCTTTAGCTTATCAACACCCTCAATTTATTTTGAAGCGACAGGTTCATGAAAGCCGGCGGCACACCCGGACCAATAAAGACACTGACCTCTCCTCCGGGTTACCTGACGCATCAAGGAAACGCCGGACCGAGGTGATCTCAAAGTTGTACCCTTTTCATCCTTTGGCAGGTGTTATACGTCAACCGCTCAATTCTTCTGACTCAACTTATCAGGAAACGTCCCCTTCTTCTGGCGACTCTATGCAGTCGAACCTGCCGGCTTTCAAGACCGTGCCCGGGTAATAATGACTATCTCATGTTATACTTGTCTTTACTTACACTTTTGTGCTTAATCTTTTTTGTCTTTTCAGTGCCCAGGCAAAACTTACCAAGAAGGCGAAGAAGAACAAGCCGGTCGAAGAGCCGGACTTGCCTGAACCAGAGGTAGCCGCTCAAGAGCCGCCAGCTGCCTCTGCTCCAGAAGCCACAGCCCCAACCGACAAGCCAATAGCAGAAGCTTCTGTTAACCCGGAGGCCTCCAGCTCGGCTCAACCAGCAGATGACCCGGACGTGGTGATCACCCGGACGGAATTTGTTGAGCCGGGGAGACCTACTGCACTAGCCAAGTGTTCTGCCAAGGGGGAGTTGCTTCAGCCCCGCCGAGTTAATCTGGACCTCACCGACTACACCAACCTGAGCATTGGAGAGCTCGTCTCTGGCTATGTCAGCCAAGTGCACAAGAGCCGGGATGCCGAGATTGCCATGGTGAACCAGATTCAGCAGAAGTCTGAGGTATTATTCTTCTGTCTTCTTATTTACTGCATAGTTACCTTTACCATGCTAGCCCCCAAGTCGACGACTTATGACTGAATATGTTGTAGACTTAAGTTCCGGCTTACGCAATTGAACCGGCAATTTGGAGATAGAAACGTTCAATATGCATTAGCCCCCAAGTGCCAAGTACCTTTGCTTGGAAAGTGCTTGGGACTTTTAAGATTGTATAGTAACTGTTCATCTTATGACCCGGAAATTATGCAGGCTGCGGGAAAGAAATTTGAAGCTGACATCTCTGATCTCAAGACCCGGCTGAAGACGCAAGAAACTGAGACCCGGAAAGCAAATGCTAAATTTGTGTCCAGTATTGCTGCACAAGAAAAGCTGAAGACGGACTTCGACGCTGAACGGAGAGCCTGGGCCGAAGAGAAGGCTGCTCTGGTGAACCGGGCCGAACAGGCGGAGAAGGCTCTCTCAGAGAAGACCGCCGAACTCTCCGGCCTAAAGCGCCAGCTATCCCAGATGGTTGCCGCAATCTTCGGTAAGTCATCTCACCGGCTTTCATCAAGTTTAGAATCTTTATATCTCATAACTCATCCTTGTCGGCGGCTTATCTGATTCTGTTGAACAGGTCCCAGAAGTGCCAACCTCAACCAGAGTGTGGTAACCAAGCTGAAGGCCGTGTACACCCTGGTGGAGCAACTCTACACCGGGTCACAGCGTGCCTTAGCTGTGGTGGCCCCGGTGGCCACTCTGATTGGAAACGACACAGATCTGACCAAGTACCAGCAGGGTTACAATGCAGAAAATCAGAGGATCCCGACCCCGCGCTATGAAGCCCTCAGCTTAATTCCACCGGCTCGTCAGCACACCTTCGCCCCGGAGATTGACCCGGCGGGGTTAATTGACGAGGAGGCTCAATTCGAAGCTCTGAGCGGCATCGACTGGAAGTCGTCGACTTTCCAGGCTTTGGGAACAGCCGGAGGAGAAGAGAGGGATGAGCCGGAGACGTCAACCCAGCAAGCATCGTAACTCTGCCGGCGGCTTATCAAACAATGCCTCACCCTTTTGGACTCAATGAGTCTTGTAATAGAGTAGGACCAACACTTTATCTTTGCCGTGCCATCATGCACGCCTTGAATGCTGAAGTCTATTGAAGTTGTCTCCTTTATATTTCTCCGGGTCATAATCAATCATTTGTTTTCCTTAAGTTCAAAATAGTTGCTTTGAACTATCCTGCATAGAAGGACAAATCACAAGCCTCGAGGCGGCTTACCGCCCTGAGAATCATAGGTTTTAGATATATAACCCGGAATATGAATAAAAAAAGACCGGTCCTCAAGTATATCCTTAATACAGCCGTAAGAACACACTTAGCGGCCTGCAAGCATACTTCCGGTTTAGATAACCCGGGTAATAAGGTTGGTACCTCAATTCCGGTTTACCTGTCTTAATGACACCCATTGTGTGCAATTTAACACTGTAAATCAAGGTTAAGCCGGCAAAGTGAGACCCGGCCATGCACACTTGAAATGGCCAGAAGAACTCGCTATAAATCAGAAAACTTAGGGGCTTCTAGTTCGAATACGACCAGAGACCCGGCCCAAAGGGGTTATGCTAGGATTCGAATACGATCATATAGCCCCCCGTGGGTGTGGCGATGCCAATCAAGAGGGTACCGACAGCTATGTTCTCTTTGGTTCGAATACGACCCATGTTTGAACAGGAAGCCCCCAAATGACTTAGAATTGTTTAATGACGCTGATTCGAATACGATCCACGTCGGTTCCCAAAGAGGTTAAACTATGATTCAAATATGATCAAAGAAAACTCCCCAATGAGCTCGGCACTTTGCCAATCAAATGGGTATCGACAGCTATGTTCTCTTTGGTTCGAATACGACCTATGTTTGAACAGGAAGCCCCCAAGTGACCTTATTGCCTATGGCTAGATTCGAATACGATCATAAGCCGGATCCTCCTTCAAGCTATCATGTTAATCTTGCAATGAAAACAACACGTGCACATTTGGAGGAGAAAAAAGGACAGAGATCATGCTTTATTGCTTATCATAATATATACATGGCGTAGAGAAACATGTACATTATGAGAGCCGGTGGCTCAAGTGTAGTAAGGCTGAAGCTGAGCTATGTTCCACGGCCGACGGGTCTCTTCCTCCGACTTTCGTGAATCTTTGTGCTCCCGAATGTCAATGAGGTAATATGACCCGTTGTGCAAGTTCTTGCTGACCACAAAGGGCCCTTCCCAAAGCGGGGATAGCTTGTGCGCATCTGTTTGATCTTGGATGAGCCGGAGCATCAGATCGCCTTCCTGGAAGACCCGGGATTTAACCCGGCGACTATGATAACGGCGCAGGTCTTGTTGGTAAATCGTTGAGCGAGCTGCGGCCACATCACGCTGTTCGTCCAACAAGTCAAGAGCATCTTGGCGCGCCTGTTCATTGTCCGCCTCAACATAAGCCGCCACTCGAGGTGAGTCATGACGGATGTCACTGGGGAGGACTGCTTCTGCTCCATAAACCATGAAGAAAGGCATGAAACCTGTAGACCTGTTAGGAGTAGTGTTGATGCTCCATAACACGGAGGGCAACTCCTCCACCCAACAACCCGGCGTCCGTTGCAAAGGGACCAAAAGCCGGGGCTTGATGCCCTTCAGAATCTCCTGATTAGCTCTCTCAGCTTGACCATTGGATTGAGGATGAGCCACTGAGGAAACATCAAGTCGGATATGCTCTCGTTGACAAAACTCTTCCATGGCGCCTTTGGATAGATTGGTGCCATTGTCAGTTATAATGCTGTGCGGAAAGCCAAAGCGAAAAATCACCTTTTTCATAAATTGAACCGCCGTGGCTGCATCACACTTGCTAACTGGTTCAGCTTCCACCCACTTTGTGAATTTGTCAACTGCCACCAAGAGGTGAGTCTTCTTATCCTTGGACCTTTTAAAAGGCCCAACCATATCAAGCCCCCAGACCGCAAAGGGCCAAGTAATTGGGATCATCCTCAGCTCCTGAGCTGGCACATGAGCCCCTCGCGAGAACCTTTGGCAACCGTCACATTTACTGACTAAGTCCTCCGCATCAGCATGAGCCGTTAGCCAATAAAAACCATGACGAAAAGCCTTGGCCACAAGAGATTTTGAACCGGCGTGATGGCCACAATCCCCTTCATGAATCTCACGCAAGATCTCTTGACCTTCCTCAGGGGACACACAACGCTGGAACGCTCCCGTAACACTGCGGCGATGCAACTCACCATTGATAACAATCATTGACTTAGACCGTCGGGTTATTTGTCTGGCCAAAGTTTCATCCTCAGGCAACTCTCCCCGGGTCATGTAAGCCAGATAGGGCATCGTCCAGTCCGGTATGACGTGGAGAGCCGCCACCAGTCGTGCCTTCGGGTCAGGGACAGCCAAATCTTCCTCTGTAGGCAGCTTAACAGAAGGGTTATACAGAACATTCAGGAAAGTATTAGGCGGCACCGGCTTTCGCTGAGAGCCCAGCCGGCTTAGAGCATCAGCCGCCTCGTTCTTCCTGCAATCGATGTGCTCTACTTGGTAACCCTGAAAGTGCCCAGCAATGGCATCAACTTCGCGGCGATAAGCCGCCATGAGAGGGTCCTTGGAATCCCACTTTCCTGATACTTGTTGAGCCACCAAGTCTGAGTCACCGAAACACCTTACTCGGCTCAAGCTCATCTCCTTAGCCATCCGAAGACCGTGGAGCAAGGCCTCGTACTCAGCTGCGTTGTTGGTACAAGGAAACATCAATTGTAGCACATAATGGAACTTATCACCCTTAGGGGAAGCCAATACGACTCCAGCCCCCGAGCCCTCCAACTGCCTGGACCCATCGAAGTGAATAGTCCAATATGTGTTATCCGGCTTTTGCTCGGGCACTTGTGACTCTGTCCAATCATTGATGAAATCCACCAAGGCCTGAGATTTAACAGCAGTGCGTGGCACGTATTTCAGACCATGGGGTCCGAGCTCTATAGCCCACTTAGCCACTCTCCCTGTGGCCTCTCTGTTTTGAATGATATCACCAAGAGGGGCAGAACTGACCACAGTGATAGGATCACCCTGGAAATAATGCTTAAGTTTCCGGCTTGCCATGAACACACCATAAACAAGCTTCTGCCAATGTGGATACCGCTGTTTGGACTCGATAAGCACTTCGCTGCCATAGTAAACCGGCCGTTGAACCGGATGCTCCTTACCCTCTTCCTTGCGTTCCACCACCACAGCCACACTGACGGCTCGTGTGTTTGCCGCCACATACAGTAATAAGGGCTCCTTATCAACCGGAGCGGCAAGGACTGGGGGCTCTGCCAGCTGTTTCTTCAAATCCTCAAAAGCGGTATTAGCCGCATCATTCCAGACAAAGTTATCAGTTTTCTTCATCAACTGATATAAGGGCATGGCCTTCTCACCCAAACGGCTTATAAACCGGCTTAAAGCAGCGATGCGACCCGCCAAGTGTTGAACGTCATTTATACACGCCGGCTTAGCCAGGGAGGTGATGGCCTTGATCTTCTCCGGGTTAGCTTCAATGCCTCTGTCAGAAACCAAGAAACCCAAGAGTTTGCCTGCAGGAACACCAAAAACACACTTGGCCAGGTTAAGCATCATCTTGTAAACCCGGAGATTATCAAAGGTTTCCCTTAAATCATCTATCAGGGTTTCCTCCTTTATGGACTTAACCACAATATCGTCCACATAAGCATGAACATTGCGCCCAATCTGGTTATGAAGACAGTTCTGTACACAACGCTGATAAGTCGCCTGTGCACACTTGAGTCCAAAGGGCATAGACACATAGCAGAAGGCTCCAAAGGGAGTGATGAACGCCGTCTTCTCCTGGTCCTTAACTGCCATTTTAATCTGATGATACCCGGAATAGGCATCCAAGAAACTTAAACGCGCACAACCTGCCGTAGCATCAATAATTTGATCAATACGGGGAAGGGCAAAAGGATCAGCCGGACACGCCCTTTTTAAGTCCGTGTAGTCCACACACATCCGCCAAGTGCCATTCTTCTTGAGTACGAGCACCGGGTTAGCTAACCACTCTGGGTGAAAGACTTCAACAATAAACCCGGCCGCCAAGAGCCGGGCCACCTCTTCGCCAATAGCTTTCCTCCTCTCTTCATTAAACCGCCGAAGGAATTGCCTGACCGGCTTAAATTTTGGATCAACATTGAGGGTGTGCTCAGCAAGTTCTCTAGGTACACCTGGCATGTCAGACGGCTTCCATGCAAAAATGTCCCTATTCTCACGGATGAACTCGATGAGCGCGCTTTCCTATTTTGGATCCAGATTGGCACTGATGCTAAACTGCTGAGATGAATCTCCTGGAACAAAATCAACAAGCTTAGTTTCATCAGCCGACTTAAATTTCATCGCCGTCTCATTTTCCGTAGTCGGCTTTTTCAGAGAGGTCATATCTGTTGGGTCAACATTGTCTTTGTAAAACTTCAACTCCTCTGTTGCACAAACAGATTCTGCATAAGCTGCATCGCCTTCCTCACACTCCAGAGCCACTTTCCGGCTGCCGTGAACCATAATGGTCCCATTGTGACCCGGCATCTTGAGCTGTAAGTACACATAACACGGCCGTGCCATGAACTTGGCGTAAGCCGGCCGCCCAAATATGGCATGGTACGGACTTCTTATCTTAACCACCTCAAAGGTCAATTTCTCCACCCTGTAGTTGTTCTCATCTCCAAAGGCCACTTCCAACTCGATCTTGCCGACTGGATAAGACAACTTACCAGGTACCACACCGTGGAAAATAGTGTTGGACTGGCTGAGGTTCTTATCAATCAACCCCATACGACAGAACGTCTCATAATAGAGGATGTTGATGCTGCTGCCTCCATCAATGAGCACCTTAGTGAACTTATATCCTCCCACCTGAGGAGCCACCACTAAGGCCAAGTGGCCCGGGTTATCCACCCGAGGAGGGTGATCCTCCCTACTCCACACTATAGGCTGCTCAGACCACCGCAAGTAGCGTGGAACCGCCGGCTCAACAGCATTCACAGCCCTCTTATGAAGCTTCTGATCTCTCTTACACAGACTGGTGGTAAACACATGATACTGTCCACCGCTAAGCTGCTTTGGATTGGTCTGATAACTCCCCTGCTGCTGTTGATGACCCTGGCCAGACTGTTGATTAAATCCCCCTTGACCGTTCTGAGGATTAGAATTTGAGCCGCCGCCCGGGCCATGAAAGCCGCCGGCGCCTGAGCCGCCGCCCGGGCCATTGTAATTTTTAAAGGCCTTCATGATTGCACAATCCTTCCATAGATGGGTAGCTGGCTTCTCTCTAGAGCCATGCCTTGGACAAGGCTCATTCAACAGCTGCTCCAGCGTCGGGCCTGACCCGCTGGCTCGGGGAGGGGGCCTCCCCTTGCGCCGCTGGTTATTACCTTGTGAGCTGGCGTTGGCTACAAACTCTAGGCTGCCATCGGCCTTGCGCTTGCCTCCTCCTTGGTTTCCCGGGTTATGCTGAGGACCCTTGCCATTGCCGTTCTTCTTTCCCTTCCCCGCCCTTTCATCATCTGAAGGGGGGTCCTTGGTACCATCAGAGTCGGCGTACTTGACAAGAGCCGCCATTAGTGTACCCATATCATTGCAGTCGCGCTTAAGCCGCCCGAGTTTCATCTTCAGGGGCACGAAACGACAATTCTGCTCCAACATTAAGACTGCAGAGCCGGCATCCATCTTATCTGATGAATGTATGATCTCTTTGACCCGGCGAACCCAATGCGTCGTGGATTCACCCTCCTGCTACTTACAGTTAGTCAAATCCACAATTGACATAGACTGCCTACAGGTATCCTTGAAGTTTTGGATGAACCGGGCTTTCAGCTCAGCCCAAGACCCGATGGAATTAGGTGGTAGCCCTTTCAACCAAGTGCGGGCAGTCCCATCCGACATCATGGTGAAGTATTTGGCCATTGCCGCCTCACTGACCTCCAGCAGTTCCATGACCATCTCGTAACTCTCGATCCAGGCTGCGGGTTGTAAGTCAGCCGTGTAATTGGGCACCTTCCTAGGGCCTTTGAAGTCCTTGGGTAGACGTTCATTGCGGATAGCTGGCACTAAGCAAGGGACACCCCCAGTCCTGGTAGGGATACCCACGTCGACGGAAGTCGTCGGATAAGCCGGGGGAGTCTGGCACGCCGTCAACTGAGGCACCTACTCCGCCTCTTGCCGCGCTCTATCTTGGTCTGCTGCGTGAAAGGCTCCGTTATGAGCCGGGCCATGGCCAGGGGGCGGGTCATGGCGTCGGACGTTACTTGAGCCTGCCGCTGAAACCATGTGTCTGTTGTAACACGGGCTCCGGCCTGGACGAGGGGTCGAGTGGATCCTGTCCCGGCTGTAGGAGTACGCTTCTTGCTGCGCCAGTGCTGTCTGAAGGAGTTCCCTGACCCGGCGGGTTTCAATAGCCGTCAGAGAGTCGCCGTCAATTGGGAGAGCCGCCAGCCGTGCTGCCGCGGCGACCATGTTCTCCAGCGGGTTAGCATAATGACCCGGTGGTATTGGCACGTACTGAGGCGGGGCAGGGTGCACTTGGGGAGGCCCCATCACTTGTGGCTGAATAGGGGTCCCGGACCCGGGCACTATGACCCCTGGCGGGTTACTAGACCCTGCACCCGGCGTGTTGAAGAGGTTTCGTGGATCGTAAACCGGAGGGAGTCGAGATTGGGCCTTTTGATGCCTCCTTCTCAGGACCTCATTGGATGCGTTTTGATCCATCGTGAGCCAGAAGGACTGCGCTTGAATCAACTGGTTTTTGGCATCGAGAGCCGCCCTCTCCGCAGCCATCCTGATCCCTTCTGCTACTAGATCATCCTTAGCTTTCACTAGATCCAACTTTAACTGTGCCACCTCCGCATCATGTTGAGCTTGATCCGCCGGGTCAACCGTGGTGGTTGACAGGGCCGTCATCTTGTCCGTGAGATCCATCAGCACCTGAGCCGGCGAGGGCACCGGGTTTCCCGCTCCAGCAGCAGGGTTCTGAACAGGCTGCGCACCGGCCATGAAGATTCCAACCCGGCTTGGCGGCTCAAACGGGTCCGGAATACTGTCACCATCGGAACAACCCATGAGCCTGCCATCTTGAAGTTGATACAACGAGTTTGACTCATCGGTGGACGACTCGCCGTCAAAGCCGGCGGCCGTCTCATCACCAGATCCAGATCGATCAGAGAGCCCTTCATGGATACATCCCACAAAAGCATGCCTTAAGGCAGGCCGGGCCAGGGCGGGTCGTGCACGCTGAGCCGTCTCGATGAGATCGGTGCAGAGATCCGGCTCAGGGCCCGGCTCACCAATCTTGCCAATGAAAACATGAATTCCGCTGAAGGGGACCCGGTACCCGTACTCAATTGAGCCGGCGTCGGGGCCCAGTTTGCATCGTCGATGTAGAGCTTGCCGCGACGACTCTTGGTCATCCGGCCCACGGCGTATCCCTTGAGCCCTTCGAAGCTGCCCTTCAAGAACTCAAATCCACCGTGCGCTTGCCCCACGGTGGGCGCCAACTGTCGTGGAATTGTCACGGCAGATGTCCTCGAGCTAGGACTTAGGCGTGGAGCCATCGCAACTAGGAAGCTTGAAGGGGTTAAGTGGGACAAGGAACACGAGGGTTTATACTGGTTCGGCCCCTTACGGTGAAGGTAAAAGCCTACGTCCAGTTTGAGGTGGTATTGATTAGGGTTTCGATGACCAGGGAGCTAAACTGCTCTGCCTGGCTCTCGATGAGATCCTTCTTGTCCCTAAACCGCTGCCGGGTCGTCCCTTTATATAGGGAGGTTGACGCCCAGCGGCTCTCAGAGTCCCCGCCGGCTCATAAGAGTGTCCGGCTTGGACTCTCGACTATTCTTGCCTTACACTACAAGTTCTACCATAATAATGATTGTAACTACGGGCCTTAAGCCATATCCGGGTCTTAAGCCCATCTTTGGCCCACCGTCTTCAAGCTTGGCGCCGGGCTTCTGGCGATGACCATTATGAGTAACCCGGCCCCTTCTGGCGGGTGACTCTAAGGTCTATATCCTCAACAATTAAGTTGAGAAGCCACTTAGAAAAAGGTATGGAATCACCATTTGACTTCAAAGCGACTCGAATACCACAATTCAAAACATAACAAAGTATTGGCTTGCAGAATAAGCCGGAACAAACATATGATAGAGATTTCGTCCGAAGTTTTCGTGGTGGGGCCCACACAGGCTCGATCGTACAGCACCATCATGTACAAGGCAGTGCACATGACATACGAAGCGTCCCCGAGTCGGCATAGCCAAGGACTCTTTAAGACACTACGAGACCACTGTAAAGCCAACCGTGGAAAGGCGGACCACTAGACGTCGAACCCCAATCTCATATCATGTGTCTGTCGGAAAGATATCCTAGGAGCTACTTGAATTCCCACTTATAAACTCCCGAAACTTTCTGGTTATGCAATCTGGTGTTGGGGATACAGGGGACACAAAATATATCACCCAAACTAGCAATCCCTAGATCCAGCTGTATCCATCCGTCAACACATAACCAAGAAACCTTCGAAAATCGTGTACCTCAACCTTCGAAAAGCATCCGTTATACGAGTTATGGCAATACTCCCGAACTCCCGCCCCAGTACTGGGTGGCGTCGAGGTGATCTCACCAACAACTGCATAAAAGAGATTTCGATGTCGGCGAAACTCAGGTATTCCAGAACTGCAACGATAAAATTGTGACGACAACACCTCGGAGCTCAACTCCCCGGGACACTGCCACAACCCCTAAATGTCAGGAGGCACCAAGAACATTGTTCTCGTCACAAAACCATCGGAACGATTCTAAGATACCCGCGTGATCCTAAAATTTTTTTAGTGAAATTTGAGGAGAGAAAAGTCAAAACTTCTACGTCACGAGGCGTCACCAGAGCGACGAAGGGACTGAGGAGTAAAACGAATCCTACTCTCCGATATATATAATCCTAAGACTCAAAACTTTTTTGTTCTAGGCTCAACAACGCCAGCGATTCGATCAAGCAGGGGGCTCCTAAGTCGGGGATGGCTCTGATTACCAACTTGTAACGCCCACGATGCGGCTATATCTCCCACGTGTCGAGGCACGACTTAGAGGCATAACCGCATTGTGGTTTTGTCGCAAGAAGGGTTGTCTTCACACAATCCTATGTAATGAACAAGAATGGGATAACGTGAGTTGGCTTACAACCGCCACTTCACACAATACATAAATTAATTCATACATCATCCAAAATCCACACATAGACCGACTACGGTCAAATCCAAATGAAAATAAGATAACCCCAAATGCTAGATCCCCGATTGTCCCAACTGGGCTCCACTACTGATCATCAGGAAAAGACACATAGTAACGACCACGTTCCTCATCGAATTCCCACTTGAGCTCGGTTGCGTCATCTGCACTGGAATCGTCGGCAGCTGCAACTGTTTTGGTAGAATCTGTGAGCCACGAGGACTCAGCAATCTCACACCCACGAGATCAAGACTATTTAAGCTTATAGGAAAGGATGGTGTAATGAGGTGGAGCTGCAGCAGGCACTAAGCATATATGGTGGCTAACATACGCAAATGAGAGCGAGAAGAGAAGCAACGCAACGGTCGAGAAGCTAGAAATGATCAAGAAGTGATCCTGAAACTACTTACGTTCATGCATAACTCAAACCGTGTTCACTTCCCGGACTCCGCCGAGAAGAGACCATCACGGCTACACACACGGTTGATGTATTTTAATTAAGTCAAGTGACAAGTTCTCTACAACCGGACATTAACAAATTCCCATCTGCCTCATAACCGCGGGCACGGCTTTCGAAAGATAATACCCTGCAGGGGTGTCCCAACTTAGCCCATTATAAGCTCTCACGGTCAGCGAAGGAGAAACCTTCTCCCAGGAAGACCCGATCAGTCTCGGAATCCCGGTCTACAAGACATTTCGACAATGGTAAAACAAGACCAGCAAAGCCACCCGAATGTGCCGACAAATCCCGATAGGAGCTGCACATATCTCGTTCTCAGGGCACACCGGATGAGCATTCCGTACAACTAAAACCAGGCCTCAAGTTTCCCCGAGGTGGCGCCGCAAAGGGCTCTAGTTTGGACCAGCACTCAGAGGAACACTTGCCCGGGGGTTTAAATAAGGATGACCCTCGGGCTCGCGAAAACCCAAGGGAGAAGGCTTAGGTGGAAAATGGTAAAACCAAGGTTGGGCCTTGCTGGAGGAGTTTTATTCAAGGCGAACTGTCAAGGGGGTCCCATAAATCACCCAACCGCGTAAGGAACGCAAACTCAAGGAACATAATACCGGTATGACGGAAACTAGGGCGGCAAGAATGGAACAAAACACCAGGCATAAGGCCGAGCCTTCCACCCTTTACCAAATATATAGATGCATTAATTAAATAAGAGATATTGTGATAATCCAAAATATCCATGTTCCGACATGGAACCAACTTCAACTTCACCTGCAACTAGCAACGCTATAAGAAGGGCTGAGCAAAAGCGGTAACTTAGCCAAACAACGGTTTGCTAGGAAAGGATGGTTAGAGGCTTGACATGGCAATATGGGAGGCATGATATAGCAAGTGGTAGGTAGCGCAGCATGGCAATAGAACGAACAACTAGCAAAGCAAATATAGAAGTTATTTCGAGGGTATGGTCATCTTGCCTGCAAGGTTCTCAGAGTTGTCGAAAGCTTGATCCTCGTAAGCGTACTCAACAAGTTCCTCGTTCACAAACTCGTCTCCCGGAACTACCCAAACAAGAACACAAGCAACGGAACCACAATCAATCACGGGAAAAGCACAAGCAACATGATGCAAAACATGTATGATATGCGAGATGTGGTATGCGATGCGTATGCGTGCTCCGGAAGAAAAATGATGAAAAAGGCAGTAACTTGGCAAACCAAGTATGCCACTGGAAAGATGAGATGATTTCGGTCGAAATCGATATAAAGATCACCGGAAACGGATGCACGGTTTGCAAATGGCAAGCAAAACAAGAATGACACGAATCTGTGATTAACAGCATGATAGCACTTAGAATGCAACAAGTAACAATGCTACAGCACTCCAACGTAGCGACAAAGCATATGACAGTAATCTACAGGAGATGCTTGCAAAAGATGAACGATGAGTTACGGCTAGATCACAATACAACAGGCTCAAACAAGCATGGCAAAAGTGCAAAAGATAACAGGTTCACAGACTTGGTGAAATTACTGGACATGGCTGAAACAGCATCAGGTAACAATGTTCAGAGCACGAATTCAACATGTTATAGGAACTTAACATAGCAAAACAAGGCATGGCATGAATCTACTAAATGCATATGACAAAAGTCCCTTACTGACCATAAGCCAAAAAGTACCAGAAGATATGATGGTAACCATGTAAACATAGCAAGTTTCGTTAATAGGTTCCAGACTTGGCAGAATACAGAGAATGACAGAAACAGACATTATGAGGGCATCTTTGTGAGCTTGATGCACTCACCGCAAAGCAATTCATGACAAAACAAGCATACCTAAAGCAAGATGGCATGTTTATGAAGCTATCCATGGCAAGAGCAAATACATAGAATGAAAGGAACAACTAAAACAAGCTTGGAAAAATTGAATATCATGTTAACAATCTGCCAGAAATATTTTATAGCAAACGTAGAGCAAGATTGAGTCATGCAATGGCTCTCGGTAATTGCAAAAAAGGGCATGAATGGATCAACTACAACAATATCTACAAAACATCCTTACTGCACATCTCCAAAAGGAGCATAGATCTCTCTGTAGCCACATGGATACATAGCAACAAAATAACAGCAGACAAAGACTTAGCAAAATCCTAAGTCCCTGAAAACAGAAACATCACGAAGCCTAGTTTGCATGCTTTTGCTATTCACCACAGAGATCACAAAAATACATGGCATACACCTCTGTAAAGATGGCATGGCATACGTCAAAACACATGTAGAGCTCATACTCATAAGATACACAGATTAAATGAAACAAGAATAACAAATCACCAAGATCTGATAAGTAACAGCAGTTAACAGCAATTAGCACTCTTGCACCAGATATTTGGGCATCAAAATGGACTCAAATCAACATGGCACAATGGAACAAAATGAAAAGCATCTAGGGCGAACATTTCTATATATTATACGCACGAAACGGAGCTATATGCGGAGAGTTATGATGCGATGAAGATGAGCATTTATTGTAAAACATTCGGGACTTGGAGAATTTGAGAGAGGGGAGAGAGTCAACCACTGGCGTTGACCCGATCGGATCTGGCTCGGCCGAGCTCGCCGGAGGTCTTGCTGGCCAGAGTCGAGGACGGGGAGGGGACGGCGGCCGGCGGGGAAGAAGAGGAGGACGGCGAGGAGGGCCGTCCGGAGGCGCCGAGGCGCGGCGGCGCGCGGGTGCCCGCGGGGCGGCGGCGGACGGCGGCCCCGGGCGGCACCGGCGACGAGGTGGCGACGGCGGCGAGGCGGCGGAGTGCGGCGGCGAGGACGCGGCTGCGCCGGCGAGAGGACGGGCGGCGGCGCGCGGGGACGCGAGCGCGGGGGCGCTGGAGGGAGACGGGCCGGCGGGGGCCGGATCTGGGCCTCCCGGGCCCGCGCGGTCGGCGGCGAAGTGGGCACGGGTCGGGTGACATGGCACGCTGCGATTGGCCGGGCGCGGCGGCGGGTTTTGTCCGGCCGCGGAGAGGGGAAGGGGACTAGGGTTTTGCACCGCGAATATTTCGGAGGGGAAGGTGTATATATAGGCAGAAGGAGCTAGGAGACTCCAAATGGAGCACGGTTTTCACCCACACGATCGTGATCGAACGACCTAGAGCATGGAAGAGACTTAGAGGGGTTTTTGGGCTGTTTGGAGGGGGGTTTTGCTGCAACACTTAAACGGACTTTGCGGTTACCCGGTTAACCGTTGGAGCATCAAACGACCTCCAAATGGCACGAAACTTGACAGGTGGTCTACCGGTGGTATACCAAGGCCACTTGGCAAGACTCGGTCCATTCCGAGAAGCTCATTGATGTTCCAACAGGTGGTCTACCGGTGGTATAACAAGCACCTTTATGTTGCTCGAATAGCTCATTGATGTTGGGAAGCGGATACTTGTTCTTGATTGTCTTCTTGTTCAATGGACGGTAGTCGACACAAAGTCGTTCCGTGCCATCCTTCTTCTGGACAAAAAGAACACCACAACCCCACGGAGATGAACTTGGTCTGATCAAACCCAGACGCTCTTGTTCATCGAGCTGTTTCTTAAATTCCTTCAGCTGCTTGGGTCCTAGCTTGTAAGGACGCTTGCAAACGGGTTCAGTGCCAGGCTCAAGATCGATAACAAACTCAACTGGCCGGTGAGGAGGCATACCTGGAAGCTCTTCTGGAAAGACATCTTGATACTCACAAACGACTGGAATTTGAGAGATGGCATTCAATTCGCCCTTCTCATTGAGAGAAAACAACCGAATGGTTTCATCACGAGCGGCATAGATAATCACATCCTCAGAAGAGTGTGTCAATTGAATTTCCCTGGCAGCACAATCAAGTTGAGCCTTGTGCTTAGAAAGCCAGTCCATCCCGAGAATTAGATCAATATCCGAGTCACCAAAAACAATTGGTTTGGCCAGAAATTTATAATCGCCCATCTTGATAATGGAATCCCGAACGAAAACTCGAGAAGTCATTTGTCGAGCCGGGGAAACAATAGACAAAGGACTCGGCAATACTTCAGTAACCAGATCATGCATAGCCACAAAAGGTCTTGAAATGAAAGAATGCGATGCACCAGTATCAAATAAAACTTTTGCAGGAATATCATTAACTGAGAGATTACCCATTATCACATCAGTGGATTCCTCCGCTTGAGCTGCATTCATCATGTTCACCTTAGCAGACTTTGGATTATGCTTGACCACTGCATTGCTGGAAGATCTCATAGGAGGAGGAGGCGGAAGGCGCCTTTGGTTGAAGCATTTGTTAGCATAGTGACCTTTCTGCTGACACTTGTTGCAAGTCACCTCTGAGAGTGGACGATGATAAGGAGCAATCGACTTTGGAGCTTGATTCTGAGACTTGTTCTGATAGCCAGAGTTGGATGAGTGGGAAGATCCATGGCCACCTTTGTTCTTCTGTTGGTAAGGCTGACGAAACGGAGGAGGAGGAGGCAACCAGAACTTCTGTTGCTTAGCTGCCACAAGTGAGGAAGAAGAAGACTGAACTGCGTCCCTGACTCTCTTCTTAGAAGCCTCACACTTGAGCTGAGCAGCCTCTTGCTTCAGTGCCATATTATAGAATTGATCAAACTGAGTAGGCTCAACAAGAACGAGAGCTAACTGCAGATCCTCTCTAAGGCCACCTCTGAAGTGATAGATCATGCTCTTTTCATCAGGAACGTCTTGTTTAGCGAAGCGAGCAAGTTTCTGAAACTGGATGTTGAATTGATACATAGACATGTTGCCTTGCTTGAGATTGCGGAACTCCTCACGCTTGCCCTCAACAACACTTTGTGGAATGTGGTGCGCTTTGAAGTCCCGACAGAAGTCAGTCCAAGTGATCACACGACCTCCTCTGGAATCTTTGTATTGTTGATACCAATCAGCAGCTTGGTCCTTGAGCTGAAAAGAAGCGAACTTGACATAGTCCTCAGGCCTGATATTGCTACATTCAAAATGCTTGTTGATGTCCACGAGCCAATCATCGGCATCTGTGGCCTTGGCACAGTAGCTGAAAGACTTGGGCTGATTTGCGAGAAACTGGTTGAGGGTAGCGAAGTGAGGCTGATTGTTGCCTTGGCCTTGATTTCCTTGATTGCCTTGCCCTTGGGTGCGTTCTTGCAAAAGTTGCAGAATCATCTGAGCATTGGCGTTGGTGGCTGCCATGATAGCTTGCCATGCCTCCGGAGGCGGAGGTGGTGGCGGAGGTTTCGCCTGACTCCCTTCATTGCGTTCCGGATTCTGACGCATTGGCAGAGCCATCCAGAAGAGGGTGACATCCGTTAGCATCTTGATAGACAAATAGACAAGTTGAATCAACGGATAGAAATTGCAACATATAGTCTTCACAATAAACATTCGAACGAGGATGAACGAATGAATTCCATAGTAAATCATCACACTTCCATTAATGTCGTGGAATTGTCACGGCAGATGTCCTCGAGCTAGGACTTAGTCGTGGAGCCATCGCAACTAGGAAGCTTGAAGGGGTTAAGTGGGACAAGGAACACGAGGGTTTATACTGGTTCGGCCCCTTACGGTGAAGGTAAAAGCCTACGTCCAGTTTGAGGTGGTATTGATTAGGGTTTCGATGACCAGGGAGCTAAACTGCTCTGCCTGGCTCTCGATGAGATCCTTCTTGTCCCTAAACCGCTGCCGGGTCGTCCCTTTATATAGGGAGGTTGATGCCCAACGGCTCTCAGAGTCCCCGCCGGCTCATAAGAGTGTCCGGCTTGGACTCTCGACTATTCTTGCCTTACACTACAAGTTCTACCATAATAATGATTGTAACTACGGGCCTTAAGCCATATCCGGGTCTTAAGCCCATATTTGGCCCACCGTCTTCAAGCTTGGCGCCGGGCTTCTGGCGATGACCATTATGAGTAACCCGGCCCCTTCTGGCGGGTGACTCTAAGGTCTATATCCTCAACATTAGGCCCCAGATTGATTTGAGCCGGCTCATGTCAATCTTCAATTCTTTCGACAGAAAACATCTCCGGCTTACCATTTGTGTGAAGGCCATAACCCGGCGTGACGTCATCCTCTGGACTCCGGGAAATCCGCCGTGACGTCATCTTCCATTAAGCCCGTTTTTTACTCCACCAGATCCGCAACGGATCTTATCTTTACTGCCATCCCGAAAATCGAGGCGTTTCATGGGGAGATAACCACGCCGTGGTCTCCTTGTTTCTCGCGCCCACTTATGAGCTCGCCCTTATAAATAGCCCGGCCCGACGGGCCTTCAGCCACTCTTCTTCCTCCTCGCGCCACTGTTCCTCCGCTCGAGCTCTAACTCCGCCACCGCCGCGCCCCCGGTCTTCGTCAACCTTGGCCGCTACATCACCCTGACTCGGTCCAGAAAAACGGCGGCAACCTCCGCATCTCTTCAGCACCGGTGAGTCCTCGCTACTCCATAGGGCAGATCCGCACTAGGGCTCCGTAGTTCTTCCTCTGTTCTTCGTAGTTCATCGCGGCCCTCGGTAGATTTGATTTTTACTGCCTCTTTTTGATCTTAGTATAGTATAGAACCAGTGCGGCGGCTGTTTAGTACTCATTTCAAATGCAAGGAGGCCTCTTTTTACTGCATAAAGGCCTCATTCGAGCTCAAGAACTTCCCTCGCGTCTGTTTTTAGGTCTAGAAATTTTCTTTTTCTGTCGACCACTTGATCCAAATTATTTACCGCAATTTGTGAAACTTGTTTTCACCACACTTAGTAAAAAAACTGCACTCGTTGAGTCATGGCGGGTTACATTTCCAGTTTAAAGAAACCACGCGCCGTAGAATCTTCCGACTCAAAGGAGATCATGCGCCATAGAATTTTCCGGCTCATCTGTAATAGGGCCGTAGACAATCGAATTACTCTCAATACTTCAGGCGGCTTAAATAGCCCAGTGCACTTAGATATATATCATTAGTCCCCTTCATAAGCCGCCACTTTAACATTGAACTGTAAATTTCCTCCGGCTTATAATTAAACCGGCCATTTCCTTTTATCATAGGCTGCCGACTTTCACCATGCCTCCCAAAGCTCCTAAAGCCTCCATCACTTGCAATTGGATGAGGTCCAATGTCACCAACGAGACATTAGCAGATTTTGTCAAGTCAGGCTACCTGCCTAAGAAGGACGTCATGTCCTACCATGCCCCTGACCCGTCAGAAGAGAGACCACAACCAAAGGACGGGGAGGTAGTGATTTTTGCGGATCATATGAGCCGGGGCTTCGCACCGCCCGGCTCAAAGTTCTTCATAGGACCCAACTCAGTGTCCAATATCTGCAACTTCCAAGTGTTCTGCGAGGTCTACCATGGAGAAGAGCCCAGTCTGCTGCTCTTCAGAGAGCTCTTCTACCTGAACCGTCAGATTGAGTGCGCCAATGGGCCAAGTTTGGAGCTTGGTGGCATCTCCATTCAGCGGCGGAGGGACTGCCTTTTCCCTTATGCAGAGCCGCCAAGCCACCCCAAAGACTGGAATCAGACGTGGTTCTATTGCCAAGACACGTCGCCGGCTGATGAGAGTCCGTTGCCCGGCTTTCGCCCCTCGCTTCTGGAGCCGACTCACCCGCTGTCTGACAAGTTAACCCAGGCGGAACGCCAACCTCTGCTCCCTACCATCAACAAGATCAAGGCTCTCCTGGGCAACGGTCTCAACGGAATCGATCTGGTCCGGGTCTGGATCTCCTGGCGGGTGATCCCATTGAGCCGCCGCCCCGGCTTAATGTGCGAGTACACGGGCCGAAAGGATGACCCCCAGAGACATAGCCGCAACGATCTTCCTGAAGATGTTGCAGAGGATATGACCAAGGCTCTCTTGAACGAGAGCCTGGCAGACTGCGGGAGGACCGGATTAGCCCCCTTCTGCAAGACCAACCCAGCCCCAGCGGTAAGCCGCTGATCTGAGCATCTTATCTTCTTCTGCATATAACTTTCATCTGAATCGTTTTAAGAAATCATCATTGTATTTTTCAGGCTGATGACAAGTTCTGGTAGGTCAAATATGACCATGAGGCGGCCAAGAAGGCCAGAAAGGCGAAGAAAGCCGCCAAGAAAGCCGCTCCCCGTAAGAAGGGAAGTAGGCCAACTGCTTCAGAGCTGATGCAATTAAGCGACAGCTCCGAGTCAGAGGTAACCCCTGAACCTGTAAGCTCTTGCTATATCTGCTATTTATTTTTGTCCACCTTATCTATACTATTCATCAACAGGATGACACCGGCGCAAGTAACCCGGTGGTTGAAGAGGTAACGTCACTTTCCTCCGACTCGGAGCCCTTGCCAAGGCTGAAAGTCCGAAGGGTAACCCGGAAAGTAAGCTTTTCACATCCTTTAGCTTATCAACACCCTCAATTTATTTTGAAGCGACAGGTTCATGAAAGCCGGCGGCACACCCGGACCAATAAAGACACTGACCTCTCCTCCGGGTTACCTGACGCATCAAGGAAACGCCGGACCGAGGTGATCTCAAAGTTGTACCCTTTTCATCCTTTGGCAGGTGTTATACGTCAACCGCTCAATTCTTCTGACTCAACTTATCAGGAAACGTCCCCTTCTTCTGGCGACTCTATGCAGTCGAACCTGCCGGCTTTCAAGACCGTGCCCGGGTAATAATGACTATCTCATGTTATACTTGTCTTTACTTACACTTTTGTGCTTAATCTTTTTTGTCTTTTCAGTGCCCAGGCAAAACTTACCAAGAAGGCGAAGAAGAACAAGCCGGTCGAAGAGCCGGACTTGCCTGAACCAGAGGTAGCCGCTCAAGAGCCGCCAGCTGCCTCTGCTCCAGAAGCCACAGCCCCAACCGACAAGCCAATAGCAGAAGCTTCTGTTAACCCGGAGGCCTCCAGCTCGGCTCAACCAGCAGATGACCCGGACGTGGTGATCACCCGGACGGAATTTGTTGAGCCGGGGAGACCTACTGCACTAGCCAAGTGTTCTGCCAAGGGGGAGTTGCTTCAGCCCCGCCGAGTTAATCTGGACCTCACCGACTACACCAACCTGAGCATTGGAGAGCTCGTCTCTGGCTATGT
Organism: Aegilops tauschii subsp. strangulata; assembly: GCF_002575655.3. Taxonomy (NCBI): domain Eukaryota; kingdom Viridiplantae; phylum Streptophyta; class Magnoliopsida; order Poales; family Poaceae; genus Aegilops; species Aegilops tauschii. The sequence goes on along the minus strand of NC_053041.3, from coordinate 94,180,889 downwards.
CAGCCAAGTGCACAAGAGCCGGGATGCCGAGATTGCCATGGTGAACCAGATTCAGCAGAAGTCTGAGGTATTATTCTTCTGTCTTCTTATTTACTGCATAGTTACCTTTACCATGCTAGCCCCCAAGTCGACGACTTATGACTGAATATGTTGTAGACTTAAGTTCCGGCTTACGCAATTGAACCGGCAATTTGGAGATAGAAACGTTCAATATGCATTAGCCCCCAAGTGCCAAGTACCTTTGCTTGGAAAGTGCTTGGGACTTTTAAGATTGTATAGTAACTGTTCATCTTATGACCCGGAAATTATGCAGGCTGCGGGAAAGAAATTTGAAGCTGACATCTCTGATCTCAAGACCCGGCTGAAGACGCAAGAAACTGAGACCCGGAAAGCAAATGCTAAATTTGTGTCCAGTATTGCTGCACAAGAAAAGCTGAAGACGGACTTCGACGCTGAACGGAGAGCCTGGGCCGAAGAGAAGGCTGCTCTGGTGAACCGGGCCGAACAGGCGGAGAAGGCTCTCTCAGAGAAGACCGCCGAACTCTCCGGCCTAAAGCGCCAGCTATCCCAGATGGTTGCCGCAATCTTCGGTAAGTCATCTCACCGGCTTTCATCAAGTTTAGAATCTTTATATCTCATAACTCATCCTTGTCGGCGGCTTATCTGATTCTGTTGAACAGGTCCCAGAAGTGCCAACCTCAACCAGAGTGTGGTAACCAAGCTGAAGGCCGTGTACACCCTGGTGGAGCAACTCTACACCGGGTCACAGCGTGCCTTAGCTGTGGTGGCCCCGGTGGCCACTCTGATTGGAAACGACACAGATCTGACCAAGTACCAGCAGGGTTACAATGCAGAAAATCAGAGGATCCCGACCCCGCGCTATGAAGCCCTCAGCTTAATTCCACCGGCTCGTCAGCACACCTTCGCCCCGGAGATTGACCCGGCGGGGTTAATTGACGAGGAGGCTCAATTCGAAGCTCTGAGCGGCATCGACTGGAAGTCGTCGACTTTCCAGGCTTTGGGAACAGCCGGAGGAGAAGAGAGGGATGAGCCGGAGACGTCAACCCAGCAAGCATCGTAACTCTGCCGGCGGCTTATCAAACAATGCCTCACCCTTTTGGACTCAATGAGTCTTGTAATAGAGTAGGACCAACACTTTATCTTTGCCGTGCCATCATGCACGCCTTGAATGCTGAAGTCTATTGAAGTTGTCTCCTTTATATTTCTCCGGGTCATAATCAATCATTTGTTTTCCTTAAGTTCAAAATAGTTGCTTTGAACTATCCTGCATAGAAGGACAAATCACAAGCCTCGAGGCGGCTTACCGCCCTGAGAATCATAGGTTTTAGATATATAACCCGGAATATGAATAAAAAAAGACCGGTCCTCAAGTATATCCTTAATACAGCCGTAAGAACACACTTAGCGGCCTGCAAGCATACTTCCGGTTTAGATAACCCGGGTAATAAGGTTGGTACCTCAATTCCGGTTTACCTGTCTTAATGACACCCATTGTGTGCAATTTAACACTGTAAATCAAGGTTAAGCCGGCAAAGTGAGACCCGGCCATGCACACTTGAAATGGCCAGAAGAACTCGCTATAAATCAGAAAACTTAGGGGCTTCTAGTTCGAATACGACCAGAGACCCGGCCCAAAGGGGTTATGCTAGGATTCGAATACGATCATATAGCCCCCCGTGGGTGTGGCGATGCCAATCAAGAGGGTACCGACAGCTATGTTCTCTTTGGTTCGAATACGACCCATGTTTGAACAAGAAGCCCCCAAATGACTTAGAATTGTTTAATGACGCTGATTCGAATACGATCCACGTCGGTTCCCAAAGAGGTTAAACTATGATTCAAATATGATCAAAGAAAACTCCCCAATGAGCTCGGCACTTTGCCAATCAAATGGGTATCGACAGCTATGTTCTCTTTGGTTCGAATACGACCTATGTTTGAACAGGAAGCCCCCAAGTGACCTTATTGCCTATGGCTAGATTCGAATACGATCATAAGCCGGATCCTCCTTCAAGCTATCATGTTAATCTTGCAATGAAAACAACACGTGCACATTTGGAGGAGAAAAAAGGACAGAGATCATGCTTTATTGCTTATCATAATATATACATGGCGTAGAGAAACATGTACATTATGAGAGCCGGTGGCTCAAGTGTAGTAAGGCTGAAGCTGAGCTATGTTCCACGGCCGACGGGTCTCTTCCTCCGACTTTCGTGAATCTTTGTGCTCCCGAATGTCAATGAGGTAATATGACCCGTTGTGCAAGTTCTTGCTGACCACAAAGGGCCCTTCCCAAAGCGGGGATAGCTTGTGCGCATCTGTTTGATCTTGGATGAGCCGGAGCATCAGATCGCCTTCCTGGAAGACCCGGGATTTAACCCGGCGACTATGATAACGGCGCAGGTCTTGTTGGTAAATCGTTGAGCGAGCTGCGGCCACATCACGCTGTTCGTCCAACAAGTCAAGAGCATCTTGGCGCGCCTGTTCATTGTCCGCCTCAACATAAGCCGCCACTCGAGGTGAGTCATGACGGATGTCACTGGGGAGGACTGCTTCTGCTCCATAAACCATGAAGAAAGGCATGAAACCTGTAGACCTGTTAGGAGTAGTGTTGATGCTCCATAACACGGAGGGCAACTCCTCCACCCAACAACCCGGCGTCCGTTGCAAAGGGACCAAAAGCCGGGGCTTGATGCCCTTCAGAATCTCCTGATTAGCTCTCTCAGCTTGACCATTGGATTGAGGATGAGCCACTGAGGAAACATCAAGTCGGATATGCTCTCGTTGACAAAACTCTTCCATGGCGCCTTTGGATAGATTGGTGCCATTGTCAGTTATAATGCTGTGCGGAAAGCCAAAGCGAAAAATCACCTTTTTCATAAATTGAACCGCCGTGGCTGCATCACACTTGCTAACTGGTTCAGCTTCCACCCACTTTGTGAATTTGTCAACTGCCACCAAGAGGTGAGTCTTCTTATCCTTGGACCTTTTAAAAGGCCCAACCATATCAAGCCCCCAGACCGCAAAGGGCCAAGTAATTGGGATCATCCTCAGCTCCTGAGCTGGCACATGAGCCCCTCGCGAGAACCTTTGGCAACCGTCACATTTACTGACTAAGTCCTCCGCATCAGCATGAGCCGTTAGCCAATAAAAACCATGACGAAAAGCCTTGGCCACAAGAGATTTTGAACCGGCGTGATGGCCACAATCCCCTTCATGAATCTCACGCAAGATCTCTTGACCTTCCTCAGGGGACACACAACGCTGGAACGCTCCCGTAACACTGCGGCGATGCAACTCACCATTGATAACAATCATTGACTTAGACCGTCGGGTTATTTGTCTGGCCAAAGTTTCATCCTCAGGCAACTCTCCCCGGGTCATGTAAGCCAGATAGGGCATCGTCCAGTCCGGTATGACGTGGAGAGCCGCCACCAGTCGTGCCTTCGGGTCAGGGACAGCCAAATCTTCCTCTGTAGGCAGCTTAACAGAAGGGTTATACAGAACATTCAGGAAAGTATTAGGCGGCACCGGCTTTCGCTGAGAGCCCAGCCGGCTTAGAGCATCAGCCGCCTCGTTCTTCCTGCAATCGATGTGCTCTACTTGGTAACCCTGAAAGTGCCCAGCAATGGCATCAACTTCGCGGCGATAAGCCGCCATGAGAGGGTCCTTGGAATCCCACTTTCCTGATACTTGTTGAGCCACCAAGTCTGAGTCACCGAAACACCTTACTCGGCTCAAGCTCATCTCCTTAGCCATCCGAAGACCGTGGAGCAAGGCCTCGTACTCAGCTGCGTTGTTGGTACAAGGAAACATCAATTGTAGCACATAATGGAACTTATCACCCTTAGGGGAAGCCAATACGACTCCAGCCCCCGAGCCCTCCAACTGCCTGGACCCATCGAAGTGAATAGTCCAATATGTGTTATCCGGCTTTTGCTCGGGCACTTGTGACTCTGTCCAATCATTGATGAAATCCACCAAGGCCTGAGATTTAACAGCAGTGCGTGGCACGTATTTCAGACCATGGGGTCCGAGCTCTATAGCCCACTTAGCCACTCTCCCTGTGGCCTCTCTGTTTTGAATGATATCACCAAGAGGGGCAGAACTGACCACAGTGATAGGATCACCCTGGAAATAATGCTTAAGTTTCCGGCTTGCCATGAACACACCATAAACAAGCTTCTGCCAATGTGGATACCGCTGTTTGGACTCGATAAGCACTTCGCTGCCATAGTAAACCGGCCGTTGAACCGGATGCTCCTTACCCTCTTCCTTGCGTTCCACCACCACAGCCACACTGACGGCTCGTGTGTTTGCCGCCACATACAGTAATAAGGGCTCCTTATCAACCGGAGCGGCAAGGACTGGGGGCTCTGCCAGCTGTTTCTTCAAATCCTCAAAAGCGGTATTAGCCGCATCATTCCAGACAAAGTTATCAGTTTTCTTCATCAACTGATATAAGGGCATGGCCTTCTCACCCAAACGGCTTATAAACCGGCTTAAAGCAGCGATGCGACCCGCCAAGTGTTGAACGTCATTTATACACGCCGGCTTAGCCAGGGAGGTGATGGCCTTGATCTTCTCCGGGTTAGCTTCAATGCCTCTGTCAGAAACCAAGAAACCCAAGAGTTTGCCTGCAGGAACACCAAAAACACACTTGGCCAGGTTAAGCATCATCTTGTAAACCCGGAGATTATCAAAGGTTTCCCTTAAATCATCTATCAGGGTTTCCTCCTTTATGGACTTAACCACAATATCGTCCACATAAGCATGAACATTGCGCCCAATCTGGTTATGAAGACAGTTCTGTACACAACGCTGATAAGTCGCCTGTGCACACTTGAGTCCAAAGGGCATAGACACATAGCAGAAGGCTCCAAAGGGAGTGATGAACGCCGTCTTCTCCTGGTCCTTAACTGCCATTTTAATCTGATGATACCCGGAATAGGCATCCAAGAAACTTAAACGCGCACAACCTGCCGTAGCATCAATAATTTGATCAATACGGGGAAGGGCAAAAGGATCAGCCGGACACGCCCTTTTTAAGTCCGTGTAGTCCACACACATCCGCCAAGTGCCATTCTTCTTGAGTACGAGCACCGGGTTAGCTAACCACTCTGGGTGAAAGACTTCAACAATAAACCCGGCCGCCAAGAGCCGGGCCACCTCTTCGCCAATAGCTTTCCTCCTCTCTTCATTAAACCGCCGAAGGAATTGCCTGACCGGCTTAAATTTTGGATCAACATTGAGGGTGTGCTCAGCAAGTTCTCTAGGTACACCTGGCATGTCAGACGGCTTCCATGCAAAAATGTCCCTATTCTCACGGATGAACTCGATGAGCGCGCTTTCCTATTTTGGATCCAGATTGGCACTGATGCTAAACTGCTGAGATGAATCTCCTGGAACAAAATCAACAAGCTTAGTTTCATCAGCCGACTTAAATTTCATCGCCGTCTCATTTTCCGTAGTCGGCTTTTTCAGAGAGGTCATATCTGTTGGGTCAACATTGTCTTTGTAAAACTTCAACTCCTCTGTTGCACAAACAGATTCTGCATAAGCTGCATCGCCTTCCTCACACTCCAGAGCCACTTTCCGGCTGCCGTGAACCATAATGGTCCCATTGTGACCCGGCATCTTGAGCTGTAAGTACACATAACACGGCCGTGCCATGAACTTGGCGTAAGCCGGCCGCCCAAATATGGCATGGTACGGACTTCTTATCTTAACCACCTCAAAGGTCAATTTCTCCACCCTGTAGTTGTTCTCATCTCCAAAGGCCACTTCCAACTCGATCTTGCCGACTGGATAAGACAACTTACCAGGTACCACACCGTGGAAAATAGTGTTGGACTGGCTGAGGTTCTTATCAATCAACCCCATACGACAGAACGTCTCATAATAGAGGATGTTGATGCTGCTGCCTCCATCAATGAGCACCTTAGTGAACTTATATCCTCCCACCTGAGGAGCCACCACTAAGGCCAAGTGGCCCGGGTTATCCACCCGAGGAGGGTGATCCTCCCTACTCCACACTATAGGCTGCTCAGACCACCGCAAGTAGCGTGGAACCGCCGGCTCAACAGCATTCACAGCCCTCTTATGAAGCTTCTGATCTCTCTTACACAGACTGGTGGTAAACACATGATACTGTCCACCGCTAAGCTGCTTTGGATTGGTCTGATAACTCCCCTGCTGCTGTTGATGACCCTGGCCAGACTGTTGATTAAATCCCCCTTGACCGTTCTGAGGATTAGAATTTGAGCCGCCGCCCGGGCCATGAAAGCCGCCGGCGCCTGAGCCGCCGCCCGGGCCATTGTAATTTTTAAAGGCCTTCATGATTGCACAATCCTTCCATAGATGGGTAGCTGGCTTCTCTCTAGAGCCATGCCTTGGACAAGGCTCATTCAACAGCTGCTCCAGCGTCGGGCCTGACCCGCTGGCTCGGGGAGGGGGCCTCCCCTTGCGCCGCTGGTTATTACCTTGTGAGCTGGCGTTGGCTACAAACTCTAGGCTGCCATCGGCCTTGCGCTTGCCTCCTCCTTGGTTTCCCGGGTTATGCTGAGGACCCTTGCCATTGCCGTTCTTCTTTCCCTTCCCCGCCCTTTCATCATCTGAAGGGGGGTCCTTGGTACCATCAGAGTCGGCGTACTTGACAAGAGCCGCCATTAGTGTACCCATATCATTGCAGTCGCGCTTAAGCCGCCCGAGTTTCATCTTCAGGGGCACGAAACGACAATTCTGCTCCAACATTAAGACTGCAGAGCCGGCATCCATCTTATCTGATGAATGTATGATCTCTTTGACCCGGCGAACCCAATGCGTCGTGGATTCACCCTCCTGCTACTTACAGTTAGTCAAATCCACAATTGACATAGACTGCCTACAGGTATCCTTGAAGTTTTGGATGAACCGGGCTTTCAGCTCAGCCCAAGACCCGATGGAATTAGGTGGTAGCCCTTTCAACCAAGTGCGGGCAGTCCCATCCGACATCATGGTGAAGTATTTGGCCATTGCCGCCTCACTGACCTCCAGCAGTTCCATGACCATCTCGTAACTCTCGATCCAGGCTGCGGGTTGTAAGTCAGCCGTGTAATTGGGCACCTTCCTAGGGCCTTTGAAGTCCTTGGGTAGACGTTCATTGCGGATAGCTGGCACTAAGCAAGGGACACCCCCAGTCCTGGTAGGGATACCCACGTCGACGGAAGTCGTCGGATAAGCCGGGGGAGTCTGGCACGCCGTCAACTGAGGCACCTACTCCGCCTCTTGCCGCGCTCTATCTTGGTCTGCTGCGTGAAAGGCTCCGTTATGAGCCGGGCCATGGCCAGGGGGCGGGTCATGGCGTCGGACGTTACTTGAGCCTGCCGCTGAAACCATGTGTCTGTTGTAACACGGGCTCCGGCCTGGACGAGGGGTCGAGTGGATCCTGTCCCGGCTGTAGGAGTACGCTTCTTGCTGCGCCAGTGCTGTCTGAAGGAGTTCCCTGACCCGGCGGGTTTCAATAGCCGTCAGAGAGTCGCCGTCAATTGGGAGAGCCGCCAGCCGTGCTGCCGCGGCGACCATGTTCTCCAGCGGGTTAGCATAATGACCCGGTGGTATTGGCACGTACTGAGGCGGGGCAGGGTGCACTTGGGGAGGCCCCATCACTTGTGGCTGAATAGGGGTCCCGGACCCGGGCACTATGACCCCTGGCGGGTTACTAGACCCTGCACCCGGCGTGTTGAAGAGGTTTCGTGGATCGTAAACCGGAGGGAGTCGAGATTGGGCCTTTTGATGCCTCCTTCTCAGGACCTCATTGGATGCGTTTTGATCCATCGTGAGCCAGAAGGACTGCGCTTGAATCAACTGGTTTTTGGCATCGAGAGCCGCCCTCTCCGCAGCCATCCTGATCCCTTCTGCTACTAGATCATCCTTAGCTTTCACTAGATCCAACTTTAACTGTGCCACCTCCGCATCATGTTGAGCTTGATCCGCCGGGTCAACCGTGGTGGTTGACAGGGCCGTCATCTTGTCCGTGAGATCCATCAGCACCTGAGCCGGCGAGGGCACCGGGTTTCCCGCTCCAGCAGCAGGGTTCTGAACAGGCTGCGCACCGGCCATGAAGATTCCAACCCGGCTTGGCGGCTCAAACGGGTCCGGAATACTGTCACCATCGGAACAACCCATGAGCCTGCCATCTTGAAGTTGATACAACGAGTTTGACTCATCGGTGGACGACTCGCCGTCAAAGCCGGCGGCCGTCTCATCACCAGATCCAGATCGATCAGAGAGCCCTTCATGGATACATCCCACAAAAGCATGCCTTAAGGCAGGCCGGGCCAGGGCGGGTCGTGCACGCTGAGCCGTCTCGATGAGATCGGTGCAGAGATCCGGCTCAGGGCCCGGCTCACCAATCTTGCCAATGAAAACATGAATTCCGCTGAAGGGGACCCGGTACCCGTACTCAATTGAGCCGGCGTCGGGGCCCAGTTTGCATCGTCGATGTAGAGCTTGCCGCGACGACTCTTGGTCATCCGGCCCACGGCGTATCCCTTGAGCCCTTCGAAGCTGCCCTTCAAGAACTCAAATCCACCGTGCGCTTGCCCCACGGTGGGCGCCAACTGTCGTGGAATTGTCACGGCAGATGTCCTCGAGCTAGGACTTAGGCGTGGAGCCATCGCAACTAGGAAGCTTGAAGGGGTTAAGTGGGACAAGGAACACGAGGGTTTATACTGGTTCGGCCCCTTACGGTGAAGGTAAAAGCCTACGTCCAGTTTGAGGTGGTATTGATTAGGGTTTCGATGACCAGGGAGCTAAACTGCTCTGCCTGGCTCTCGATGAGATCCTTCTTGTCCCTAAACCGCTGCCGGGTCGTCCCTTTATATAGGGAGGTTGACGCCCAGCGGCTCTCAGAGTCCCCGCCGGCTCATAAGAGTGTCCGGCTTGGACTCTCGACTATTCTTGCCTTACACTACAAGTTCTACCATAATAATGATTGTAACTACGGGCCTTAAGCCATATCCGGGTCTTAAGCCCATCTTTGGCCCACCGTCTTCAAGCTTGGCGCCGGGCTTCTGGCGATGACCATTATGAGTAACCCGGCCCCTTCTGGCGGGTGACTCTAAGGTCTATATCCTCAACAATTAAGTTGAGAAGCCACTTAGAAAAAGGTATGGAATCACCATTTGACTTCAAAGCGACTCGAATACCACAATTCAAAACATAACAAAGTATTGGCTTGCAGAATAAGCCGGAACAAACATATGATAGAGATTTCGTCCGAAGTTTTCGTGGTGGGGCCCACACAGGCTCGATCGTACAGCACCATCATGTACAAGGCAGTGCACATGACATACGAAGCGTCCCCGAGTCGGCATAGCCAAGGACTCTTTAAGACACTACGAGACCACTGTAAAGCCAACCGTGGAAAGGCGGACCACTAGACGTCGAACCCCAATCTCATATCATGTGTCTGTCGGAAAGATATCCTAGGAGCTACTTGAATTCCCACTTATAAACTCCCGAAACTTTCTGGTTATGCAATCTGGTGTTGGGGATACAGGGGACACAAAATATATCACCCAAACTAGCAATCCCTAGATCCAGCTGTATCCATCCGTCAACACATAACCAAGAAACCTTCGAAAATCGTGTACCTCAACCTTCGAAAAGCATCCGTTATACGAGTTATGGCAATACTCCCGAACTCCCGCCCCAGTACTGGGTGGCGTCGAGGTGATCTCACCAACAACTGCATAAAAGAGATTTCGATGTCGGCGAAACTCAGGTATTCCAGAACTGCAACGATAAAATTGTGACGACAACACCTCGGAGCTCAACTCCCCGGGACACTGCCACAACCCCTAAATGTCAGGAGGCACCAAGAACATTGTTCTCGTCACAAAACCATCGGAACGATTCTAAGATACCCGCGTGATCCTAAAATTTTTTTAGTGAAATTTGAGGAGAGAAAAGTCAAAACTTCTACGTCACGAGGCGTCACCAGAGCGACGAAGGGACTGAGGAGTAAAACGAATCCTACTCTCCGATATATATAATCCTAAGACTCAAAACTTTTTTGTTCTAGGCTCAACAACGCCAGCGATTCGATCAAGCAGGGGGCTCCTAAGTCGGGGATGGCTCTGATTACCAACTTGTAACGCCCACGATGCGGCTATATCTCCCACGTGTCGAGGCACGACTTAGAGGCATAACCGCATTGTGGTTTTGTCGCAAGAAGGGTCATCTTCACACAATCCTATGTAATGAACAAGAATGGGATAACGTGAGTTGGCTTACAACCGCCACTTCACACAATACATAAATTAATTCATACATCATCCAAAATCCACACATAGACCGACTACGGTCAAATCCAAATGAAAATAAGATAACCCCAAATGCTAGATCCCCGATTGTCCCAACTGGGCTCCACTACTGATCATCAGGAAAAGACACATAGTAACGACCACGTTCCTCATCGAATTCCCACTTGAGCTCGGTTGCGTCATCTGCACTGGAATCGTCGGCAGCTGCAACTGTTTTGGTAGAATCTGTGAGCCACGAGGACTCAGCAATCTCACACCCACGAGATCAAGACTATTTAAGCTTATAGGAAAGGATGGTGTAATGAGGTGGAGCTGCAGCAGGCACTAAGCATATATGGTGGCTAACATACGCAAATGAGAGCGAGAAGAGAAGCAACGCAACGGTCGAGAAGCTAGAAATGATCAAGAAGTGATCCTGAAACTACTTACGTTCATGCATAACTCAAACCGTGTTCACTTCCCGGACTCCGCCGAGAAGAGACCATCACGGCTACACACACGGTTGATGTATTTTAATTAAGTCAAGTGACAAGTTCTCTACAACCGGACATTAACAAATTCCCATCTGCCTCATAACCGCGGGCACGGCTTTCGAAAGATAATACCCTGCAGGGGTGTCCCAACTTAGCCCATTATAAGCTCTCACGGTCAGCGAAGGAGAAACCTTCTCCCAGGAAGACCCGATCAGTCTCGGAATCCCGGTCTACAAGACATTTCGACAATGGTAAAACAAGACCAGCAAAGCCACCCGAATGTGCCGACAAATCCCGATAGGAGCTGCACATATCTCGTTCTCAGGGCACACCGGATGAGCATTCCGTACAACTAAAACCAGGCCTCAAGTTTCCCCGAGGTGGCGCCGCAAAGGGCTCTAGTTTGGACCAGCACTCAGAGGAACACTTGCCCGGGGGTTTAAATAAGGATGACCCTCGGGCTCGCGAAAACCCAAGGGAGAAGGCTTAGGTGGAAAATGGTAAAACCAAGGTTGGGCCTTGCTGGAGGAGTTTTATTCAAGGCGAACTGTCAAGGGGGTCCCATAAATCACCCAACCGCGTAAGGAACGCAAACTCAAGGAACATAATACCGGTATGACGGAAACTAGGGCGGCAAGAATGGAACAAAACACCAGGCATAAGGCCGAGCCTTCCACCCTTTACCAAATATATAGATGCATTAATTAAATAAGAGATATTGTGATAATCCAAAATATCCATGTTCCGACATGGAACCAACTTCAACTTCACCTGCAACTAGCAACGCTATAAGAAGGGCTGAGCAAAAGCGGTAACTTAGCCAAACAACGGTTTGCTAGGAAAGGATGGTTAGAGGCTTGACATGGCAATATGGGAGGCATGATATAGCAAGTGGTAGGTAGCGCAGCATGGCAATAGAACGAACAACTAGCAAAGCAAATATAGAAGTTATTTCGAGGGTATGGTCATCTTGCCTGCAAGGTTCTCAGAGTTGTCGAAAGCTTGATCCTCGTAAGCGTACTCAACAAGTTCCTCGTTCACAAACTCGTCTCCCGGAACTACCCAAACAAGAACACAAGCAACGGAACCACAATCAATCACGGGAAAAGCACAAGCAACATGATGCAAAACATGTATGATATGCGAGATGTGGTATGCGATGCGTATGCGTGCTCCGGAAGAAAAATGATGAAAAAGGCAGTAACTTGGCAAACCAAGTATGCCACTGGAAAGATGAGATGATTTCGGTCGAAATCGATATAAAGATCACCGGAAACGGATGCACGGTTTGCAAATGGCAAGCAAAATAAGAATGACACGAATCTGTGATTAACAGCATGATAGCACTTAGAATGCAACAAGTAACAATGCTACAGCACTCCAACGTAGCGACAAAGCATATGACAGTAATCTACAGGAGATGCTTGCAAAAGATGAACGATGAGTTACGGCTAGATCACAATACAACAGGCTCAAACAAGCATGGCAAAAGTGCAAAAGATAACAGGTTCACAGACTTGGTGAAATTACTGGACATGGCTGAAACAGCATCAGGTAACAATGTTCAGAGCACGAATTCAACATGTTATAGGAACTTAACATAGCAAAACAAGGCATGGCATGAATCTACTAAATGCATATGACAAAAGTCCCTTACTGACCATAAGCCAAAAAGTACCAGAAGATATGATGGTAACCATGTAAACATAGCAAGTTTCGTTAATAGGTTCCAGACTTGGCAGAATACAGAGAATGACAGAAACAGACATTATGAGGGCATCTTTGTGAGCTTGATGCACTCACCGCAAAGCAATTCATGACAAAACAAGCATACCTAAAGCAAGATGGCATGTTTATGAAGCTATCCATGGCAAGAGCAAATACATAGAATGAAAGGAACAACTAAAACAAGCTTGGAAAAATTGAATATCATGTTAACAATCTGCCAGAAATATTTTATAGCAAACGTAGAGCAAGATTGAGTCATGCAATGGCTCTCGGTAATTGCAAAAAAGGGCATGAATGGATCAACTACAACAATATCTACAAAACATCCTTACTGCACATCTCCAAAAGGAGCATAGATCTCTCTGTAGCCACATGGATACATAGCAACAAAATAACAGCAGACAAAGACTTAGCAAAATCCTAAGTCCCTGAAAACAGAAACATCACGAAGCCTAGTTTGCATGCTTTTGCTATTCACCACAGAGATCACAAAAATACATGGCATACACCTCTGTAAAGATGGCATGGCATACGTCAAAACACATGTAGAGCTCATACTCATAAGATACACAGATTAAATGAAACAAGAATAACAAATCACCAAGATCTGATAAGTAACAGCAGTTAACAGCAATTAGCACTCTTGCACCAGATATTTGGGCATCAAAATGGACTCAAATCAACATGGCACAATGGAACAAAATGAAAAGCATCTAGGGCGAACATTTCTATATATTATACGCACGAAACGGAGCTATATGCGGAGAGTTATGATGCGATGAAGATGAGCATTTATTGTAAAACATTCGGGACTTGGAGAATTTGAGAGAGGGGAGAGAGTCAACCACTGGCGTTGACCCGATCGGATCTGGCTCGGCCGAGCTCGCCGGAGGTCTTGCTGGCCAGAGTCGAGGACGGGGAGGGGACGGCGGCCGGCGGGGAAGAAGAGGAGGACGGCGAGGAGGGCCGTCCGGAGGCGCCGAGGCGCGGCGGCGCGCGGGTGCCCGCGGGGCGGCGGCGGACGGCGGCCCCGGGCGGCACCGGCGACGAGGTGGCGACGGCGGCGAGGCGGCGGAGTGCGGCGGCGAGGACGCGGCTGCGCCGGCGAGAGGACGGGCGGCGGCGCGCGGGGACGCGAGCGCGGGGGCGCTGGAGGGAGACGGGCCGGCGGGGGCCGGATCTGGGCCTCCCGGGCCCGCGCGGTCGGCGGCGAAGTGGGCACGGGTCGGGTGACATGGCACGCTGCGATTGGCCGGGCGCAGCGGCGGGTTTTGTCCGGCCGCGGAGAGGGGAAGGGGACTAGGGTTTTGCACCGCGAATATTTCGGAGGGGAAGGTGTATATATAGGCAGAAGGAGCTAGGAGACTCCAAATGGAGCACGGTTTTCACCCACACGATCGTGATCGAACGACCTAGAGCATGGAAGAGACTTAGAGGGGTTTTTGGGCTGTTTGGAGGGGGGTTTTGCTGCAACACTTAAACGGACTTTGCGGTTACCCGGTTAACCGTTGGAGCATCAAACGACCTCCAAATGGCACGAAACTTGACAGGTGGTCTACCGGTGGTATACCAAGGCCACTTGGCAAGACTCGGTCCATTCCGAGAATGTTTAACACCCGGTCACGAAAAGAAACAAGAGGGGTGCGCCGGAGGAGGTGGGGGTGCCGGATTGCAAAACGGACAACGGGGAAAATGCTCGGATGCATGAGACGAACACGTATGTAAATGAGATGCACATGATGACATGATATGGAATGCATGACATGAACAAAATGCAAAACGAAAAACACAACCCGACCACAAAGGGAATATCATAACACATAGCCGAAAATGGCAAGAGTTGGAGTTACAAATATGGAAAGTTACATCTGGGGTGTTACAACACTCCACCACTACGAGAGGATCTCGTCCCGAGATCTAGGACTGAAAGAACTCCGGATATTCAGAACGGAGGTGGTCCTCGCGTTCCCAGGTGGCTTCTCGGTCGGAATGGTGCGACCACTTCACTTTCAGGAATTTGATTGACTTGTTGCGAGTCTTGCGCTCGGTTTCTTCAAGAATAGCAACGGGATGCTCATGCTAAGACAGATCTTCTTGGAGGTCAATCTCTTCGAAGTTGATGGTGCGCTCAGGAGTCTTGAAGCACTTGCGGAGCTGTGACACGTGGAACACATCGTGCACGTTCGCGAAGTTGGAGGGAAGCTCAAGTTGATAGGCGAGGTCGCCTCTTTTGCCAATGATCTTGTAAGGACCCACCTATCTAGGGGCAAGCTTCCCTTTGATACCGAAGCGACGAGTGTCTTTCATTGGAGAGACGTGGAGGTAGACATGGTCTCCGATCTCGAAAACCACATCACGGTGCCTACTATCATAGTAACTCTTCTGGCGCGATTGCGCGGCTTTGAGATTTTCACGAATGACTTTACACATTTCTTCAGCCTCTGTGATTAAGTCATTGCCAAGAAGTTGGCGTTCACCAGTCTCTGACCAATTGAGAGGAGTACGACACTTTCTGCCATAGAGAATCTCGAATGGGGCCTTGCCCGAACTTGCTTGGAAGCTGTTGTTGTAGGAGAACTCGGTATATGGAAGACAATCTTAAGACAATCTTCCCACTTCATGCCAAAGGAAATGATACAAGCCCTGAGCATATCTTCAAGGATTTGATTTACTCGCTCGACTTGGCCACTAGTTTGAGGATGGAAAGCTGTGCTGAAGCGAATGTTGGTGCCCATGGCCTTCTGGAAGGAGTCCCGGAACTTAGAAGTGAAGATGCTTCCACGATCTGAAGAAATCAATTGTGGAATGCCGTGCAAGGAGACAATCCTGGAGGTGTATAGCTCTGCCAACTGAGCTGATGTGATGGATTCTTTGATTGGAAGGAAATGAGCCACTTTAGTAGGCATGTCGATGACAACGAAGATAGCATCATTTCCACGCTTGGACTTTGGAAATCCAGTCACGAAGTCCATTTTGATATGATCAAACTTCCATTCTGGGATAGCAAGAGGTTGGAGGAGACCAGCTGGTCGTTGGTGTTCTGCTTTCACCCTTCGACAGACATCACATTCGTTCACGAATTGAGCGATTTCTCGCTTCATTCGAGTCCACCAATACGACTGCTTGAGGTCATGGTACATCTTCGTACTTCCAGGATGAATGGAAAGAAGAGAATTGTGCGCCTCATTCATAATGACTTTCCTTAGATCACCTTTAGGAACCACAATCCGGTCCTCGAAGAATAAAGTGCCTCTGTCATCAATGCGATAGCACTTAATTTGGAAAGACCCTTGTCAATACCACGTTTCACCTTCTTCACCATGGTATCCAGGAGTTGTGCCTCACGAATTTGATCTTCCAAAGTAGGAGAGACTATGAGGTTGGCAAGAAAGCCTAGAGGAACAACTTGGAGATTCAGCTTGCGGAAAGCTTCACAAAGGTCCGGTTGGAATGGCTTGAGGATTAAGCTGTTGCAATAAGCCTTCCTGCTCAAAGCATCTGCAATGACATTGGCTTTGCCTGGAGTATATTCAATACTCGGATTGTACTCTTGAATCATCTTGACCCATCGAGTTTGCCTGAGGTTGAGGTTGGGCTGAGTGAAGATGTACTTGAGACTCTTGTGATCGGTGAATATGTCCACTTGTCTTCCCAACAAGAGATGCATGGACAACTACCGCCAACTCAAGATCGTGAGTGGGGTAGTTCTTTTCATTGGGCTTCAACTGACGAGAGGTATAGGCCACAACTTTCTTCTCTTGCATTAACACAGCACCCAGACCTTGAAGAGAAGCATCACAGAAAACTTCAAATGGCTTGGATTCGTCAGGAAGAGTTAAGACAGGAGCTGTGACGAGTTTCTCTTTGAGAGTGTTGAGAGCAACGTCACACTCCAGACATACTTCACATGCTTCTGGAGGAGGTTGGAAAGAGGCTTTGCAATCTTAGAGAAATTCTCAACGAATCTTCGGCAATAGCTTGCAAGACCAAGAAAACTGCGAAGCTGCTTGACATTCTGAGGAGGTTCCCAATTCACAATTGCAGACACCTTCTCGGGATTAACAGCGATGCCCTTGGCAGAGATGATATGACCAAGGTAAAGAACTTCATCAAGCCAAAACTCACATTTGGAAAACTTCGCATAAAATTGATACTCTCTGAGCTTGTCGAGCACCAATCGCAA
Source organism: Aegilops tauschii subsp. strangulata (assembly GCF_002575655.3). Taxonomy (NCBI): domain Eukaryota; kingdom Viridiplantae; phylum Streptophyta; class Magnoliopsida; order Poales; family Poaceae; genus Aegilops; species Aegilops tauschii. Next base: position 94,164,177 of record NC_053041.3, on the reverse strand, counting down.
ATGTTTGGCATGATCCTTCTTATTCTTGGAGAAGACCAAGATATCATCGAGATACACCAGGACGAATTCATTGGTATAGGGGTTGAAGATGAAGTTCATCATCCGAGAGAATGTTGGAGGAGCATTGACAAGGCTGAAAGACATCACAGTATATTCGTAAGAACCAAAGCTTGTTCTGAATGCTGTCTTGGGAATATCTTCTTCACGAATGCGAATCTGATGATAACCCATACGAAGGTCAAGCTTGGAGAATACTTTAGCACCTTTATGTTGCTCGAATAGCTCATTGATGTTGGGAAGCGGATACTTGTTCTTGATTGTCTTCTTGTTCAATGGACGGTAGTCGACACAAAGTCGTTCCGTGCCATCCTTCTTCTGGACAAAAAGAACACCACAACCCCACGGAGATGAACTTGGTCTGATCAAACCCAGACGCTCTTGTTCATCGAGCTGTTTCTTAAATTCCTTCAGCTGCTTGGGTCCTAGCTTGTAAGGACGCTTGCAAACGGGTTCAGTGCCAGGCTCAAGATCGATAACAAACTCAACTGGCCGGTGAGGAGGCATACCTGGAAGCTCTTCTGGAAAGACATCTTGATACTCACAAACGACTGGAATTTGAGAGATGGCATTCAATTCGCCCTTCTCATTGAGAGAAAACAACCGAATGGTTTCATCACGAGCGGCATAGATAATCACATCCTCAGAAGAGTGTGTCAATTGAATTTCCCTGGCAGCACAATCAAGTTGAGCCTTGTGCTTAGAAAGCCAGTCCATCCCGAGAATTAGATCAATATCCGAGTCACCAAAAACAATTGGTTTGGCCAGAAATTTATAATCGCCCATCTTGATAATGGAATCCCGAACGAAAACTCGAGAAGTCATTTGTCGAGCCGGGGAAACAATAGACAAAGGACTCGGCAATACTTCAGTAACCAGATCATGCATAGCCACAAAAGGTCTTGAAATGAAAGAATGCGATGCACCAGTATCAAATAAAACTTTTGCAGGAATATCATTAACTGAGAGATTACCCATTATCACATCAGTGGATTCCTCCGCTTGAGCTGCATTCATCATGTTCACCTTAGCAGACTTTGGATTATGCTTGACCACTGCATTGCTGGAAGATCTCATAGGAGGAGGAGGCGGAAGGCGCCTTTGGTTGAAGCATTTGTTAGCATAGTGACCTTTCTGCTGACACTTGTTGCAAGTCACCTCTGAGAGTGGACGATGATAAGGAGCAATCGACTTTGGAGCTTGATTCTGAGACTTGTTCTGATAGCCAGAGTTGGATGAGTGGGAAGATCCATGGCCACCTTTGTTCTTCTGTTGGTAAGGCTGACGAAACGGAGGAGGAGGAGGCAACCAGAACTTCTGTTGCTTAGCTTCCACAAGTGAGGAAGAAGAAGACTGAACTGCGTCCCTGACTCTCTTCTTAGAAGCCTCACACTTGAGCTGAGCAGCCTCTTGCTTCAGTGCCATATTATAGAATTGATCAAACTGAGTAGGCTCAACAAGAACGAGAGCTAACTGCAGATCCTCTCTAAGGCCACCTCTGAAGTGATAGATCATGCTCTTTTCATCAGGAACGTCTTGTTTAGCGAAGCGAGCAAGTTTCTGAAACTGGATGTTGAATTGATACACAGACATGTTGCCTTGCTTGAGATTGCGGAACTCCTCACGCTTGCCCTCAACAACACTTTGTGGAATGTGGTGCGCTTTGAAGTCCCGACAGAAGTCAGTCCAAGTGATCACACGACCTCCTCTGGAATCTTTGTATTGTTGATACCAATCAGCAGCTTGGTCCTTGAGCTGAAAAGAAGCGAACTTGACATAGTCCTCAGGCCTGATATTGCTACATTCAAAATGCTTGTTGATGTCCACGAGCCAATCATCGGCATCTGTGGCCTTGGCACAGTAGCTGAAAGACTTGGGCTGATTTGCGAGAAACTGGTTGAGGGTAGCGAAGTGAGGCTGATTGTTGCCTTGGGCTTGATTTCCTTGATTGCCTTGCCCTTGGGTGCGTTCTTGCAAAAGTTGCAGAATCATCTGAGCATTGGCGTTGGTGGCTGCCATGATAGCTTGCCATGCCTCCGGAGGCGGAGGTGGTGGCGGAGGTTTCGCCTGACTCCCTTCATTGCGTTCCGGATTCTGACGCATTGGCGGAGCCATCCAGAAGAGGGTGACATCCGTTAGCATCTTGATAGACAAATAGACAAGTTGAATCAACGGATAGAAATTGCAACATATAGTCTTCACAATAAACATTCGAACGAGGATGAACGAATGAATTCCATAGTAAATCATCACACTTCCATTAATGTCGTGGAATTGTCACGGCAGATGTCCTCGAGCTAGGACTTAGTCGTGGAGCCATCGCAACTAGGAAGCTTGAAGGGGTTAAGTGGAACACGGAACACGAGGGTTTATACTGGTTCGGCCCCTTACGGTGAAGGTAAAAGCCTACGTCCAGTTTGAGGTGGTATTGATTAGGGTTTCGATGACCAGGGAGCTAAACTGCTCTGCCTGGCTCTCGATGAGATCCTTCTTGTCCCTAAACCGCTGCCGGGTCGTCCCTTTATATAGGGAGGTTGATGCCCAACGGCTCTCAGAGTCCCCGCCGGCTCATAAGAGTGTCCGGCTTGGACTCTCGACTATTATTGCCTTACACTACAAGTTCTACCATAATAATGATTGTAACTACGGGCCTTAAGCCATATCCGGGTCTTAAGCCCATATTTGGCCCACCGTCTTCAAGCTTGGCGCCGGGCTTCTGGCGATGACCATTATGAGTAACCCGGCCCCTTCTGGCGGGTGACTCTAAGGTCTATATCCTCAACATTAGGCCCCAGATTGATTTGAGCCGGCTCATGTCAATCTTCAATTCTTTCGACAGAAAAAATCTCCGGCTTACCATTTGTGTGAAGGCCATAACCCGGCGTGACGTCATCCTCTGGACTCCGGGAAATCCGCCGTGACGTCATCTTCCATTAAGCCCGTTTTTTACTCCACCAGATCCGCAACGGATCTTATCTTTACTGCCATCCCGAAAATCGAGGCGTTTCATGGGGAGATAACCACGCCGTGGTCTCCTCGTTTCTCGCGCCCACTTATGAGCTCGCCCTTATAAATAGCCCGGCCCGACGGGCCTTCAGCCACTCTTCTTCCTCCTCGCGCCACTGTTCCTCCGCTCGAGCTCTAACTCCGCCGCCGCCGCGCCCCCGGTCTTCGTCAACCTTGGCCGCTACATCACCCTGACTCGGTCCAGAAAAACGGCGGCAACCTCCGCATCTCTTCAGCACCGGTGAGTCCTCGCTACTCCATAGGGCAGATCCGCACTAGGGCTCCGTAGTTCTTCCTCTGTTCTTCGTAGTTCATCGCGTCCCTCAGTAGATTTGATTTTTACTGCCTCTTTTTGATCTTAGTATAGTATAGAACCAGTGCGGCGGCTGTTTAGTACTCATTTCAAATGCAAGTAGGCCTCTTTTTACTGCATAAAGGCCTCATTCGAGCTCAAGAACTTCCCTCGCGTCTGTTTTTAGGTCTAGAAATTTTCTTTTTCTGTCGACCACTTGATCCAAATTATTTACCGCAATTTGTGAAACTTGTTTTCACCACACTTAGTAAAAAAAACTGCACTCGTTGAGTCATGGCGGGTTACATTTCCGGTTTAAAGAAACCACGCGCCGTAGAATCTTCCGACTCAAAGGAGATCATGCGCCATAGAATTTTCCGGCTCATCTGTAATAGGGCCGTAGACAATTGAATTACTCTCAATACTTCAGGCGGCTTAAATAGCCCGGTGCACTTAGATATATGTCATTAGTCCCCTTCATAAGCCGCCACTTTAACATTGAACTGTAAATTTCCTCCGGCTTATAATTAAACCGGCCATTTCCTTTTATCATAGGCTGCCGACTTTCACCATGCCTCCCAAAGCTCCTAAAGCCTCCATCACTTGCAATTGGATGAGGTCCAATGTCACCAACGAGACATTAGCAGATTTTGTCAAGTCAGGCTACCTGCCTAAGAAGGACGTCATGTCCTACCATGCCCCTGACCCGTCAGAAGAGAGACCACAACCAAAGGACGGGGAGGTAGTGATTTTTGCGGATCATATGAGCCGGGGCTTCGCACCGCCCGGCTCAAAGTTCTTCATAGGACCCAACTCAGTGTCCAATATCTGCAACTTCCAAGTGTTCTGCGAGGTCTACCTTGGAGAAGAGCCTAGTCTGCTGCTCTTCAGAGAGCTCTTCTACCTGAACCGTCAGAATGAGTGCGCCAATGGGCCAAGTTTGGAGCTTGGTGGCATCTCCATTCAGCGGCGGAGGGACTGCCTTTTCCCTTACGCAGAGCCGCCAAGCCACCCCAAAGACTGGAATCAGACGTGGTTCTATTGCCAAGACACGTCGCCGGCTGATGAGAGTCCGTTGCCCGGCTTTCGCCCCTCGCTTCTGGAGCCGACTCACCCGCTGTCTGACAAATTAACCCAGGCGGAACGCCAACCTCTGCTCCCTACCATCAACAAGATCAAGGCTCTCCTGGGCAACGGTCTCAACGGAATCGATCTGGTCCGGGTCTGGATCTCCTGGCGGGTGATCCCATTGAGCCGCCGCCCCGGCTTAATGTGCGAGTACACGGGCCGAAAGGATGACCCCCAGAGACATAGCCGCAACGATCTTCCTGAAGATGTTGCAGAGGATATGACCAAGGCTCTCTTGAACGAGAGCCTGGCAGACTGCGGGAGGACCGGATTAGCCCCCTTCTGCAAGACCAACCCAGCCCCAGCGGTAAGCCGCTGATCTGAGCATCTTATCTTCTTCTGCATATAACTTTCATCTGAATCGTTTTAAGAAATCATCATTGTATTTTTCAGGCTGATGACAAGTTCTGGCAGGTCAAATATGACCATGAGGCGGCCAAGAAGGCCAGAAAGGCGAAGAAAGCCGCCAAGAAAGCCGCTCCCCGTAAGAAGGGAAGTAGGCCAACTGCTTCAGAGCTGATGCAATTAAGCGACAGCTCCGAGTCAGAGGTAACCCCTGAACCTGTAAGCTCTTGCTATATCTGCTATTTATTTCTGTCCACCTTATCCATACTATTCATCAACAGGATGACACCGGCGCAAGTAACCCGGTGGTTGAAGAGGTAACGTCACTTTCCTCCGACTCGGAGCCCTTGCCAAGGCTGAAAGTCCGAAGGGTAACCCGGAAAGTAAGCTTTTCACATCCTTTAGCTTATCAAGACCCTCAATTTATTTTGAAGCGACAGGTTCATGAAAGCCGGCGGCACACCCGGACCAATAAAGACACTGACCTCTCCTCCGGGTTACCTGACGCATCAAGGAAACGCCGGACCGAGGTGATCTCAAAGTTGTACCCTTTTCATCCTTTGGCAGGTGTTATACGTCAATCGCTCAATTCTTCTGACTCAACTTATCAGGAAACGTCCCCTTCTTCTGGCGACTCTATGCAGTCGAACCTGCCGGCTTTCAAGACCGTGCCCGGGTAATAATGACTATCTCATGTTATACTTGTCTTTACTTACACTTTTGTGCTTAATCTTTTTTGTCTTTTCAGTGCCCAGGCAAAACTTACCAAGAAGGCGAAGAAGAACAAGCCGGTCGAAGAGCCGGACTTGCCTGAACCAGAGGTAGCCGCTCAAGAGCTGCCAGCTGCCTCTGCTCCAGAAGCCACAGCCCCAACCGACAAGCCAATAGCAGAAGCTTCTGTTAACCCGGAGGCCTCCAGCTCGGCTCAACCAGCAGATGACCCGGACGTGGTGATCACCCGGACGGAATTTGTTGAGCCGGGGAGACCTACTGCACTGGCCAAGTGTTCTGCCAAGGGGGAGTTGCTTCAGCCCCGCCGAGTTAATCTGGACCTCACCGACTACACCAACCTGAGCATTGGAGAGCTCGTCTCTGGCTATGTCAGCCAAGTGCACAAGAGCCGGGATGCTGAGATTGCCATGGTGAACCAGATTCAGCAGAAGTCTGAGGTATTATTCTTCTGTCTTCTTACTTACTGCATAGTTACCTTTACCATGCTAGCCCCCAAGTCGACGACTTATGACTGAATATGTTGTAGACTTAAGTTCCGGCTTACGCAATTGAACCGGCATTTGGAGATAGAAACGTTCAATATGCATTAGCCCCCAAGTGCCAAGTACCTTTGCTTGGAAAGTGCTTGGGACTTTTAAGATTGTATAGTAACTGTTCATCTTATGACCCGGAAATTATGCAGGCTGCGGGCAAGAAATTTGAAGCTGACATCTCTGATCTCAAGACCCGGCTGAAGACGCAAGAAACTGAGACCCGGAAAGCAAATGCTAAATTTGTGTCCAGTATTGCTGCACAAGAAAAACTGAAGACGAACTTCGACGCTGAACGGAGAGCCTGGGCCGAAGAGAAGGCTGCTCTGGTGAACCGGGCCGAACAGGCGGAGAAGGCTCTCTCAGAGAAGACCGCCGAACTCTCCGGCCTAAAGCGCCAGGTGTCCCAGATGGTTGCCGCAATCTTCGGTAAGTCATCTCAACGGCTTTCATCAAGTTTAGAATCTTTATATCTCATAACTCATCCTTGTCGGCGGCTTATCTGATTCTGTTGAACAGGTCCCAGAAGTGCCAACCTCAACCAGAGTGTGGTAACCAAGCTGAAGGCCGTGTACACCCTGGTGGAGCAACTCTACACCGGGTCACAGCGTGCCTTAGCTGTGGTGGCCCTATCCAACGAGGTGCCGACTCACCTGGCGGAAGTTCTTCGCCGGCTCGCCGTTCTGCCTCAACGTATCCAAGAGCTGCGACGGGCCTTTGCAAGAGCCGGAGCGATCGCCGCGCTGAGCCGGGCAAGGGCATTCCTTCCAGAGTTAGACCCGGCGGACATCGCCCTCGGCTATCCAAGTTTGAAGGAAGACGGCACAGCCTTCGACCAAAGGGACTTTGCCGCCTGCATGAAGGTCGTGCGCCCGGTGGCCACTCTGATTGGAAACGACACAGATCTGACCAAGTACCAGCCGGGTTACAATGCGGAAAATCAGAGGATCCCGACCCCGCGCTATGAAGCCCTTAGCTTAATTCCACCGGCTCGTCAGCACACCTTCGCCCCGGAGATTGACCCGGCGGGGTTAATTGACGAGGAGGCTCAATTCGAAGCTCTGAGCGGCATCGACTGGAAGTCGTCGACTTTCCAGGCTTTGGGAACAGCCGGAGGAGAAGAGAGGGATGAGCCGGAGACGTCAACCCAGCAAGCATCGTAACTCTGCCGGCGGCTTATCAAACAATGCCTCACCCTTTTGGACTCAATGAGTCTTGTAATAGAGTAGGACCAACACTTTATCTTTGCCGTGCCATCATGCACGCCTTGAATGCTGAAGTCTATTGAAGTTGTCTCCTTTATATTTCTTCGGGTCATAATCAATCATTTGTTTTCCTTAAGCTCAAAATAGTTGCTTTGAACTATCCTGCATAGAAGGACAAATCACAAGCCTCGAGGCGGCTTACCGCCCTGAGAATCATAGGTTTTAGATATATAACCCGGAATATGAATAAAAAAAGACTGGTCCTCAAGTATATCCTTAATACAGCCGTAAGAACACACTTAGCGGCCTGCAAGCATACTTCCGGTTTAGATAACCCGGGTAATAAGGTTGGTACCTCAATTCCGGTTTACCTGTCTTAATGACACCCATTGTGTGCAACTTAACACTGTAAATCAAGGTTAAGCCGGCAAAGTGAGACCCGGCCGTGCACACTTGAAATGGCCAGAAGAACTCGCTATAAATCAGAAAACTTAGGGGCTTCTAGTTCGAATACGACCAGAGACCCGGCCCAAAGGGGTTATGCTAGGATTCGAATACGATCATATAGCCCCCCGTGGGTGTGGCGATGCCAATCAAGAGGGTACCGACAGCTATGTTCTCTTTGGTTCGAATACGACCCATGTTTGAACAGGAAGCCCCCAAATGACTTAGAATTGTTTAATGAAGCTGATTCGAATACGATCCACGTCGGTTCCCAAAGAGGTTAAACTATGATTCAAATATGATCAAAGAAAACTCCCCAATGAGCTCGGCACTTTGCCAATCAAATGGGTATCGACAGCTATGTTCTCTTTGGTTCGAATACGACCTATGTTTGAACAGGAAGCCCCCAAGTGACCTTATTGCCAATGGCTAGATTCGAATACGATCATAAGCCGGATCCTCCTTCAAGCTATCATGTTAATCTTGCAATGAAAACAACACGTGCACATTTGGAGGAGAAAAAAGGACAGAGGTCATGCTTTATTGCTTATCATAATATATACATGGCGTAGAGAAATATGTACATTATGAGAGTCGGTGGCTCAAGTGTAGTAAGGCTGAAGCTGAGCTATGTTCCACGGCCGACGGGTCTCTTCCTCCGACTTTCGTGAATCTTTGTGCTCCCGAATGTCAATGAGGTAATATGACCCGTTGTGCAAGTTCTTGCTGACCACAAAGGGCCCTTCCCAAGGCGGGGATAGCTTGTGCGCATCTGTTTGATCTTGGATGAGCCGGAGCATCAGATTGCCTTCCTGGAAGACCCGGGATTTAACCCGGCGACTATGATAACGGCGCAGGTCTTGTTGGTAAATCGCTGAGCGAGCTGCGGCCACATCACGCTGTTCGTCCAACAAGTCAAGAGCATCTTGGCGCGCCTGTTCATTGTCCGCCTCAACATAAGCCGCCACTCGAGGTTGAGTCATGACGGATGTCATTGGGGAGGACTGCTTCTGCTCCATAAACCATGAAGAAAGGCGTGAAACCTGTAGACCTGTTAGGAGTAGTGTTGATGCTCCATAACACGGAGAGCAACTCCTCCACCCAACAACCCGGCGTCCGTTGCAAAGGGACCAAAAGCCGGGGCTTGATGCCCTTCAGAATCTCCTGATTAGCTCTCTTAGCTTGACCATTGGATTGAGGATGAGCCACTGAGGAAACATCAAGTCGGATATGCTCTCGTTGACAAAACTCTTCCATGGCGCCTTTGGATAGATTGGTGCCATTGTCAGTTATAATGCTGTGCGGAAAGCCAAAGCGAAAAATCACCTTTTTCATAAATTGAACCGCCGTGGCTGCATCACACTTGCTAACTGGTTCAGCTTCCACCCACTTTGTGAATTTGTCAACTGCCACCAAGAGGTGAGTCTTCTTATCCTTGGACCTTTTAAAAGGCCCAACCATATCAAGCCCCCAGACCGCAAAGGGCCAAGTAATTGGGATCATCCTCAGCTCCTGAGCTGGCACATGAGCCCCTCGCGAGAACCTTTGGCAACCGTCACATTTACTGACTAAGTCCTCCGCATCAGCATGAGCCGTTAGCCAATAAAAACCATGACGAAAAGCCTTGGCCACAAGAGATTTTGAACCGGCGTGATGGCCACAATCCCCTTCATGAATCTCACGCAAGATCTCTTGACCTTCCTCAGGGGACACACAACGCTGGAACGCTCCCGTAACACTGCGGCGATGCAACTCACCATTGATAACAATCATTGACTTAGACCGTCGGGTTATTTGTCTGGCCAAAGTTTCATCCTCAGGCAACTCTCCCCGGGTCATGTAAGCCAGATAGGGCATCGTCCAGTCCGGTATGACGTGGAGAGCCGCCACCAGTCGTGCCTCCGGGTCAGGGACAGCCAAATCTTCCTCTGTAGGCAGCTTAACAGAAGGGTTATACATAACATTCAGGAAAGTATTAGGCGGCACCGGCTTTCGCTGAGAGCCCAGCCGGCTTAGAGCATCAGCCGCCTCGTTCTTCCTGCAATCGATGTGCTCTACTTGGTAACCCTGAAAGTGCCCAGCAATGGCATCAACTTCGCGGCGATAAGCCGCCATGAGAGGGTCCTTGGAATCCCACTTTCCTGATACTTGTTGAGCCACCAAGTCTGAGTCACCGAAACACCTTACTCGGCTCAAGCTCATCTCCTTAGCCATCCGAAGACCGTGGAGCAAGGCCTCGTACTCAGCTGCGTTGTTGGTACAAGGAAACATCAATTGTAGCACATAATGGAACTTATCACCCTTAGGGGAAGCCAATACGACTCCAGCCCCCGAGCCCTCCAACTGCCTGGACCCATCGAAGTGAATAGTCCAATATGTGTTATCCGGCTTTTGCTCGGGCACTTGTGACTCTGTCCAATCATTGATGAAATCCACCAAGGCCTGAGATTTAGCAGCAGTGCGTGGCACGTATTTCAGACCATGGGGTCCGAGCTCTATAGCCCACTTAGCCACTCTCCCTGTGGCCTCTCTGTTTTGAATGATATCACCAAGAGGGGCAGAACTGACCACAGTGATAGGATGACCCTGGAAATAATGCTTAAGTTTCCGGCTTGCCATGAACACTCCATAAACAAGCTTCTGCCAATGTGGATACCGCTGTTTGGACTCGATAAGCACTTCGCTGCCATAGTAAACCGGCCGTTGAACCGGATGCTCCTTACCCTCTTCCTTGCGTTCCACCACCACAGCCACACTGACGGCTCGTGTGTTTGCCGCCACATACAGTAATAAGGGCTCCTTATCAACCGGAGCGGCAAGGACTGGGGGCTCTGCCAGCTGTTTCTTCAAATCCTCAAAAGCGGTATTAGCCGCATCATTCCAGACAAAGTTATCAGTTTTCTTCATCAACTGATATAAGGGCATGGCCTTCTCACCCAAACGGCTTATAAACCGGCTTAAAGCAGCGATGCGACCCGCCAAGTGTTGAACGTCATTTATACACGCCGGCTTAGCCAGGGAGGTGATGGCCTTGATATTCTCCGGGTTAGCTTCAATGCCTCTGTCAGAAACCAAGAAACCCAAGAGTTTGCCTGCAGGAACACCAAAAACACACTTGGCCGGGTTAAGCATCATCTTGTAAACCCGGAGCTTATCAAAGGTTTCCCTTAAATCATCTATCAGGGTTTCCTCCTTTATGGACTTAACCACAATATCGTCCACATAAGCATGAACATTGCGCCCAATCTGGTTATGAAGACAGTTCTGTACACAACGCTGATAAGTCGCCTGTGCACACTTGAGTCCAAAGGGCATAGACACATAGCAGAAGGCTCCAAAGGGAGTGATGAACGCCGTCTTCTCCTGGTCCTTAACTGCCATTTTAATCTGATGATACCCGGAATAGGCATCCAAGAAACTTAAACGCGCACAACCTGCCGTAGCATCAATAATTTGATCAATACGGGGAAGGGCAAAAGGATCAGCCGGACACGCCTTGTTTAAGTCCGTGTAGTCCACACACATCCGCCAAGTGCCGTTCTTCTTGAGTACGAGCACCGGGTTAGCTAACCACTCTGGGTGAAAGACTTCAACAATAAACCCGGCCGCCAAGAGCCGGGCCACCTCTTCGCCAATAGCTTTCCTCCTCTCTTCATTAAACCGCCGAAGGAATCGCCTGACCGGCTTAAATTTTGGATCAACATTGAGGGTGTGCTCAGCAAGTTCTCTAGGTACACCTGGCATGTCAGACGGCTTCCATGCAAAAATGTCCCTATTCTCACGGATGAACTCGATGAGCGCGCTTTCCTATTTTGGATCCAGATTGGCACTGATGCTAAACTGCTGAGATGAATCTCCTGGAACAAAATCAACAAGCTTAGTTTCATCAGCCGACTTAAATTTCATCGCCGGCTCATTTTCTATAGTCGGCTTTTTCAGAGAGGTCATATCTGTTGGGTCAACATTGTCTTTGTAAAACTTCAACTCCTCTGTTGCACAAACAGATTCTGCATAAGCTGCATCGCCTTCCTAACACTCCAGAGCCACTTTCCGGCTGCCGTGAACCGTAATGGTCCCATTGTGACCCGACATCTTGAGCTGTAAGTACACATAACACGGCCGTGCCATGAACTTGGCGTAAGCCGGCCGCCCAAATATGGCATGGTACGGACTTCTTATCTTAACTACCTCAAAGGTCAATTTCTCCACCCTGTAGTTGTTCTCATCTCCAAAGGCCACTTCCAACTCGATCTTGCCGACTGGATAAGACAACTTACCAGGTACCACACCGTGGAAAATAGTGTTGGACTGGCTGAGGTTCTTATCAATCAACCCCATACGACAGAACGTCTCATAATAGAGGATGTTGATGCTGCTGCCTCCATCAATGAGCACCTTAGTGAACTTATATCCTCCCACCTGAGGAGCCACCACTAAGGCCAAGTGGCCCGGGTTATCCACCCGGGGAGGGTGATCCTCCCTACTCCACACTATAGGCTGCTCAGACCACCGCAAGTAGCGTGGAACCGCCGGCTCAACAGCATTCACAGCCCTCTTATGAAGCTTCTGATCTCTCTTACACAGACTGGTGGTAAACACATGATACTGTCCACCGCTAAGCTGCTTTGGATTGGTCTGATAACTCCCCTGCTGCTGTTGATGACCCTGGCCAGACTGTTGATTAAAGCCCCCTTGACCGTTCTGAGGATTAGAATTTGAGCCGCCGCCCGGGCCATGAAAGCCGCCGGCGCCTGAGCCGCCGCCCGGCCCATTGTAATTTTTAAAGGCCTTCATGATTGCACAATCCTTCCATAGATGGGTAGCTGGCTTCTCTCTAGAGCCATGCCTTGGACAAGGCTCATTCAACAGCTGCTCCAGCGTCGGGCCTGACCCGCTGGCTCGGGGAGGGGGCCTCCCCTTGCGCCGCTGGTTATTACCTTGTGAGCTGGCGTTGGCTACAAACTCTAGGCTGCCATCGGCCTTGCGCTTGCCTCCTCCTTGGTTTCCCGGGTTATGCTGAGGACCCTTGCCATTGCCGTTCTTCTTTCCCTTCCCCGCCCTTTCATCATCTGAAGGGGGGTCCTTGGTACCATCAGAATCGGCGTACTTGACAAGAGCCGCCATTAGTGTACCCATATCATTGCAGTCGCGCTTAAGCCGCCCGAGTTTCATCTTCAGGGGCACGAAACGACAATTCTGCTCCAACATTAAGACTGCAGAGCCGGCATCCATCTTATCTGATGAATGTATGATCTCTTTGACCCGGCGAACCCAATGCGTCGTGGATTCACCCTCCTACTGCTTACAGTTAGTCAAATCCACAATTGACATAGACTGCCTACAGGTATCCATGAAGTTTTGGATGAACCGGGCTTTCAGCTCAGCCCAAGACCCGATGGAATTAGGTGGTAGCCCTTTCAACCAAGTGCGAGCAGTCCCATCCGACATCATGGTGAAGTACTTGGCCATTGCCGCCTCACTGACCTCCAGCAGTTCCATGGCCATCTCGTAACTCTCGATCCAGGCTGCGGGTTGTAAGTCAGCCGTGTAATTGGGCACCTTCCTAGGGCCTTTGAAGTCCTTGGGTAGACGTTCATTGCGGATAGCTGGCACTAAGCAAGGGACACCCCCAGTCCTGGTAGGGATACCCACGTCGACGGAAGTCGTCGGATAAGCCGGGGGAGTCTGGCACGCCGTCAACTGAGGCACCTGCTCCGCCTCTTGCCGCGCTCTGTCTTGGTCTGCTGCGTGAAAGGCTCCGTTATGAGCCGGGCCATGGCCAGGGGGCGGGTCATGGCGTCGGACGTTACTTGAGCCTGTCGCTGAAACCATGTGTCTGCTGTAACTCGGGCTCCGGCCTGGACGAGGGGTCGAGTGGATCCTGTCCCGGCTGTAGGAGTACGCCTCTTGCTGCGCCAGTGCTGTCTGAAGGAGTTCCCTGACCCGGCGGGTTTCAATAGCCGTCGGAGAGTCGCCGTCAATTGGGAGAGCCGCCAGCCGTGCTGCCGCGGCGACCATGTTCTCCAGCGGGTTAGCATAATGACCCGGTGGTATTGGCACGTACTGAGGCGGGGCAGGGTGCACTTGGGGAGGCCCCATCACTTGTGGCTGAATAGGGGTCCCGAACCCGGGCACTATGACCCCTGGCGGGTTACTAGACCCTGCACCCGACGTGTTGAAGAGGTTTCGTGGATCGTAAACCGGAGGGAGTCGAGATTGGGCCTTTTGATGCCTCCTTCTCAGGACCTCATTGGATGCGTTCTGATCCATCGTGAGCCGGAAGGACTGCGCTTGAATCAACTGGTTTTGGGCATCGAGAGCCGCCCTCTCCGCAGCCATCCTGATCCCTTCTGCTGCCAGATCCTCCTTAGCTTTCACTAGATCCAACTTTAACTGTGCCACCTCCGCATCATGTTGAGCTTGATCCGCCGGGTCAACCGTGGCGGTTAACAGGGCCGTCATCTTGTCCGTGAGAACCATCAGCACCTGAGCCGGCGAGGGCACCGGGTTTCCCGCTCCAGCAGCAGGGTTCTGAACAGGCTGCGCACCGTCCATGAAGATTCCAACCCGGCTTGGCGGCTCAAACGGGTCCGGAATACTGTCACCATCGGAACAACCCATGAGCCTGCCATCTTGAAGTTGATACAACGAGTTTGACTCATCGGTGGACGACTCGCCGTCAGAGCCGGCGGCCGTCTCATCACCAGATCCAGATCAATCAGAGAGCCCTTCATGGATACATCCCACAAAAGCATGCCTTAAGGCAGGCCGGGCCAGGGCGGGTCGTGCACGCTGAGCCGTCTCGATGAGATCGGCGCAGAGATCCGGCTCAGGGCCCGGCTCACCAATCTTGCCAATGAAAACATGAATTCCGCCGAAGGGGGCCCGGTACCCGTACTCAATTGAGCCGGCGCCGGGGCCCCAGTTTGCATCGTCGATGTAGAGCTTGCCGCGACGACTCTTGGTCATCCGGCCCACGGCGTATCCCTTGAGCCCTTCGAAGCTGCCCTTCAAGAACTCAAATCCACCGTGCGCTGGCCCCACGGTGGGCGCCAACTGTCGTGGAATTGTCACGGCAGATGTCCTCGAGCTAGGACTTAGCCGTGGAGCCATCGCAACTAGGAAGCTTGAAGGGGTTAAGTGGGACAAGGAACACGAGGGTTTATACTGGTTCGGCCCCTTACGGTGAAGGTAAAAGCCTACGTCCAGTTTGAGGTGGTATTGATTAGGGTTTCGATGACCAGGGAGCTAAACTGCTCTGCCTGGCTCTCGATGAGATCCTTCTTGTCCCTAAACCGCTGCCGGGTCGTCCCTTTATATAGAGAGGTTGACGCCCAGCGGCTCTCAGAGTCCCCGCCGGCTCATAAGAGTGTCCGGCTTGGACTCTCGACTATTCTTGCCTTACAATACAAGTTCTACCATAATAATGATTGTAACTACGGGCCTTAAGCCATATCCGGGTCTTAAGCCCATCTTTGGCCCACCGTCTTCAAGCTTGGCGCCGGGCTTCTGGCGATGACCATTATGAGTAACCCGGCACCTTCTGGCGGGTGACTCTAAGGTCTATATCCTCAACAATTAAGTTGAGAAGCCACTTAGAAAAAGGTATGGAATCAACATTTGACTTCGAAGCGACTCGAATACCACAATTCAAAACAAAACAAAGTATTGGCTTGCAGAATAAGCCGGAACAAACATATGATAGAGATTTCGTCCGAAGTTTTCGTGGTGGGGCCCACACGGGCTCGATCGTACAGCACCATCATGTACAAGGCAGTGCACATGACATACGAAGCGTCCCCGAGTCGGCATAGCCAAGGACTCTTTAAGACACTACGAGACCACTGTAAAGCCAACCGTGGAAAGGCGGACCACTAGACGTCGAACCCCAATCTCATATCATGTGTCTGTCGGAAAGATATCCTAGGAGCTACTTGAATTCCCACTTATAAACTCCCGAAACTTTCTGGTTATGCAATCTGGTGTTGGGGATACAGGGGACACAAAATATATCACCCAAACTAGCAATCCCTAGATCCAGCTGTATCCATCCGTCAACACATAACCAAGAAACCTTCGAAAATCGTGTACCTCAACCTTCGAAAAGCATCCGTTATACGAGTTATGGCAATACTCCCGAACTCCCGCCCCAGTACTGGGTGGCGTCGAGGTGATCTCACCAACAACTGCATAAAAGAGATTTCGATGTCGGCGAAACTCAGGTATTCCAGAACTGCAACGATAAAATTGTGACGACAACACCTCGGAGCTCAACTCCCCGGGACACTGCCACAACCCCTAAATGTCAGGAGGCACCAAGAACATTGTTCTCGTCACAAAACCATCGGAATGATTCTAAGATACCCGCGTGATCCTAAAAAAATTTTAGTGAAATTTGAGGAGAGAAAAGTCAAAACTTCTACGTCACGAGGCGTCACCAGAGCGACGAAGGGACTGAGGAGTAAAACGAATCCTACTCTCCGATATATATAATCCTAAGACTCAAAACTTTTTTGTTCTAGGCTCAACAACGCCAGCGATTCGATCAAGCAGGGGGCTCCTAAGTCGGGGATGGCTCTGATTACCAACTTGTAACGCCCACGATGCGGCTATATCTCCCACGTGTCGAGGCACGACTTAGAGGCATAACCGCATTGTGGTTTTGTCGCAAGAAGGGTCATCTTCACACAATCCTATGTAATGAACAAGAATGGGATAACGTGAGTTGGCTTACAACCGCCACTTCACACAATACATAAATTAATTCATACATCATCCAAAATCCACACATAGACCGACTACGGTCAAATCCAAATGAAAATAAGATAACCCCAAATGCTAGATCCCCGATTGTCCCAACTGGGCTCCACTACTGATCATCAGGAAAAGACACATAGTAACGACCACGTTCCTCATCGAATTCCCACTTGAGCTCGGTTGCGTCATCTGCACTGGAATCGTCGGCAGCTGCAACTGTTTTGGTAGAATCTGTGAGCCACGAGGACTCAGCAATCTCACACCCACGAGATCAAGACTATTTAAGCTTATAGGAAAGGATGGTGTAATGAGGTGGAGCTGCAGCAGGCACTAAGCATATATGGTGGCTAACATACGCAAATGAGAGCGAGAAGAGAAGCAACGCAACGGTCGAGAAGCTAGAAATGATCAAGAAGTGATCCTGAAACTACTTACGTTCATGCATAACTCAAACCGTGTTCACTTCCCGGACTCCGCCGAGAAGAGACCATCACGGCTACACACACGGTTGATGTATTTTAATTAAGTCAAGTGACAAGTTCTCTACAACCGGACATTAACAAATTCCCATCTGCCTCATAACCGCGGGCACGGCTTTCGAAAGATAATACCCTGCAGGGGTGTCCCAACTTAGCCCATTATAAGCTCTCATGGTCAGCGAAGGATAAACCTTCTCCCAGGAAGACCCGATCAGTCTCGGAATCCCGGTCTACAAGACATTTCGACAATGGTAAAACAAGACCAGCAAAGCCACCCGAATGTGCCGACAAATCCCGATAGGAGCTGCACATATCTCGTTCTCAGGGCACACCGGATGAGCATTCCGTACAACTAAAACCAGGCCTCAAGTTTCCCCGAGGTGGCGCCGCAAAGGGCTCTAGTTTGGACCAGCACTCAGAGGAACACTTGCCCGGGGGTTTAAATAAGGATGACCCTCGGGCTCGCGAAAACCCAAGGGAGAAGGCTTAGGTGGAAAATGGTAAAACCAAGGTTGGGCCTTGCTGGAGGAGTTTTATTCAAGGCGAACTGTCAAGGGGGTCCCATAAATCACCCAACCGCGTAAGGAACGCAAACTCAAGGAACATAATACCGGTATGACGGAAACTAGGGCGGCAAGAATGGAACAAAACACCAGGCATAAGGCCGAGCCTTCCACCCTTTACCAAATATATAGATGCATTAATTAAATAAGAGATATTGTGATAATCCAAAATATCCATGTTCCGACATGGAACCAACTTCAACTTCACCTGCAACTAGCAACGCTATAAGAAGGGCTGAGCAAAAGCGGTAACTTAGCCAAACAACGGTTTGCTAGGAAAGGATGGTTAGAGGCTTGACATGGCAATATGGGAGGCATGATATAGCAAGTGGTAGGTAGCGCAGCATGGCAATAGAATGAACAACTAGCAAAGCAAATATAGAAGTGATTTCGAGGGTATGGTCATCTTGCCTGCAAGGTTCTCAGAGTTGTCGAAAGCTTGATCCTCGTAAGCGTACTCAACAAGTTCCTCGTTCACAAACTCATCTCCCGGAACTACCCAAACAAGAACACAAGCAACGGAACCACAATCAATCACGGGAAAAGCACAAGCAACATGATGCAAAACATGTATGATATGCGAGATGTGGTATGCGATGCGTATGCGTGCTCCGGAAGAAAAATGATGAAAAAGGCAGTAACTTGGCAAACCAAGTATGCCACTGGAAAGATGAGATGATTTCGGTCGAAATCGATATAAAGATCACCGGAAACGGATGCACGGTTTGCAAATGGCAAGCAAAACAAGAATGACACGAATCTGTGATTAACAGCATGATAGCACTTAGAATGCAACAAGTAACAATGCTACAGCACTCCAACGTAGCGACAAAGCATATGACAGTAATCTACAGGAGATGCTTGCAAAAGATAAACACTGAGTTACGGCTAGATCACAATACAACAGGCTCAAACAAGCATGGCAAAAGTGCAAAAGATAACAGGTTCACAGACTTGGTGAAATTACTGGACATGGCTGAAACAGCATCAGGTAACAATGTTCAGAGCACGAATTCAACATGTTATAGGAACTTAACATAGCAAAACAAGGCATGGCATGAATCTACTAAATGCATATGACAAAAGTCCCTTACTGACCATAAGCCAAAAAGTACCAGAAGATATGATGGTAACCATGTAAACATAGCAAGTTTCGTTAATAGGTTCCAGACTTGGCAGAATACAGAGAATGACAGAAACAGACATTATGAGGGCATCTTTGTGAGCTTGATGCACTCACCGCAAAGCAATTCATGACAAAACAAGCATACCTAAAGCAAGATGGTATGTTTATGAAGCTATCCATGGCAAGAGCAAATACATAGAATGAAAGGAACAACTAAAACAAGCTTGGAAAAATTGAATATCATGTTAACAATCTGCCAGAAATATTTTATAGCAAACGTAGAGCAAGATTGAGTCATGCTATGGCACTCCATAATTGCAAAAAAAGGGCATTAATGGATCAACTACAACAATATCTACAAAACATCCTTACTGCACATCTCCAAAAGGAGCATAGATCTCTCTGTAGCCACATGGATACATAGCAACAAAATAACAGCAGACAAAGATTAAGCAAAATCCTAAGTCCCTGAAAACAGAAACATCACGAAGCCTAGTTTGCATGCTTGTGCTATTCACCACAGAGATCACAAAAATACATGGCATACACCTCTGTAAAGATGGCATGGCATACGTCAAAACACATGTAGAGCTCATACTCATAAGATACACAGATTAAATGAAACAAGAATAACAAATCACCAAGATCTGATAAGTAACAGCAGTTAACAGCAATTAGTACTATTGCACCAGATATTTGGGCATCAAGATGGACTCAAATCAACATGGCACAATGGAACAAAATGAAAAGCATCTAGGGACGAACATTTCGATATATTATACGCACGAAACAGAGCTATATGCGGAGAGTTATGATGCGATGAAGATGAGCATTTATTGTAAAACATTCGGGACTTGGAGAATTTGAGAGGGGAGAGAGTCAACCACTGGCGTTGACCCGATCGGATCTGGCTCGGCCGAGCTCGCCGGAGGTCTTGCTGGCCAGAATCGAGGACGGGGAGGGGACGGCGGCCGGCGGGGAAGAAGAGGAGGACGGCGAGGAGGGCCGTCCGGAGGCGCCGAGGCGCGGCGGCGCGCGGGTGCCCGCGGGGCGGCGGCGGACGGCGGCCCCGGGCGGCACCGGCGACGAGGTGGCGATGGCGGCGAGGCGGCGGAGTGCGGCGGCGAGGACGCGGCTGCGCCGGCGAGAGGACGGGCGGCGGCGCGCGGGGACGCGAGCGCGGGGGCGCTGGAGGGAGACGGGCCGGCGGGGGCCGGATCTGGGCCTCCCGGGCCCGCGCGGTCGGCGGCGAAGTGGGCACGGGTTGGGTGACGTGGCACGCTGCGATTGGCCGGGCGCGGCGGCGGGTTTTGTCCGGCGGCGGCGGACGCGTCCGGCCGCGGAGAAGGGAAGGGGACTAGGGTTTTGCACCGCGAATATTTCGGAGGGGAAGGTGTATATATAGGCAGAAGGAGCTAGGAGACTCCAAATGGAGCACGGTTTTCACCCACACGATCGTGATCGAACGACCTAGAGCATGGAAGAGACTTAGAGGGGTTTTTGGGCTGTTTGGAGGGGGGTTTTGCTGCAACACACAAACGGACTTTGCGGTTACCCGGTTAACCGTTGGAGCATCAGACGACCTCCAAATGGCACGAAACTTGACAGGTGGTCTACCGGTGGTATACCAAGGCCACTTGGCAAGACTCGGTCCATTCCGAGAATGTTTAACACCCGGTCACGAAAAGAAACAAGAGGGGTGCGCCGGAGGAGGTGGGGGTGCCGGATTGCAAAACGGACAACGGGGAAAATGCTCGGATGCATGAGACGAACACGTATGTAAATGAGATGCACATGATGACATGATATGGGGTGCATGACATGAAAAAAATGCAAAACAAAAAACACAACCCGACCACAAAGGGAATATCATAACACATCGCCGAAAATGGCAAGAGTTGGAGTTACAAATATAGAAAGTTACATCCGGGGTGTTACACGAGGGGCACGTTATTTTCGCGAAATACAGAGGCCCTTCCGGTGGGTCCCAGATGTCAGGTGGAGGAATCATTATTTTGCGCGTAATATGGAGGCATTTCCTTGTGTGCGGCCGTGGACCCAGCTGTCAGCCTCTCCACGCACAGTCTACTTCCGATGGTGTCGTTCGTTGACCACGTTGACCACGCCGCGCCGAGCGCATCCAAGGTGGTGGACGACGGCGAGGCCCCGGACAGCAACGAGCCGGAGATGGGCACGCGGGAGTAGAGTCGCAGACGGAGAGGTGTACGAGGGTTAACTGGTTCTAGTGCGGTGTAGTTCGGCAGTCGGTGGAGAAGAACAGGAGGTGTGGAGGGGTGGAGGGATGGCCTGGCCAACGGTGGAGTAGCGCTTCATAGCGAAGCGTGCTAAGTAGAGCTGCTAGCAGCAGGAGGCGGGAGGTGGTCCCGGCGACGCTGGAGGAAGAAGACGAGAGATTGAAGATGGATGCCGGTCGTTGGATGTAAATCCAACGGCTAACATGTCAGAATCATTTGTTGACTAAATTGACAACGACCTGCGTTGGCTTCGACCTATTGGCCCACATTTCAGCCTCCAAAAATGTGGCACGTATTCAACCCATCTTTTCAGAATTTACAGTCTTTTTTTTGCGCGGTAGAATTTACAGTCAATTTGATCTTCTTTTTTTTGAATTACAGCCATTAGCTGGGCTGGGTGAACAAATAATGTAGCGTCCATGCGGCCCATTTATTTTATTTCCTAAAAAATTATAGGCCATTTGCACTTTCTCGAAATACACGATTTTGCTGGGCTGATTCTAATTATAATGTTGGGTTGGGCCAGCAATGTTATCAAAAAGTAAAAAGGGGCTGAGCATTTTGTTATAAATATATTTAAATAATAAGTGATATTATTACATTCGTCCTTAAATCTTACCAAGCTTTTGTACACAATCACTAGGATTTTCGTGCCAAAGCAATCCAAGATTTTATTTGTTAAGAAATTATTTTTATAAGTTAATAAGATGTGGGATATTGTTTTCTTACATATGTAAGTATCTGTTAAATATATGATGACAATAAAAATAATATATAATAACATATAAAATAATTTAAATATATATAATATAGTTAGAAGGGAAACATAAGTTGGACCTGGCGTTCCTATTCTTATATAGAAAAATAAAACAGACCTCTGCGTTTTCTTCAAAAAAATACATAAATTGGGCTGCCAAAAATAAAACCTCAGATGGGAGGTCCATAGGCCGGTCGATGCATGACGGCCCTAAGAAAATACAAACAGGCCTATGGACCTCCCATCCGAGGTCGTGGGTTGCGCATGTTAAAAATGAAAGCCTAGACGGGGCAGCCCAAAACCACGTCCAACACTTGCCAAAACTTCGTCCCTCGTTTTCTCTGTGTTTCACACACTCGACATTGTGTGGGCATTTTGACTGTGCATCATATGAAGATGTGCTATGCATGAATGTTGATCAGCATGATGTTAACTGGCTGGTAGTTCCATTTTCGACCATGAAAAAAACTTCCAACATGATGTTAACCCTGTTTGAAAAGGCCGTGTTAATATAAATGCTCTGCCTCTGAAAGTTGCAGTTTCTTATCTGAAACTGACTTGCAGTTTCTTATCTGAGAATCACATTGTCTGCACTTTTATACTCCTATGAAACTACATTTTTAAGTGCTAAAAATAGATCTCTAGAATTCATAAAATACTTCATATGCTCAATACTGCAAATCTGAAATTCAAAAGACATTCATATCTGAAAGTACTCTCAAAATACACAACACAAAACACAATTCACAACCTGCAAATACCGACAACCCTAAGCTCCTCCTGACAATTCACAACCTACCCGACTATTGGGCTGGGGGGCAGCCCCCTCCTATTCCTCGGCGGCAGACAGCCGCCCCGTGAGACGATGTGAACGGCGAGGGAGACGATGGCGGGGAATCGTCGTTGGGCCAACTTCTTTTCTCCTCTTGCAGTTGGGTTCGGTCAACGAAGACTCCACCGGCTCGCTTTGGCAGGACACCCTCACAAACGGCACCCTGTAGATGCTCGATCCTTCAATCTCTGGTGGATGCTCCATCTGGGATCGATACTCCCACCACCGCTCCCTCACGATCGTATTCGGTGAATCTGTTTGCTCCATGGCCCAGAGGAGCAGATCTATGTACTCCGGCGCGACTCCCTCCGGGAGTATCGCCGCCTTTTCGCTCTGTTGCAGATATTTGGCCATGGATGTCGCCGTCGCCGCTAGTTGGTCCTTGTTGTCAAACCAAGACTGTATCTCCAACATCCTAGCTAGCTTCACAGGGTCGCCGTCTGCGATCCTCACGTATCGGTTGTACTCCTCCATCGATCTACTTCGCCACAGCACCTTCACTCGCCGGCGGTGGTTTTTTAATGGAAGAGGAGAGGAGCAGTGCTGGTTTTGGTTTAGAACGGGAGAGGAGCGACGCTGGTTTTGGACTGGAACAGGAGAGGAGGGGCGGTGGTTTTTAAATGGAAGAGGAGAGGAGAGGAGCTGCATTTAGATTGGAACAGGAGAGGAGCGGCGGTGGTTTAAAAGGAGAAGAGCGGAAGAGCGGCGCTGGTCTTGGAAGTATTTTTTTGTTGTTTTGCGTATTTTGGGTCAAAGTTTGACCACGTACTGTATTTGACAAGCAAAATGTGAATGAATGTCATCAAAAATTGTATCGTTTGGTTCGTATCTGAATGTACTTTCAAATTATATTATTTTTGCAACGTATAACATATATTTTATGTGCGAAAATCATGGTCAATTACGACCCAGAATAAAAGGGAGACTAGTTAATGTGGGGTTGCTTTCTTAATTGAAGGGTAAATTGATTTTGATTTTGATCCAGTCACAGCGCGTCGGCCCTCTCGTCCAATCCTAAATCACTGCCGCACACTCCTCTCCCTCTTCTCCATTGCAAAACCACCTCCTATCCTCTCCATCATCTCCATTCCAAAACCACCATCTCGCCACTCCCTCTTCTGATCTTCTCCATTGCAAAACCACCTCCTCTCCTCTCCATCATCTCCATTCCAAAACCACCGTCTCGCCTCTCCCTCTTCTGATCTTCTCCAATGCAAAACCACCTCCTCTCCTCTCCATCATCCCCATTCCAAAACCACTGTCTCGCCTCTCCCTCTTCTCTATTGCAAGACCACCGTCTCTCCTCCCATCTTCCAAAGCTAGCACCGGACCACTCACAAGGACATCTATGGAGAGGATACAGCAGCGAATCAGGCAGATCGCTGGCGGCGACCAGGCAAAGTTAGCCAGGTTGAAGGAGATCCTTAGTTGGTTTGATAATGAGTGGGAGATTTCGAGGACGGTGCGGGCCATGTGGCAATGTATGCGAAAGAGCGAGACGGCGGCGATGTACATGTACTCCTCGGCGGCAGTCACGCCGCAGTCCTCCGAGTTCATCGAGTATCTCCTCTAGGCGATGGAGCAGACAGATTCGCCCGAGGCGACAGTCAGGCGGAGGTGGTGGGCATACAGGTCGAAGGTCGAGCACCTAGAGGATAACGAATCGATTGAGTATGGTGTGCCGTTCGTGAGGGTGCAGAGCCAGCCGGAGCCACAGGAGTATTCGTTCTCCCACCGCAAGAGGAGGCTGGATGGCGCGACGTCGCTTCCCCGCCGTTCTCCATGGTTCCCTCGACGCTCGCCTCGTTTCAACGGCGGCGGTAGGGTTTAAGGTAAGCTTCGCACTAACCTAATCTTCCACCTGCTCATGCTTACAATCAGTGTGACAGCTAATGAAAATCATGCTTACAATCAGTCTCCGAGTACTATGCCAATCACCCTAAAATAGCTCTGGACCTTTGGGTCAAAGTTGTGACACAGTGTACAAATAAAGAAAAATAGATTGGTGCTTCTTTCAGAAAAGAGTACTCCCTAGAAAACTGCCAATATAAGCTACTAGTATTTGATTAGATGATTTGCTGCCGAGAAAGATCCATCCACAAAGAGCGCCACACATCCCACTGGTGGTGGTGGATGCCAATGCGTGCATGCAGGATGGTTGGTGTCGGTAATTTTTACTTGGCACACCTTGCACTCTGCATATATGCCGGTTCCATACGTACATTTGTGCAGTTCCACCAAAATGCAGCTGAATAACCCTGTTTGCACAGATAATGAAAAAGCGTGATTACATTATAGTGGCACTAGTTGATGAAACACACAAAATAAATAGAAGAAAATATTGTGATAGTATCATAGTATGCCATGCTAGATGGGCGAGATGGGCCCTGTGATGCCTCATACGGTACGCCTCATACTGGACATCGTCCCAAGTCTCCCAGATACACCTTCTGCCAGTGATGAACATCAGTGTACAACGGTAGTACAAGGAGGTGCCTTGAGACATTCAAATCTCTATTTTTCTACATATCAACTAAAATTAAGCACCCCAGTTTCCAGAAACGCTTAAACATTAACAATGGGACTAGTTGATGAAACATACATTAACAAAGAGAAGCACTTTCTTTATCTACATTGGAAATGAAATGATAGAGATGGCACTCGCTCTATTTTAACTGTATTATTACTTCATTTTATCAGTGACACTAGGGTCGAGCAGGTGGCAAACGAGGTGTACCGTGTGTCGCAAGGATGGAGGCCGGGGGTGCTTAGACTGGGATGCTGAAGCTGGCTCTTTCAGTCACCAACATGGATGATTCAATTCATGGGACCTGTTGGTGCAATTCACCTAAAATGAAGCAATGTCCCGTGAGCTAGCAGCTTCTTCTTCAAAAAAATTTAAGAAAAGGGCTCCAGCCCCGGTTCCATTTCCATCGGAAAACGAAACCCACAGAGCTTCTTCTTCATTAGTTGCAATAAAATTGAGCAACATCAAGGTTGGTTGTGAAGCTCCTGGAATGCTCAACTATAATTTGGATATCATTTGTGCAGTTCAACTAAGATCGAGCGTGAAATGTATATCTCTGTTTGCACAAAAAAGGTGGAAAGGAGGGTGACTAACAAGTGATGAAACATGCATCAAATGAAAAGAAGCATGTTCCTTATCTGAATGGCAATCCTACAAGGACAGTAGCAATTCCTAAAGCACTTGCATTGCTAGATATTAGTGTGGGCATTAGGATTAACTATGACAATCGTTAAATACGACATTAGTTTGGGCACGGGAGAGTAGGCGGACCAGGACAGTTGCATTTCTAACGAAAAGAACCAACTTATCTTAATGGGAAATTTTAGCAGGACATGTAAAGAAGTGCCATTGATTTAACGTGTCCTTACTTTAAAAGTGCGACTGCTACATTTTACTAGTGGCATTACATAAGAGTGGCTCGGGGCAACAAACATCAGAACAGGATATCTGGGTTGGTCCCATTTTTGTTCGGTATAGCCACCTTATACTGTGTGAGGCTAGCAAATCTAGTGTTGGACTTACTCTGTTGACTTGTCCCCCAGTCCCCACTTTCTTTCCTTTTTCAACCAATAGATCGGGTTTATATTGAGTTTGTACTGCGTTTCCCTTTATTTCCCTATTAGACCTAGAGACCAGTTGGATAGCCAGTCTCTGCTACTTTTCGCCCCCATTATTTCCTCTTTCGACCAAGTCCTAGATTCAGGTAACAAATCCTCCCCCACCCCCACCCCCTTTCTTCCTTGTTTCAACCAAGTAGTACTAGATTCGAGTGCATGAACTAGTTTTACCTCTTAAACGTAAAAAAAATTAGGTGGTTTTCGAACAGCCGATCGATCCTATCTATGAGGGGGCCTGAGAAATAGTGAAAGATACAAATGCAGCGACGTCAGGAGCTCGGGAAGTAGAGCAAGGCCGGTTTCGAAGGAAGTTATACCTGATGGTCGTCGGGATGTCGCTAGGTGGGCGGCGGGAGGCCGGATCTGCCCACACTACGGCAGCGAGGAAGAAGGGGTCGGAGGCCCTCCCTCGCCAGCAGTGCATGGGAGAGAACGGCAAGGCAGGCTGATCGGGACGCGCCCAGCAGTGGGTAAGAGCCGTCGCGAAGGACGACCGCGTGAACGTTGCACCTTCTCACCTTCCCCGGCGGAGAGGATCCGGCTGGATCTGTGACCAGCGGTGAGCAGAGAGAGAGAGAGAGTGTGTGGCCACCGCTGTCGTGTTTAGATCTGGAGAGGCCGAGACAGTGTGAAGAGAGCAACACTAGCAAGCAAGCACGGAGGCTCCTGCCTATATAGTGGAGTAGTACTAGTTTTCTTTTGTCTACCGGAGCCGGCTTGACCTCGTCAATGACTGTCGAGAAGTCTTCATGCATGTGGCCCGGAGGCGCAGTTGTCGTCATTTTGATCTGAAGCGCCGGATTATAACATATAACACGAAAAAATGCCACATGACAAGAAATCATAACCTCACTGCCCAAAAGGAGACAACATGAATCCCGACGGACAAACTAGACGAGGAACAAAGCTCAAATTAAAGATAAACTCGTAGAAAAGGGGTCCGTCGATGGATGTCCTAATTAACATAGCCGGCTTGACCTAGATGGCAGCCGAGTAGTCACTGTTCGTGCATGTGCCCCCAATGACTAGCCCAACTCAGTTGTCGCTGTTTAACCCTCGCAGTGATCCGAAGCACATGACACCTAATTTTGCGAGATGACAAGAAACCTTTTTTTAGATTTCTCACCACAACTACAGCCATGTACAACACAGCCTGCACGATATGTACATGATAGCCAATCCAGGCGTGTCTGCTGGAGTCTGGTCACATGCATGGACGAACTGATCTTCCGTGTCTTGTAGGGATCGTCCAGGCACCAACGTAGTACAACACTTCCCTAGTACTATCGCTCATCTCCCTCTTCTATTAAGTCACCCGACTTGTGGGGCCGGGGAGTGTGCCTATGGTCGGTTCTCAATTGCCGTCCCACATGTGTGTGCAAACGCAATATGACGCACGTTCCATTCGGAGAGCAGCGTGCCAGACCGACCGACCATCTGGGGTGCGACGCGAACGCGACGGGCGTGCTGTATACTCCGTACATGTGTACCGCCGTTTTCTAGACGCTTTGCTCCATGGCGCGGGCGCAATCCATGGATACAAAATTAGTATACTGTATACTATTTAAAAGTCGAGGGCGGGGCTTTTCCTGCGCGGTAGGCGGCGGGGCAGTTCCGCCTAGTCGGTTCGACAGAGACGCGAGAAGACGAGGGAGTAGGCTGCTACAAACGTAGGGCTGTGTGATTTGACAGCGAGTTATTGCTGGACAGGTGGGGCCCCGTGATTTGACTTGCCATTATCATTTTAACTGCGGCGCTACGACCGGCGTGAGTCTCCCAATTCCTGACCACCTCCATACAGGTGCCTCTCCCAATGCTCCACCATGTAGTAGAGGCTGGCTCTTGCATGAGAGCCCACTTCTCCACTTTTTCCTTGCCTCTCTTTCCTCCACATATGCAAAAATGCCATGTAAAGCGCACTATTGTACTTACTTTTACTTGCTCCTACAGGTGCTTAAGCTTGCCACATAGGCATAAAGTCTGATGTGGCAAGTTAATCAAGAAGAGAGAGACTAGTTTGGTGACCCAAGGAAGAAACGGTGCTAAGCGCGTGTACCTAGGTGAAAAGACAATTTTGAGTCTATAGCTAATTAAATGAAGCAAACTTAGCAACACCATTTCATTGGAAGAGGTCACTCCTTGGCAAATGCAATAAATACTAGTACTCCTTGTGTCCCATAATATAAGAACGTTTTTGGCACTACACTAGTGTCAAAAACGTTCTTATATTATGGGACGGAGGGAGTACGAAGAAAGAGATAGAGAGGAGTAAAAAATACACTTATAGCCAACCTTATAGCCAACCTTGTTGTAGTATGAGTGACTAAGTGATGACAATGTATGACATGCCAACATCAGATAGCCAAACGCACCATGTTAAATCTCCAAGGGCGCAACCGCGCGAGCGACGCGATGGTCGTGGTAGGCGCGACCATGATACGGGCTGCTGGCAGCCCTTGGATCTGAGATCAAACGGTCGCATGCTAAGTTGCTGAAAATTTGCAGAATAACCCTCCAGGATAGGATATTCACCCATAGGTCTAGAATCACGCCATGCAACCGTTCGATCTCAAATCCAAGGGCTCTCGGAAGCCCGTATCATGGGAGAATGGAAAGCCACTACCCTGCCGTTCGCACGCTGGCAGTTCGCTCCTACTCGTCCCCGCACGTCCTTCAATACTACGGCGGTTCGCTCCTAGTCGTCCCGTCCATTCACATTACGGCAGTTCCACTAATCCTAACCCTCCTCCCAAATCCATGGCGTCCCAAATCTCCACGATCGACGGTGAGTACAAGGTTAGAACCATCACCGACGATGAGTTCGACGTCATCTACACCCGTTCTTCCGCGACGGTGAAAGGATGCCTTTCTCGCTTCAGGCGCATGTTCGAAGACTCAGATGATGAGTGGGTCGCTGGGCTAGATGTTGAGTACACCATAGTCCTGGGACGAGAGAAGGATCTAAAGGACGAAGAGAGGAAGAAGCCCGCCGTGGTCCAGGTTTGCGTGCATGACTTATGCTTGGTCTACCACATATGCCATGCCGACGTTGAGTGCCAGGATTTTAAGGACTTCCTCGAGAGCAACCTAGTCAAATTCGTTACTGTAGACTTTGGCAATGACAAAGAAGTCCTGCATCGGATAAGCCTCGTTGTAGGCAACACCTTCGACCTCCAGAAGAATCGGCTGGTGTCCTCTCGTCAGCCTTCAATGCTGGCCCTGGCAGGAGCCATGGTTCATCGTTCGTACGGTAAACTGGAGAAACCTCCTTACACGTTTCATCGTCATGCATGGCAGCGGAATGTACTAGATATAGACCACACCCACTACGCTGCAATGGATGGCTACCTTTGCTTCAATATCTACAAGGGTTGGATGAAGAGCAACAGCCAAGTGTGCGGTTCAAGCAAAGAAGTATCGGCCAAGAGGAAGAGGGACAAGGACGAAGTCGAGGACATGGACGAGGACTCCGAGTAAGGTGGCAGTGTCGTTGCTCATGGTGGTTCTAATGCAGTGTCTACCGGAATAGTTGCAAAGTTTAATTTCAGGTGTGCTTAATTTAATTTGAGGGGTGTGTTGTGCTGAGCCCCTAGCAGAACTATGTTATGTTTCTTCTCGTTACTTTAACTCTTCAGTACATACATACTAGTATTTCTTACATTTCATCTTTTAGTTGGTATAGTACTACCACTCGTTTCTTCACATTATATACGTACAATATATATGGCCAACATCATATAGCCAGCAGTTTAGTTGTCAAAGAATTTCAGGGTGCTTAGTTTTGTCAATGAATTCCAGGATGCTTAGAGGGTGCTTGCATCCAAGGGACTTATTTTAGTCTGACTAAAAATAGTCTCTTTAAGAGGCTAAAGTTCCAAGCACCCCTGACTAAAGAGGGGCTAAAACTAGTCTTGAGACTAAAAAAATTTAGTCAGGGGTACCCCTACTAAAATGTGGATTAGTCCTCTCTCTACGCATTTAACTCCTCTCCTTAACACAGGCAAGTTCTGGATTGGAGGGTTTGGAGGATAATAAATGCTCATTAACTTGATTTTAGCCTGTTTGGTATTTGGATCCAAGCATGGGTGAGGCTAGCATGTTTTAGTCCCACTAGTTTTAGTCATGGGACTAAAACGTATCCAAGCACCCTCTTAGTTTTATTTGAGGGGTGGGTTGTGCTGGACACCATTATTGTGACTAGCCTTTTTAATAGTACTATATGCATAATTTGGCGACGAGCGCTCTCTATATGTACCACCTTTTTTTAATTTCAAGTTTTGCTCCATGGCGCAATCCATCGATACTACTGCTGTACAAAAGTATACATTTTTTAAAAGGCGAGGGCAGTCTAGCTTGGTCGGTTTCATGAGAGGCGAGGGCCTTTGTGATTTGATGGCTCATTACTGTTGGAATGCGGGGCCTTGTGATTTGACTGCTCGTATAAATGCGCCGACGACCTGATCGAGGAGGAGCAAAGAACCGTGCGGTATACTCAAGTTTTCCACTAGAGTAGTACTGCGACGGAGGAGCACGAAACACGGCAGCCCAGTGCCATATGGCGATAAAAATGATCTAATTTGCTAGTCATCTCATTGTTAGCATTGTTCTATTCATTCCCTAAAAAAACCATTGTTCTATTCATGCCTCGCAGAGAACGTGACACGTGCGGCGAAACATCCGAAGCAAAAGATGAAACACAGGAGCAAAAGAAGAAGGAAGATTATCACCCCAAATGATCTAATTCGCCGCGGAGTCGTAACTGCTTCTTCATCGCCTCCACGACCTCCATCTCCTTGCGCGTCTCCTCCGCCATCTTCTTCATTCTGTCCATGACGCGGGATTTCTCGACGCGAGCCTTCATCATCTGTTCCACGGCCGCATTACGTACCTTGACAGCAGCCGGGTGCTCGATGCGGAGCTTCGCCAACTCCTCCTTCTGTTCCATGACGAGGGCCTACAACATCTTCATCGAGGAACTACTATTCTCATGCAGCTTCTTCCAGCCAGCGTTCTTCTCCTTCAACAGGTCGATCTCGTGGCAGAGCTTCGCCTTGTCCTCCTGAAGTCGCAGGATTTCGCCGGTCGCCTTCTTCTCTGAGGCAATGCTCTTCTTCAGCAGCATCACCAAGCCGGCGGTCAACTCCCCTTGCTGATTGAGCTCAGCGGGCATGTCATCGAGGCTCTCCTTCAGCAACTCCATCAAGCCTTGGATGAACTCCTTCTGCTTATTGAGCTGATCGGGCATGCCGTCGAGGGATAACGACTCCAGCTCCGCTGGCTCGGCATGTTCGCCTCCGTGGCTAGGGCGCTCCTGGGAGCCATCGCCTGCCCGTGAGAGATCTTTCGAGGTCTCTGCGTGGCGGCGAGCCCTCTTTTTTTCCCACAGCCTTGGTTGCCGCTCCCTTGTTACGAGTAGTTCTCGACCTAGAGCTCTGCTCACCGGCCATGGCAACGACGGATGAAGAAGAAGCACTTATGAGGAGGAAAGGTAGAGTAATTTTCGATTAGGTAGTTCCCCTTTTTATAACCTAAGTACTAGCACTAGTACTAATACTTGCATAGTGGGAACACGTTCAGGTTTGGTACGTACTAGTAGGTGTGAGCAGGCTTTCGAATGTGATGGGAACAAGGTAAAGATTAATTGATGGTTTTGGTTTCGAGGCCCGAAACGCCTCCCGATGAGTTTAGCGGAACATAAATTTCAAGTACTACACTGCTCAAATGCGTAAATATTATGTTACTGTCAAAAATTGGCACAAGATACGAAGGAGACCAATGGAAGTACTACTAGCAACCCATGATTTAACTACTCGCATGCGCGTAGTGGAGTAATAATGTCTTTCTTCCGCCCTCACGTCCACTCAATTTGCATGAGCTGTATTAATTGACCATCAATGAAGTGAACAACTTTAACGTGTCAAATTATCACATGGGGTGGATCTTGGTACAAAATTGTGTCCGCCCGTGTACCCACGTGTGCGTGCGAGGGAATGAATGCGTGCGTGGCGTGCGTGCACATCTTCGCTTCGTGCATGTACCGCCAGTATGGCTCAGGGAGGACGAGTACATTCTTCTGGAACCAGCAGCACGTCACTGTGATCAATCCACGCAAGGAGGTCGCGACAACGCCTCCACATGTGCCACGTGGCTTCATGAACTGTAAGAGAGACACTGTGTAGCGTGCCATTGGTATAATAATTTACATGTTTTGCACATACTCGAAGTACTAGTAAGGTACACGTGCATTGCACGCATCAGATTTTGCAACCAAATTATGAATAAATACCACACTATAGCATGTAAGCTCTGAGTCATATATGCCTGATGTAGCCCTTCGTTTAATTCTTATAGTTCATCTCATTCAAAATCAATTAGTTTTTATAAAAAAGCTAAGAACGCGGGAATAGGAAAAACATGGGATTATAGTGGAATGTCGTCTTGAATCCTACAGGATTGTACGAGTGTTTGATTGTGCATAGAAAAAACGCAGAATTCTTTCAAAGATGTTTGAGTGGATGGGATGTTTCCTATGAAATCTGGTGCAAATGAATCATATGGAAAAATTCCTATGGTTTACAATCCTACGAATCGAACAACCAAGATAGGAAAAATTCCTAATGATTAGAATCCTCCAAAATTCCTTTGAGAATCCTTTGAATCAAAGAAGCCCTTAATCTATTTTACGATTCATGGAATTGTGCGTTGTAAAGCATAAAGTAAAAACAAATAATGGCAATTCAACTAGAAAAAAAGTTTGGGCAGTTATGATACGGAAGATTCTAGAACAAAAGAGAACCACTGTTGTTTTGAGGTTTGTGCATTATGCTTAAGTTCAACCATGGAGTCTGCTAGATTGTACATGTGGCAAAATCCGGTGGGGGCCTAGAAGATGGTGCGAGGGGCCGAGTGGAGGGAGACTATGAAGGAATGCACAAGTGCGAGATCGATATTTAGAGAGAGGGGGCGAACACGTGCGCTGTTGCGCGCAGTGGCGGAGCCATGAAAAATAAATGAGCAAGGGGGCCAAGCATTGCTAATCCTTTACGAGGAGGGTCAATTCATGAACTTAAACCATTTTAGCAGCAATTGTCTAATGATCACATTCATATTAGCCTCGATATATAGTGATGTTAGGGGGGGAGGGGGCAGGGCCCTTACTGCCCCCTGTCTTCGCCATTGTGCACGCGTCTGAGAGATGAAGCGGAAGGCATGGATGATGAGAGGGGGACGTTGGATATATAATTAATGTGGGTGTATTAGCTATATATGTTAATCCTATATAGAGAGGTATAGATTGATCGATGTGGACGTGGGAAAGAGGGTGAGACCTCACTGGATATACTGATTGATCGGTTTGTGTGGAAAACTATGAAAGACCTAGCTATATACACACATACATAGAGGAACATCGATCGTTGCGCATGCATGCGTGAGAGATAAAGAATGCCCGATATGATGGAGAGGGGGATGTGTGTGGGTGTGTGCCTTCATGGGAGACCGACCTGAAGAAAAAGATTGCATGCGTGCGATGGATAATGCCGACTGGTAGTGTGTGTGCATGCATGCACGAGAGAAAGTTAGTGGTACAATTATAAAGAGAAGACTATTGTGTGGGTGTAAAAGAATAGGTGAGGTCATAATCAATGTAAAGTTGAATTCAAATATTTGAATAAGAGATACTGATGTTTGAAACCCATGCATGCATGAATATAGCTGAGATCTGCGCGGTGTGGTTTGGAAACGAGCATGTTGTAATATATACACATTGAACAAGGTCAGACCGATTTGAATTTGAGATACCGATGGCAGACATCATTTGGCCACGTCGCATCCATGCATGGACACACTATTCTAATTGGAGATGATGGGCGGCTTTCGCATCACATATCTATATCTATACCCCTATATATATATATATATATATATATATATATATATATATATATATATATATTATATTTTTTATATTGTGTGCGGGTAACTTTAACTTTGAAAGATGGTCGTTGGATGAGGCGAATCCGATGGTCCAAAGATGGCAAATTTGAGCACTACTGGCCGTTGGATATCATGTAGATTCCACCAGATTTCGCCACATGTATAATCTAGAAGACTCCATGGTTGAACTTAAGCATAATGCAAAAACTTGAAAACACAAGCACTTCTTATTTGTTCTAGAATCTTCCGTATCAGAATTGCCCAAATGTTTTTCTACATGATTTGCCATTATTTGTTTTTACTTTATGTCTTACGACACACAATTCCATGAACCTTAAAATAGATTAGCTTTCTTATAAAAACTAGATGATTTTGAATGAAATGAACTATAAGAATAAAACGAACATCTACATCATGCATATATGACTCAAAGCTTGCATGCTATAATGCGGTATTTATTCATAATTTGGTTGCCAAATCTCATGCGTGCAATGCACGTGTACCTTACTCTAGTCTAAATGGTGTTTGTGTGTGTGTTGTGCATGTTGAGGTGCAAATTGTCTTTTTTTTGTAACGTTAAGCTTGTTCTTCCGAAATTTCAAGTCGCGCCTTGTTATGCCGAAAATTCAAGCTAGCGTCTCTGTCTATCGTGCTGCGAAACTCCCGCCTCTTCAACCCGCGCCTTGTTAGCCCGAAATATTTAAGATATATCTTTGTCCCGTTGTGCTCCGACAACTCCCTCCATCTCAACCCGCGCCTTGCTATTCTGAAATTACAACGCGCGCGAAAACTCCCACCTCCTGTGGAATCCCGACACGCGAAATGCCCGTGGTACCCCTGAACCGAAAGAACCGCCTCAAATCGGTGGGGGTACTTTCGTAACTTACCCCACATTTCGGACAAGCGCATCTCTAAGCCATGGTTCCCCACTGCCATCCCATCCGCCCACCCATTCGTACACCGAGGCCGCAAAAACCCGCGACGAAACCACACACCCTGCTCCGTTCGCCACCCAGCCGGAGCCTCTTCCCCGACGATGTCGTCCACAGCAACACCTCGACGTCCCTCATCCACCGTACCGGATGAGGATCCGTCGTCGATCTCATCGTCCTGCCGGTTCAGCCACCCCGTCCTCCACCTCCAAGGAGCTGCCCCGACGTTCCCCTCATCTTTCGCGCCACCTCCATTCCCACACCGCCGTCTTCACCTGCACCACCGGAAGAGCATCATCATCGCCGTTTCCTCAGATGAAGCTGCGGCCTAATCGGCGCCACCAAAGAGGTTGTACACTAATCGCCGCATTTTCTTCTTGATTCGATCTCACGGTGCTGCCGGCGCTCGGTCCCGAGCCGACACCGCGCGGCTCCATCCACGGCGGCGTCGCCGACCACTTCCTCCACGGCGTCGCTCCCTCGGCGGCGACGTCCACATCAGTAGGAGCTGCTGCTGCTTTAGCTCTCGCTCACGCTGCTGCTCTGCTCTTGCTCTCGGTCCCCTGCCTGGTCTGCTCTTGCTATTGCTCTTGCTCGCGCTGCTGCTCTCGCTCTTGCTCTTGCTTGCGATGCTGCTCCGATTTAGCTACACTTCAGTCGACTGAATCGACTTTTGGGTCAGTCGATTTTCAGGGGGTGGGGGGCTCGCCGGGGTGAAGGAAGAACCAGCCGTAGCGGGGAGGGGGGCTCGCCGGAGAGGTACCCCACTATCTATCTTAGGGTTCAGGATGGGGGCGGTGGTCGCCGGCGGTGGCGGGGCGTTGGCGGGGCAGTGGCGTTGGGATCGCCGAAGAAAAAGCTCGGCACGGGGGGGGCCTAGAGGGATGGCCGGGGCGGCGGCGGACCAGCGGTGGGGAGTGTTTTCGGGGCGGGCGGGGCGGCGCACCGCCGGCCGCGGGCGGAGGGGGGCTGCTGTTTGGCCGGTGGTGGCTGGCGGCTCAGGGGGGTGGAGGTTGAAGATGAACCGCAGGCCCTTGATTTCGTATCCAACGGCTGCAAAATCGACTGACCAGAGATGAAAAAGTCAGTCGACCGACGTGTAGCCTCACCTTGCTAGTGCGTTCAGTTTCGACAGCAAAATTCAGTTTCAACAGCAAAATTCAGTTTCGACAGTTAAGTTCAGTTTCGATAGTTAAGTTTAGTTTTGACAGTTAAATTCAGTTTCGACAGTTAAGTTCAGAGATGAGCGGCTGATGTATTTTACATCTAGCACTTTGTGGTTATGTATTTTACGTCATGTATTGGAGATGCTATTAGAATTCCACTCAGGTTAACGTTGATCGTTGTCTCTCTTGTCCTGCTTCAGCCTCGGCGTCGTACAACTCACCGGAGCTGCTCCAACGACGAAACCCTCCATCACAGCGGAGCAGTACCTCGGGCTCCATCTCCAGACGCCTAAGATCTTCTTCCCCTCCTCCGACAGCCAAGTCAGCCGGAGCATCCTCACCGGCCAACCCAATCACGCTGAGATCGACATGGCTTCGCCAAAGAGGTTGTACACTTGTTGCATCTCTTGTTTACTCTACATGTTATATATATTGTCCACTAAGCACTCGTAGTAACGGGAAATACGATTATTTTATCCTACTATATGACAAGCAGTGAGGTAACAGGCAACTTAGCTATCCATGATGGACTCTCTTGAACGCCATCATTATTTATCTCTATGCGTTTGAGCTGTGCATTTGTCGATGGGCCTGGGAGTTGAGCTAGTATGGCAGTGGCCTGGGTCCAAAGTAATAGAAGTAGCACAAAAACATTTTTTTAGTGTAGGATTTTCCTTGCTCAAGCCTGCCTACTAGAATCGGCAGTGCTTGAAAGGAAAAGTGAATGAAAAACATCGGAATTGGAAAGTTTCCTATGGTACTACTTTTCATGAATTTGGTGCAAAGGAATGGAGCAAAGGAAAACTGTAGGATTTGTTCCTTTAGTGTCTCCTTGAAAGAAAAACCGTAGAAATTCTAATTTTCACTTCTCCTCCTTTTCATATTCCTATTCATCAAGCACAAGACTAAGAGATATTAGCATAATAGAATTATAACCGTACATTTTCTTGTGGTTTGACTTAATATCACCATGCTTTTTTGCATCCTGTGATCTTCCAATTGTTGTGAATCAAACACCCAGATTGGCAGAAATCCTGTGTTTTTAAATTCTCTGTTTTGCACGTGCATTCCTATCCTATTCCTGTCTATTTCCTATCCCTGCATCGTTAGAATCCTCAAATTCAAACAAGCCCTTACTCAATTACTTCTGTTATAGATATGTGTCAAAGAAAACCTTGTGTGGTTTGTCCTGCTCCTGCGGCGCTGTGTTCCACCCCAGATCAGCTGCTCCAACGACGGAAGGGTTCACCACAGCAGGGATCCGCTCTCCAGACTGTCTTTCGCCGCCTCAGATCTTCTTCCCCGCCGCCGGCAGCCACGGCAACTGCATTACCATCATCAACTGAGCAGATGACCTTGAGGACTACACGGGTCCGCAAGAGAGGTCGCACTTTTCCGTGTCTGCTTACGTTATGCGTCGCTTAATATGATGACATGTTACATTATCGTCGTGTTCACCTATTAGACTCCGAGTCAGGTCCAAACGAATGCTGAAACTTGAGTTTTTAAATGGTTGTGGGGTACATATTGGGGCAGCAATCAGTACTATCTGTCTACTATCTGGTTAATCTCCGGTGTCTACTATGAGTTTCATGTTGGGTGCAAACAACATTAAAGGAGCCATTATCTGTATTTTTTAACTAAAGCTATTATCTGCCTGTATCATTGGTTTTGGGTCTATCCACAGTTTGCTACCATCACTCTGGATTTGTGCATGCACTCCTTACATAATCTCACTATGTTTTATTCCTATGCATGCCAGTTATTGTACACAATGGAACTGATCATGTAGAGCAAAAGAGACGAGCCTTGCGTGGCAATAAAATTTCATGCAGACGTCGTTCCATGGTGGGCGCAAAGGCAGCCCCCTCCACCCATTTCAGATCGTAATCAAGAGGAAGATAACTGTTCTGAGGGGGATTCAAAAGGAGAAGACCACTCCTATTTACCTCATGAGGTCTTCGCTCTAACTTGGCATGCTGATGTTGGTAATATCATGCATATGGTGCCTTGCATTGCTTACTGTATACATTAAAGATGTCATCTGCTTAGTTTAGACATGCTTTGTGTCAATGCCATCTGTTTAGTTTCTTTATCGTATATGTGAATCATGCAATGCCATCTTGTCTAGCCAGGCATCATATATGTGAATTTTGCAATGCCACCCTGGTTAGCCAGTCATCTTATATGTGAATTATATCATGCCATCATTTTTTTATTACATGTTAAATTTGTCAACAATTTTAGTACATTCAATTACTCTTCCTGTGCATCAGCCATTCGGCACGGTCATGGAAAAATCTGGAGTGGAAACAAGGTCTTCAGAGCAGACAATGCTATTTGACGAAGCGCATGTCTTGCTGGTTACCGATAGCTCCTCGGAGGAGGATTCAGAGACAGATGACCAGTCATATTCCCCCCCCCCCCGAGGTGCATGCCCTAACTTGGCAGGGTTATGTTGCTCATATCGTGCGTATGGTATCTTGCATTGCTATGTCATTTGCTTAGTTTAGACATGCTTTGTGTGAATGCCACCTGTTTAGTGTCTAATTACCATATATGTGAATTATGCAATGCCATCTTGTTGCAAGACATTATATATGTGAATTATGCAATGCCATGCTGTTTAGGCAAGCGTCATTTATGTGAATTATATCATGCCATCCTTTTTTTGTATTTCTCATTGCTTTTGTCGACAATGTTTGTATATTCAACTGCTCTTCCTGTGCATCAGTCATTTGAATTGGTGATGGAGAAATCTGGAGTGAAAACAAGGTCTTCAGAGCAGACAATGCTACCTGCTGAAGCAGATATCTTGCTGGTTACATATAGCTCTTCATAGGAGGATTCAGAGGCAGATGACCAGTCCTATTATCCCCCTGAGGTGTATGCTCAAACTTGGCAGGGTTATATTACTCATATAATGCATATGTTGTATTGCAATGCTTAGTTTTTACATCATATACACAATATTGAATGCCATCTCCTTAGTTGACACATCATATATGCGATTGCCCTCTGCTCACTTCCTTAGTATATAAATCATATATTTGAATTATGTCATGCCATGATGTTTACATAGACAGCATGTATCTGAATTATGGCGTGCCTACCCATTTTCTACAGACATAATATAGTTATATCATCTCATCCTGTTTACATAGTCATCATATTTTAAATTATGTCATTCTATCCGTGAATTATATCATGCCATCATGTTTCCATCGACGGCATGTTTGTGATTTATGGCATGCCAACCACTTTAATAGACACATCTTTAGTTATATCATGTCATCCTGTTTACATAGTCATCATATTTTGAAGTATGTCATTCTATCCTGTTTAGTTAGCCATCATACATGTGAAATTGTGTCATGCTATCCTGTTTAATTAGCCATCATATATGTGAAATTATGTCCTGCTATTCTGTTTGCTTAGACAACATAAATGTGAATTATTTCATGCCCTGTTTTCTTCCCTACTATCCATTGCACCTGTCTATCTTACAATGTCTGTACATTCAATTACTTTTCTTGTTTATCAGTCATTTCAATTGGAGGGAGTGATGGCAGTATCTGTGGGAGTAAAAACATGGTCTTCAGAAAAGATCATCTTACCTGTCGATGCAGATAGAACCACGGTTGTACTTGCCCAAGAACCAGCCCCACCACACATAACCCACACTCATGCAGATTGTACCCCTACCCAGTTGGACAGAGAACTAGCTACACCCCTTCTAACCCCAACCCCAGCAGATAGACACCCAGTTCCCGTTGACACAGCACCGTCTCCACCACAGAGCACCCAAACACGAGCAGTTAGTAAGGCAACTGCAGTGCCCAAATCACGAGGACCACCACTCCGAACCCGAAGTCAACGCTTAAAGCAGAAGAAGAATTGTTCTCAGGTCAGGTTCCGTAGCTATGGTTCATACTACTTTGCTCTTGCATCACTGTATTTACTGATACCAACTAATTTCAAATTTGAAGGATGCAATTGAAACTCCAATGGCGCAACAGGTATGTTTTAAACCTGTTTCTTCAACATGTTTGGTTGTTTGCTATTGTAACTTGCTCTATGTTGATTTCAGTTTCAATTGAATAAACAGTTATGTTCTCATGCCATGCACATTACAAGTGTTGTTATTGCTGTGTAGTTTCCCACACTTATATTCTGTCTATGCTGCTTTGTCTTAAATAGATATGATTCGAACTATATCTATCTTGATTTGGCAACATAAACTAGAATGATATAGACCATACAGTGACCATACTACATAGATATATGTTTGTTTCATGCTGTTATCCTGTCCACCTTACTACTGAACTGGTTTACCAAAAATGAGTTTCATATACTACATTGTAAACCTGAGATGTGTTTGTTTGTTTCTCTTTTAGAACATGGATAAAATATTGGAGAAGAGTACCCTGTTATGCAATGGTAAAGGAAGTAATGCAGATAAGGTTCAAGATAGTGAGACATCCCTGTTGGTCTCCAAGAAAGCTGATAAAAACTATATTGAAGACACTGAGACAACCCCAAAGTCCTGTCTTGATGTAGTGTTCGAGTTACTGGCTACCACTGCTGGCACCAGCTCTTCGAACTCGTTGCCTGAATCAGTTCGGCTTCTTGAGTCTCAACTTCAAGTTGAAAGACATCGATCAGATGTTATGCGACAAGAAGCCGAAGGACTGAGGAAGTCCCTGCAGAATTCAGATGCATACTTTCTGGTGCAACAGCAAGCGCTGGAGGACTTAAGCGCCAAACAAGAGAAAGTTAATAAGCTTGCTAAGCATCTTGCCAGCATTATGGGTACCCAGGATATTATTTCTTGAGCTCTTCTAAAGTGGTTTCAGTTCTGGACTTGTTTTGCTGCGGCGTTTATATGCTGTTGTGTTCCCTATATTTGCACTGGTGGCGAACTTTGATGCCCAGTGGATGTAATATGTGTAATAGCCGTGATAGCCTAGTGTAAGTTGCTTGCTTATTTATTTCCTTGTTGTCTTGTTTACTTGTTTGCTTGTAGTCAGTGCAGTTCTTTTTCTGCGGTTTGCTAGTGGCTGCAATAACCTATTTTTTAAAACTAGGCCACAATAACCATGGGCTAATATTTACTGTAGTGACACTGGGCCTCCTACGGGCCATAGAAACAGTGGGCCTTCTACGGGCCGTAGAAACAGTGGGCCTTCTACGGGTCGTATCATCAATGGGCCTTATACGGGCCGTATGATCGATTGGCCAAACAGACCGCATTCTGGCCGTAAACGGGCTAGAGTTGGAATCGTCCATTCATGGGCCGACCATAATGGGCCATCGTTAATAGGCCGTATTTGATGACGCTATGAAAACGGCCCAACGTATTAACGGACCACAAACGGGCCGACTGTAACGACGGGCTGAATTTGGCCCACAAGCAGAAAATGACAGTAACGGGCCGTAAGTAAACGAATGCTGGAAAATAGCCCAAGAATAAATGGGCTCTGAGAAGGCCGAAAGATAACATGGGCTGGAAACGGCCCAACGGAATAACGGGCCGTTAATGGGTATAAAGTGATACACTGTTCATTACGGGCCAGTTTCACCATGGGCCATTAATGGGTGTAAAGTAATACACTGTTCATTACCGGCCAGTTTCAGCACGGGCCGTTAATAGGCCAAGAGTTACATAGGGCCTCATATGGGCCGAAAGACGTCATGGGCCATACATGGGCCAGAAGTGAAAATGGGCTGGAATCATATTGGATGGCCCAGATGACGCTACTGGGCTAATTCGAATAGGGCGTAACGGGCCATGGGTTAGCGGGCTGTAAATGGGCTATATGCGAACAGGCCGTTAACAGGCTTTCCATGGGCCGGCCCGCCATCTTTTGACCAAGTCAAACGGGCCGGCCTTTTCACAGGAATGGGCCACTATTGGGCCATGCCACGTGTCGACGTATCATAGGCGCCTTCTGTCCAATGAGTGGATGACATCTGTCCCAGCGATGAGCCGACACGTGTTTCCTCCAGCCAATGATGATTTTACATGTGGAAAATCCCCATTGGTCGGGGCTGTTAACGGGTTATCGGATCCAAAACCCGACCCGATAGCTTAACGGCGTTCCGTTACGGTGGATGCCACGTGTCGGTCACCCTTGACGAAAGCACTTCTGTGACGCGCGATTTATCGTCATGGAAGTGGACACTTCCGTGATGATAATTTTGGTAATGTCATGGAACACTTCTACGACAGCACAGGTATGACTATCTTGATTCTGTCATAAATTTGTCATGGATGTACATGCATGACAAAAAACGCGACCTACTGTGACAAACACGTATCATCACGGAAGTGTATTTTTTTGTAGTGTGTACTGCATCATCCCCTCCTCTTCTGGGAAATCTCAACGCAGCTCAAGAGTAGGAGCAAGAATTTATGGCGCCGTTGCCCTGTAGACATCATCAACATCTATCAAGTACCTACACATAAGTTTTCATCTCCTTGCATTTATTTTATTTGCCTTTGCCACTCGTTTTCATCACCCCCACTTCTAAAAAGTTTTTACAAAAATTACAAAAAAATCCTTTTGCCTTTTTGCGTGTTTTCTTGTTTGTTTGCTTGAAGTTGCTATCATGGGTGATTTTGGCATGGCGGAAAGTGAGGATGGTAAAACTCCTAAAGTTCAAATTTCTACCAATCTTGATGCTAAAATTTTTGTGATGGGACAAGGAAAAGTTATAGGAAAAAGTGTTATCCAAGAATTCTTTAATTGCATTGGAACCTTGGCTTGTGATGATGCTTCTATACTTAAAAGAACCAAAAATTATGCCGAAGCTATTTTTGCACTTGTTCTTAAACTAGAGAGAAGATTTATCCGTACCCATTCTACCTTGCAAAGATTGTTTTACGAGTTGCCAGTTATTAAAAATCCTAGAGCTAAGAAGATAGCTACCCTTGTCCTCATAAATGAATTTAATTACATAGTGCGGGAAGCTAGAGAGATCTTTGCTTTTACGATATGAACCGTGAAGAACCAGTGATAGATAAGATTTTATACAATAGTGATTACTTGTTGTGATAGTTATTTTGTGATGATCACACTTTTGATGAGAATACTAAAAAGGAGGTCCCTCTTTTAAACATAATCCAACAAGTTTTCAATGGTATTAATAAACAGTATTCTTGGATTGTAAAAGGGAATCAAGAGGGATTCGAAGATGGTCAACTTAGTAATGCTAAAATTCCCATGGATGATGTGTTTCATATTATCTTTGAAAAGCCTCCTGATGAGAACACATCCTTAGGAAAGGAGAAGAAAGATGACAATACTTGAACCTATGCATTATGCCTAGGGGCGTAAAATAATAGCGCTAGTTGGCTGGCAACCCAATAGTTATCTTAATTTTTGTGTTAATTTTTCTGTTTTATTGTGTGTGCACAATTATGCTACTATAATGATTGTATTTTTGTGTTTAAATTGGTGTTTGTGCCAAGTAAAGCCTTTGGGATGATTTGGATGATAGTTGTTTTGATTATGTGCAAAAACAGAAACTTTTGCATCCAGTTCCAGAATTGTTAAAACTTTTTGGAGAATGATAAAATTCTGAAAGTTTTACACGTGATTGACATACAAATTGCGCACGTTTTCCTATTTTTTAGAAATTTTGGAGTTACAGAAGTATGATCAATGTTCAAATTACTACAGAATTTTCTGTTTTTGACAGATTCTGTTCTCGTTGCGTTGTTTGCTTGTTTTGATGAATCTATGGATTGTATCGGGGGGTATAAGCCATGGTGAAGTTAGAATACAATAGGTATAATTCAAAAATAAAATATGAATGGGTTTGCAACATTATTTAAAGTAGTGATATGACTTATTACTAACGGATCTCACGAAGGTTTTGTTGAGTTTTGTGTGATTGAAGTTTTCAATTTTTCGGTGAGATCACGATGGATGAAGCAATAAGGAGTGGCAAGAGGCTAAGCTTGGGGATGCCTAAGGCACCCCAAGGTAATATTCAAGGACTCCCAAGCAACTAATCTTGGGGATGCCCCGGAAGGCATCCCGTCTTTCTTCTACCGACCATCGGTAATTTTACTTGGAGCTATATTTTTAGTCTTCACATATTATGAGTTTTGCTTGGAGCATAATGTATTATATGAGTCTTTGCTTTGTTTGCTTTTTAGTTTGACACAATCATCTTTGCTGGATACACCTATTTGAGAGAGCCACAAATTTATCATGATTTGTTAGAATATTCTATGTGCTTTACTTAAATCTTTTGAGCTAGGCACTTGCTCTAGTGCTTCACTTATATCTT
Organism: Aegilops tauschii subsp. strangulata; assembly: GCF_002575655.3. Taxonomy (NCBI): domain Eukaryota; kingdom Viridiplantae; phylum Streptophyta; class Magnoliopsida; order Poales; family Poaceae; genus Aegilops; species Aegilops tauschii. The sequence continues at coordinate 94,119,690 of NC_053041.3, read as the reverse complement.
TTTGAGCACAACGGTGATTAAATTTTGAAGAAATATTTGTACTCTCATGCTTCACTTATACCTTTTTTGAGAGTTGATAATAGTAATGGTAATTTGCGCAAGATATGAATTTGGTCCCAAAGTGATGAATATTCATGAGGGATATAATAAAAACTTTCATGAAAGATCATTAGATATGATAAGTTTGATTTCTTGCAATAGTTTTGCGATATGGAGATGATTATATGTGAGTCATGTTAGTGAGTAATTGTGGTTTAGTAAGAATATTGGTGTTAAGGTTCATGATTCTCTATGCATGCACGTAAAGTCAATAGTTATGCAACGAAGTTATATCCTACTTATGGTGCATTATTCAGTGTTAGTTATGTTCAATGCATGTTTATGACCGTTTTTGCTTTTTGGTTGGTCGCTTCTCAATCTATTTGCTAGAATTCATTTGTACTAAGCGGGAATGCTGCTTGTGCATCCAATTCCTTAAACCCAAAGTTGTGCCAAATGAGTCTAGCATACCTACCTATATGTGGTATTTCCATGCCGTTCCAAGTAAATTTGCATGTGCCAACTCTAATTTTTCAAAATAATTTTCCATTTTGTGTGCCGTACCGCTCATGAAGCGGCAGGGGGTGGCCAATATTTTCCATGCTAGGTGGGTTATTCTCATGATGAATGTTTATTCACTTGTCATTGCATGAGAAAGTGGCAGATAATAGGGATGACCAGTCCCGAAATAAATAATAATAATATGATGATAATAATAAATTCCTTGGAAAGTGTTGGTATGGAAGGCACGCGTGGATACGACTAGCCATGGATTGTAAAAGAATGGTGGAAAGAAAATAAACTTTATTTTCTGTTTGGGAACCGCCTATAATGTCTCTCGCATGGAAGGTATTGGGAATTCTCGGTCGTTTTCGTTGACAGGAAAAGCATGCCTCTCAAAATAGTTTTATCTCTCTAATTTAAGCCTGGAGCTCTGGCACCTCTGCAAATCCTTGTTTCCCTCTGCGAAGGGCCTATCTATTTACTTTTATGCAATTTTTATTTTTATTTTGAGTCTCCATCTTCTCTTGCAAAGCACCAACTAGAGAGCACTATTGTCATACTTGTGCATTGGGTGTAGCTAATATTGAGTGTGTTTCATGAATGGATCAATGATTGAGCATAATTGGTTAGGGATAACTTTCTTTAGCATTGATATTTTGAAAGACATGGTTTGTTGTTAGTATGCTTGAGTATTTAGGTCTTCATGTCAAACTATATACTATTGCTTTAAATCATTCAAGTTCAAATGTTCATGCCACAAAAGAAAAGATTATATGATGAATATGATAGGTAGCATTCCACATCAAAAAATTTGTTTTTATCATTTGCCTACTCGAGGATGAGCAGGAATTAAGCTTGGGATGCTTGATACGTCTCCAACGCATCTATAATTTTTTATTGTTCCATGCTATTATAGTATCAATCTTGGATGTTTTATATACACTTACAAGCAATTGTATATCATTTTTTGAGACTAACCTATTAACTTGGTGCCCAGTGCCAGTTGCTGTTTTTTGCCTGTTTTTGGTTTTTCAAAATATCAGTACCAACCAAAGTCCAAATGCCACGAAACTTTTTGGAGATTTTTTCTGGACATAAGAGACAGTGGAAGCTTTGGGAGGGGACAAGAAGATGGAGCAGTGGCCCACGAGTCACCAGGACACGCCCTGGTGTCTCGTGGGGCCCATGTGGCTTCGTTTGACTTAACTCCGCCTCTATAAATTCTCTAAAATCGGGAAACAAATAGAGGAGTCCACGAAATACTTTTTTCAACGCCGCAAGTTCCTGTTCTTGAGAGATCCCATCTGGAGGCCTTTTCCGGCACTCTGCCGGAGGGGGAATCAATCACGGAGGGGCTCTACATCAACCTTGATGCCCTTCCGATGATGTGTGAGTGTTTACCATAGACCTACGGGTCCATAGTTAGTAGCTACATGGCTTATTCTCTCTATTTGACCTTCAATACAATTTTCTCCTCCATGTTCTTGGAGTTCTATCTGTTGTAATCACTTTTTGCAGTGTGTTTGTTGGGATACGATGAATTGTGAGTTTATGATCAAATTACCCATGAATATTATTTGAGTTATCTCTGAACTCTTGTATGCATGATTATTATAGCTTCGCATTTCTCTCCGATCTATTGATTTGGTTTGACCAACTAGATTGATTTATCTTGCAATGGGAGAGGTGCTTCGTAATGGGTTCGATATTGCGTTGCTCAATCCTAGTGACAGAAGGGGACATGACACGTATTGTATCATTGCTATTAAGGATAAAAATACGAGGTTTATTCATGTGTGAGTTTACTTTGTCTACATCATGTCATCTTGCTTAAGGCGTTACTCCATTCTTTATGAACCTAATACTCTAGATGCATGCTGGATATCGGTCGATGTGTGGAGTAATAGTAATAGATGCAGCAGGAGTCGGTCTACTTGTCTCGGATGTGATGCCTGTATCCATGATCATTGCCTTGAATATCGTCATGATTATTTATTTTTCTATCAATTGCCCAACAGTAATTTGTTCACCCACCGTATGCTATTTTCAAGAGAGAAGCCTCTAGTGAAAACTATGGCCCCAGGTCTGTATTTTTGTTCGATCAATCTATCTATCACCATGCAATTTAATTTTGCAATTAACCGCCAAGGGATTGATAACCCCTTGTTCGCGTTGGGTGCAAGGATTTGTTATTTTGTGTGCAGGTGTTGTTAACAAGTTGTTGCGTGATTCTCCTACTGGATTGATAACCTTGGTTTCATAACTGAGGAAAATACTTATCTCTAGTGTACTGCATCATCCCCTCCTCTTCGGAGAAATCCCAACGCAGCTCACAAGTAGTGGCCCACCATCGCCAGTGCCAGGCAGAATGAGCCAGCGACCACGAGGGAGAGGAAGGGTTGCGGAGGAGATAGAGGCGGCGGCGCTATGGTTCGCCCTCCCACTCACTGGAGCAGGATGGCACAACATGAATCGGCTAATTTGCCATTTGTGGTAAATAGACGGCAAAGGCCTGAAAACAGACGACAAAGAATTTGCTGATAGGAAAATCTGTCGGCAAAGTGTATGCCACCAAATAGTTGCTTTGCCGTCAACAAACAATTCATCGCACTGATGACAAAGACTTTGCCGTCAGCCAATCTCCATCTTTGCCGTAAACCAAATAATAACAGACGTCGAAGAAAAGCATCTTTGCTGTCAGCCAGACTATGTTTTGCCTTCAGACAGACTATGTTACAGATGGGAAAGATTTTAACCAACAATGCACAGGTGAGTGTCAGATAACAAATATCGCACGGGACGATCGATGCGGTCTAGGAAATCCATGAGCAAGCGCGGTTGGGGGACAGAGTAACGTGCGGAGGGACACCTCCTCTCGATGTGGATGCGTGCGAGTCGCTCGGTGGACCTCTCAGGATCCAGTTGATGCGGGCAGTAGCAGACGCAAACGTCCTCGACTCTGACCGCGTTGGGCGCGGAGGAGCTCCAGGGCAGCACTCCATTGGCTTGGTCGGGGAGAGAAAGCTTCGATGGTGAGCGGTCCGGCTAGCTGCCGCCGTCGGCGAAGAGCCTGCAGGGTCGGGGCGGCTCCCTGCATGGCCAGTGGAGAGAGAAAGCTCCGGTGGCTACCTGTGGGGTCGGGGCGGCTCTCTGCGGGGCCAGCGGAGAAAGAGAGCTTAGAGTGAGGGAGAGGAGCATGAGAGGGAGAAGGATAGGAGAGAGGAGCACACGTGACCATGGTGGCTTCGGGAGAGAATTAGGGAGAGAGAGAGGAGAAGGAGAGGTGGGTGGGGGCTAGTCCGACAGGCGTGGTGGGTGAGGGCGTGGGGCATGCATGTGGTGCGCGTGCATCATGGGGTTGTGTGGTGTGCATGTGTCAAGATCTTGTCACGTCATCAATCCATGTGTGGTGTGCTTTCTCTTTGTCGTGTGTAAGACGACAAAGAGCCCCGATGAAAAGTTGACGGCAAAGACCCTCACAGACTACAATTAGTTAATTCCTATAGCGCGGGCGAGAGGGACAAAATGTTTTTTTAGCTGACAACACGGGGACCCATTTGAGACTTCCCGTGCTAACCCCTAGGTGCGGAGTTGGGCCCACGCACCTATGGCCCAGGCAAGGGGTGTGGGTTTTTCCAGCCTGTTACTTGTATAGATTTCATGTTAGGCATGAGGTTCAGATTTGAGCCTAGGAGCAGCCCTGGCAATTTAAAGCCCAAACCCCAGTCTGGCTCTCACGCATGCATCACGGTTTATCGCTTGCGTCGGAAATCTCTATTTGTCGCTCGTTGCGGCAAGTTATCGGGGCGGCGCGTAGGGAGATTGAAGATCGCTCGGGATGGCCCGGCCCGTTAAACGTTTCAGCGATATACGGTTTTTGGAACCTTCTAGGTGGTTCACAGTTTTTTTTCTTCAGTTTTGCAACTTTCTAGGAGGTTCCCAAGCCATTCCACCCTTGTTTTTCCTCTTTCTTTTTTGTTTTATCTTTTTCTTTTTTCCGGTTTCTTTTCCTTTCATTTCTCTCCTTTTTCTTTTTTTGGTTTCTTTTCTTTCCTTTTTTTTATTTTCTTTCATTTCTCATTTTTATTTTTGAGTTTATTTTTGCTTTTTCAAGAAATGTTCATAAATTTGAAAAATGTTTGCAATTTAAAAAATTGTTCATTTGTCAAAAATGTTTCTATTTTCAAATTTTGTTTAGAAATTTCAAAAAATGTTTAGTGTTCCCGAATTTGTTCACTTATTTTCAGAAAATGTTCGTAAATTTCAAAGATTAAAAAAATCAAAATTTTAAGTTTGTTCACAAATTAAATAATTGTTCGTGAATTACAGAAAATGGTTCTGCTTTCAAATTTAGTTCACAAGTTCGAAAATGTTCATGTTTCCAAAATTTGTTCGCAGATTCAAATTATTTGGGGAATTTCATAAAATATTTTCTTTTTCCAAAATGTTCCAGTTTCTAAAATTTGTTCACAAATTCAAAAATGTTTCTGTGTCCAAATTTTGTTTGCAAATTCAAAACAAGTTTGGATAATTTCATAAAATGGTCGTGTTTTTTGAAAATGTTCATGTTTTCCAAACTTGTTCCCAAATTCAAAAATGTTCATGTTTTCATAATTTTTTCACAAATTTAAAAAATCTTTGGGGAATTTCATCAAATGTTTGTGTTTCCCATTTTTGTTCCTGTTTGTGGGAAATGTTCATATTTTTGAGAAGTTATTCGTAGTTTTAAAAATGTACTAATTTTCAATTTTGTTCCTTTTTTCAAAAATGTTTGAGATTCTCAAAAAGTTATCGAGTCTTTACAAATTTTATTCGATTTTCAAAAGGATTGACCGCGTCGCACTGGCTAGCAGCTTTAGTTTGCCTGCTGTAGGGCATTAACTAATCGTCGATTGTGCTAAACCCCAGCAACCTGACAAAGAACACATCACATAGGAGCAGCCCTGGCAAATTAAAGACCTAAACCCCAGCAACCTGACAAAGAACACATCACACATCACATGCGAGCTCGGTCGTTGGATCTCAGATCCAAGAGCTCCTGTGAAATGATGCACCTTTTTGCAAAAAGCCCTTGTAAAATCTAAAAAATGCGCGCAAGTACAGCAGCTACAGCAGCTCCTCGTATGCCGTTGGATCTGAGATCCGTGGGTCCATAAGTCCGTATCATGGGAGCACCTATGCTCCCGTATCACAGGATACTCCCCCCCCCCCCCCCCCCCCCGAAAAGAGCTTTTTACCTGGTTACGAGAGGTAGAGGCGAAGCATCCACCATCCACCCGTGCCACGATTCGTGCGGTCTCGAGGCCACATCTCATGTATATTAGCGTATTCCCAAACAGTCTATCTTATTCAGCATTATGTCACATCAGATGACGGGCCCATGTCAATAATAAAGTACTCCCTCCGAAGTCAAATTATCGCTAGTTTGACTGAACTTATATAAAAAAGAGGTAAATACATCAGGAGTCAAAGAACTTGCACACGGTCAATTTAGTGCATAAACTTGTAAAATATGTATTTTTGGTCATTTAACTTGTCATCTCGTTCATATACGGTGCTTTCTACCATATTCGGCCGTATCCTGTGCACACGTGGTGCGGGTAATCCACGCGCACTGTTTTTTTTCTTCAGAAACACCCTTGCATTTTATTTATTTACGCAGAAAATCCTCAAATAAAATTAAAAATGCTAGCGCAGGGGCGACATTCAAATGCATGACCTGCTGCAATATGAATCGAATAGGTAGCCACTCGACCAACTCATCTTTGACATTTAAATAGCACAGTTAACTTTATATATAATATGGACAGTATGAATTTAAATAAAAATCAAAATGGAAAATGGGTGTGCAAGAAAGGAGAAGCCCGGTTGACCTGCTAATAAGGTCGCTGCGTGTACGAGCGCCAACCATCAGGCCACAATGATAGCTCACGGGATGAACACAATTTATCTTTTGCATTCTACTCTTTTTTTCTATGTGTAAGAAAACAACTTATATTCTAGATAATATTTTCGGTCAAACCAACTAAATTTATTTTTGAATTTGAATAATTTTATTTATAAATCAAGATAAAAGGTAGTGAAGAATGAATGTACCTAATTTTTGGACGAAACAGCGGGAATTTTGTTTGTGTTTGAATAATTGAACTTTGAAAATTTAGATAAAAGAAAATATAGTTCAGATTGTATGCTTTTATCGTAAAGGATATATACATTTAGTGCAGAATGAATTAAAAATCTAGGCAAAAGGAATTTTTGTTGAATTTAAATAATTTTAAATTTAAAAACTTGTGAAGAATGAATATACATAAATTCTTTTGGACAAATCAGCGATTTTTTATTTGAATTCAAATAATTTTAAATTTGAAAATCTGGATAAAAGAAAATATAGGTCAAAATGAATGTACATAAATTTTCGGACAAATAAACATAATTTTGTTTGAATTTGAATAAATTTCAAATTTTAAATCTATATATAAGAGTATATACATTTGAATGCATGTACATATTTTTTGGACAAATAAAGTTATTTTTTAATTGAAATAATTTTAAAATAAAAATCTTGATAAAAGAAAATATAGTGCAGAATGAATGTGCGTAAAGTTCTTTCGGACAAATCAGCGGAAATTTTGATTGAGTTCGAACAATTTAAAATTTGAAAATCTGGACAAAAGAAAATATGGTCCAGAATGTGTGCCTTTATCTTTCCTTTTTACAAAATGTGCACTTTGATCCTAAAGGATATATGCGATGGTAGTCCAAATTAAATACCAAGCGACATCAAGTGTAGTGCTTAGAGCATCTCTAGCAGACCCCGCAAAAAGCCGCGACCCGCAAAATAACAGCCAAAATGTGGGTCGGCGCGAAAAAGCTGCCCGACTAGACCCCGCAAACGCGTCCGACCCGTAAATATTTTTGAGGGGCGCGGCAAAAACTCGGCCCCAACCCGTGAATACGCAGGTTTCCGCCTCACCCCTACGATGCCCCCTATCCCAGGGAAGTGGTTGGCGGGAGGGACATTTCAGCCCGCGCCCTTTCCCCACCTCCTTCCGCTGCCGCTCGCCAATGGTTCCGCCCGTCCGCCGCCGGCGATTCCGGCCAAATCTACGGGCGGAATCACGCCGCGGGGGTGCCCCCACCCTCTACTACCGATACGCTGCACCGCCCCCCGGATCCAGCGACACGAGCCGCCCCTGGTCGCCGTCGCCGTCGGGGATCAACCGCCCTCGAGCCGCCCCTAGTCGCCGTCGCCGCCCGGGATCACCCGCCCCCCGAACCGCCGGATAGCCACCGCCCACGAGCAGCCAGTGAGTGTTTACTTGTGCTTTGTGCCGAGCGCTATGCATAGTTGGTTGACGCGACGTGCGATTTTTGGTCATGTAGACGGAATTGAGACGTGCGAGAAGTTTTTGCTCGACGATTCGTCCGATTCGGACGACTCGGATGTTGAGACGCTGCTTGCAAACTATCGGCAGCAGACGTTGGTGATGGCCCTTCCCGTGATGGAGCACAAAGATGAGAACCGAAAGAGGCGGCGAGGATCGACCGTCGACCGTCTTTGCATTCCTCGAAATCGCCATCTCGAAAACGAGATGTTGATGCAAGACTACTTCGCGGAGAATCCAACATATCCGCCGCACCTCTTCCAGAGAAGGTACCGAATGCACATTTGTCAAGAGCATCAAAGAACCCAAAACTAGAAAATAATGTGAATTTGCAAGGGTGCAAGAGGCAACCCGAAAAGACATTGAAAGAGCATTCGGTGTTTTGCAATCTAAGTTTGCTATTGTTCGTGGTCCTACTCATTTTTGGGGCAAGCGGACCTTGAAAAACATCATGACATGTTGTGTTATTCTTCACAATATGATTCTCAAATGAGAGGGGCATGAACTTGGAGTTCTACGACAATGTGGGTACCCGTGTCAAACTAGCTAGAGACCCTAACCGCATTGGAGCTTTTCTTCAGACATACAAGGAGATTGAAAATGCAAACACCCACTTTCAGCTTCAGGAGGATCTCATTGAGTACCATTGGCAAAGGGCTGGATAGTAACAAAACTCATTTTTCTATTCATTTTCATTTAGTTCATGTGTGATTTGTATTCGGGACAAGTTTTATATTGCATTATTTAGTTTGCTTCGGTGATTTGAATAATTATTTGTAATGTGGATGATTGTTGTATTTGTGCTGTGGTATTGATATTTTTCCTGAATAATTATTTGTAGTGTGGATGACTGTTGTATTTGTGGTGTGGTAGTGATATTTGCGGACCGGCGGCAGCGGCGCAAGAGCAGACCCCGCAAAGCCGACCCGTAAAAAAGAGCATATTCTACGAATATCCTTTTATACGGACCTGTTTTGCGGGGTCTGCCTCTGCGGCCGCCTGCGCCGGCCCGCAAAGCCGTTTTCCTGTGAACTGCAAATGCGTTTTGCGGGTCAGCTTTTTACCGGGTCAGCTAGAGATGCTCTTAGGACGCCTGGCCCGCGCTGGTGCAGTAGGTTGCCGGTTCGAAGTCCCATCGTTCCCATTTTTTCAGCCTGATTTATTTGCACTGAGGGGTGGGACCCAACGGGCTACTATGTTTACTTTGAAGGGCTTTTTGTATGAAGTTAAAAAAATTACGTTGTTTCTGCAGAAAAAACATCACGTGCACTGCGCTTCGGCCGCTACTAGCCACTGATAGTGGGCCCTGGCCACACTGGCACGCCACGTAGGCAGTGAACACACCCGCATACGAGAAATATGACCGTATTTGCATGTCCGCGCAAGTTTGATGACCAGAAACACGTATTTTGCAAGTTTATGAACCAAATTGACAGTCCCACGCAAGTGCTAAGACTCTCAGTGTATTTACCTCTAAAAAAAGTATCAACACTCACAATGCAAAATCAATATCATTAGATTCATTATGAAATGCTGTTTCATAGTATGTATATTTGATATTGTAGATGTTGGTATTTTTAATATATTTTTTGTCAAACTTTGCAAAAGTTGACTTGACACAAATCTAATATGTGAAGTAAAAGGATTGGAGAGAGTAGTACTCCCTCCGTCCCAGTTCGCAAGGCAAAATCCCAAAAACTATTTGTCCCAAAATCTTCCACCCCCTAGGCACATTTGTATTCAATTTGGCACTAGTAGTCCATCAATGTTTGCATGCAAAAGTTGATCCACTCCTCTTTCACCGTGGGAAACCACTCCACTAAATCTGCATGCACCACAACACTTACTCCTCTTCCCACCCTGCATGCACCACGATTCTAATGCGTGTTGGAGTACTTCCTCTCATCTTCCTCTTCCACAATGCAGTGTGAAACAGTTACTATTTTGCATGCTGAAACTTGTATAAAATGGCAACACATGTTCCTCCCCTTCCCACACATTCAGTTCATTGCCTCATCTCCCCCCAACTATATCCAGCGCCACGCCAGCCGCCTTCTCTGCCGTTAGTAGATGCAGCAAACTCACTGGTACGGTCTACATAGAACAAATTATTTGTACACTTGAGTATGCAAGGATATCACAGTCACAGAACAAATTATTCCTAACAAAACATAGCGTCTCTCATGCTGTGGCTGACGAAGGCCTTTTATTCTTCACTTCACACAATTGATGGAGAGCTAAGATCTACGTACGTACATTACACGGCTCACAGAACCTGACTCCCCAAACTGAAAGATAGTTCAGAACGAAACAACATAGAAAGAACTAAAACAACAGCAAAACAGTAAACAGCTACAAGGAAGGAGATCAGCGGAGGCAAACATCCTGCAGCAGCGACTCGCAGGCAGTTTCCTGATGCAATCGTCGAACGAGATAGCATATCCTGATCAGGCAAGAAGGACTACGTACCTCTCGTGCAGAATACGTACGAATTTGGTCCGACGCAGATGGAGCCATTCATGATGTTCAAGCCGACGTAGGAGGACGTCCTTCCGGCGGCGCTTGCACTGCCGCTCCCGCCCGGCGAGGTGGCCCAGTTCGACGAGCCTGCCTGATTTGGAGAAGGAGGTCGAGGTGGGCGCGACAGACCGACGTGGCGTCTCCCTCCGACGCTGGGGCTGGACACCGGTGTAGAGGCAGCCGTTCCAATGGAGAACGACGGCAGTGGTCCTCGACCTGCAAGACCGAGTGGAGGAAGGCCGCCGCCATGCCGAGTACGAAGTGGAGGAAGGCCGCCGCCATCGCCGGAACGAGGAAGGAAGGCAGCGCGAGTCAGGCCTCGGAGGCCAAGAGGCGGCGGACGACGATGTCCCTCGTCTCCCCCGTTCGACGCCATGAAATCGAGGAGGAGAGGAGATGAGATTGGTGCTAGACTGGGTTGTTCGTCTCCGTAAGTCCATGGCTATATAAAGAAATCTGGGCGCTGCTTTCGTTTGAGTTTGGAACGAAATCCTTGCGCGCGGAATCAAATCTCTGGTTTAGGAAAGAAATCTGGGCGCGATAGCAAAATTTAAGGGGAAAATATCGCGCCGAAGGAGGAACGAGCGCGCGAGGCGGAAACAGCGCGCGGGGCAGAGGAAGGAGCGCGAGATTGGCGCTGCATGCAGCGATCGGGCGGTTTTTTACGTGGAAAATCAGAGCCAATGGAAATTCACCTTGGGCCAAGATATTTGAAAACTTTGCCTTGCGAACTGGGACGGAGGGAGTACTTGATGCATGTCTAATCCATTCTCTCTCCTTTTTCACGTGAAGGTGCATTAGCATGGGAGATTAAATCCTGCCTTTTATTCTCTCTTTGGCAATTTCATTCATTCATCTCTTTCAAACTATAATTTCATTTTGAAAATATTTTATGTATTTGAACTCCTGGCGCCGAGACCTTTAGAACAAGATCAATCTTGAATACATTCAAACATGTTTAAATTTCAATGTTTCAAATGAGTGAAATAAGTTTTCTAAAATAAGCAAAATAAGTTCTTTGAATTACGTGAAATTAATATTTAAAATGAGTAATTTTTTTCATGCATACAAAACATAATCCAGTGTGAAATATGTGAAACTTATTATTTCAAAAATGCGAAACTAGTTATTTAAAAATGTGAAACCTATTATTTCAAAAAAAGAAGAGTGAAATCTAGTTTTGAAACTAGTGAATTTGTTTTTTTAAATGATGTTTTCTAGAAGTAAGTGAAAACAGTTTTCTGAAAACTATTTTTTGGAATGGGCGACATCTTTGTTTCATACACATATTTCGGTGTGAAATACATGAAACTTTTCATTTCAAAATTTTGAAACTAGTTAATTCAAACATGAGAAACTGGTTATTTGAAAATTTTATTTAAAATGAGCAATATTTTATGAAGCGAGTGAAATGAGTTGTGAAAATAATTGAAATTAGCTGTGACATGTCTTTCAAATGAAACTAGTGGAATTCATCTTTTGAAATGAGTGAAACTAGTCTTTTAAAATTGAAATATGATTTTTTTGAAAATCCATATTTCAGTGTGTTTATTTTGAAGTTGCTTCGTTCACTCCTTTCAATTTTAGTTATATTTAACATGTCCCTCTTCTTGAAATCAATAGATTTTTTTCAAATGGGTGAAATTAGCTTTTAAAAATAATAGAAACATGTCTCTTTCTCGAATCAATTGTTTGAAATGATTGAAATCAGTTTATAAAATGAGTCAAATGAGTTTTTTTCATGAGTGAAATACATTTTTGAATTGAGTGAAATATTTTTTATATAGTGAGTGAAATTTGTTTTATGAAATCAGTAAAAGTAAAGCTAGTTCAACATCCCTAATTGATCTTGTTCTAACGATCTTCTCACTATGAATTCTAATATACAAAAAGTTTCAAAAATAGAGATTTAGTTCTAAATATACCGATCATTCAAAATATGACTGCAAAATAAAGTACCCATCTTTTACATGGAGAGAGGCATGCAATTGTCCTTCTATCCACTCTCTCGACTCTCTCTCCTGTTGAAGCGGACACAAGCTGACACATGCATTTGTATTCCTCTCTTCAACATTACTTATTACCACCTCTGTCGGTTCTGTCACATAATATAAGACGTTTTTGCAATTCAATTTAAACTGCAAAAACGTCTTATATTAAAGGACGGAGAGAGTACATAGGAAAAGATATCTCATGTTATACCTATAAAGCTAGCACAAATCGGACGCAACTATTCTAATCCTGAGCTCATATGAGCTTGGCTGAACAGTAACATAAAGAAAAAATGCAAAAAAATCTCATTTTTTTTGTGTCAAACATTGACAAAATGTTGGCTGGCTTGCAAAATTGCATCGCCATATGACATTCGTGGAAACCGTGGCAAAAAAAAAATCAATGCTCCAAAATGTTCTTTTCAAACACATTTTGGAGCACCGATTTTGTTTGTTTTTTGCCACATATTTCACAAATGTCATTTCATGCTGTAATTTTGCAAGCTAGGAAAATATTTGAAAGCTCGGAATACAATTTATTCAGCTAGTGAAATAGAATTGAAAGTAATTCATGCATTTGATCAATGTCTGTACTAAAATTGATTCATTTTTGTGTCAATCTTATTTTTGGTTATAGAACTGGGAACGTTATAATGTGTTTCATGTTTTCGGATAGTTATTTTAGGTGCCAAAGTTTTCCCATCTTGCCAAAACTGAAAAATAAAGGAGACGCAAAGAAGAGACATAGAAAATATTTGGACTTGCACGTTGCACATGATAGACAAAATTCATAAAAAGATGTTGCTAAATTCAAACTAAAACTAGCGGGTGTACCCACGCATTTGCGCGGCTAGATTTTTATATATTATCTCATTAATCAAAACTGTCTCCATTAAGATTTTATAAGGATTTGTAATTCTGAATATTGTTGGAATGTGGATCTATACATCTGGTAGCATGAATTGTTTGGCCCTTTCTGAAACTAAAATATATACTTATCAACTGTTGTTTGAAACAATAGAATAGTCTGTAGTGAAATATGTATATAGAATATGCTCGCTCATCCATCAAGATCGCAGAAAGACACACCTATCGTTTTTTTAAGTAATAGAACAATCAACAATTTAATATGTATAGACTCGCTCATCGTTTGGAGGATTGATTGTATCCCACATTCTCGTTACTTTCACTTAAGCATACATGTTTGGGTCTCTTGTTGAAGTCTCTCAGCTTCTTGTATGCCGAAGGGGTTTCAGTTCAAAAGCATGAAAAGGCATTTCTTCCAAGGGATTGAAAAAGTAGTTGTCAATTGATAATATACATATGAACATTTTAGCTAAAAAAATTGTGTTCACAAATATAATAATTACTAACCTTGTTGATTCCCGTGAGAAGCAAACTCGGAAAGTTGGGCGTGACTTATTTAGACGTCAAGTTGCATGACACTTCATAATTTGGCCTGGCTTTGATAATTTTTGATGGCAGAGTCTGAACGTCCATCGTCAGAGTTTGTTGGCTTCTATTTACTGTGTGGTGGCATTGCGAGTCGGTTGGCTTCAGTTTTAGTATGGGGGTCTGCAACTGCAACAATGTATTGAAAAGAAAATGTATAACTTGCACCTACTATGTCCTAACTTTAGCTTTAAATAATGCAGTATAGAGTAAAATATATCATTGAAAGCAACTAATAGAATAAGAACTGGACCTCTACAAATGAATGAGAGGTCCTGATAAGCATTTTTCTGCAGTGGTCATTGATAATCATTTTTAACAGCTGAATGAAATCTCCGCAAGTATCATGAATTAGATTCTTTCAAAATAGTTTATGGTACTTCTTAAAGTCAAGAATTAGTACATTTATGGAGTAACTTATGTAGTTTCTCTGCTGTCCTTTAACCCGATGGTTTGCAAATAGATAGGTGGAATTTGATTTATTTCCATGCTTGGTGTTGTGAGGAGAAACTCGTAAAGCGAGCATAGAGAGAGGAAGCAGTTTCATTCATACAAAACTGGAGCCTTTTTTTAGATCTGCAAGAGCATTTTGCTCCGACTTTATGAACACACTCTTCTAAGCGCAACATAGGAGAAACAGAATACATAACTCGGAAAGTTGGAGCCTTTTCTTTGTTTCTATATATCTAAGAACCCATTGCACTAACCACGAACTACCCCTGGTAGTGAAATAAATGAGTGAAATCGTACCTAAATAAAACAGATAGTCTGACTGTATCATGGGAAACTATTGTTAATGTGGCATGGGCGGTACTCAAGTAACACTGGAAAATAGCACAGTATAGGCGGATCAAGTCATCCCGCAAAAAAAAAGGCGGATCAAGTCATACTATAGGTTCCAACATATACCCAATACTTCTTCAAATGGTTTGATTAGACATTTACTCAAACCTAGAAAAAACACATTTGTTTATCAAAAAGGAAACCTGGAACTATATAGGATAAATGCCGTCAATCAATGTTGTCGCTCTTCTTCATACTGTGCATACTGTGATGTGCGGGAGATGGTCAGCAGCTCTACTTATTGAGAAAGATTTTTGGGTATCAGGACCAAACTTTAGGAATATCAAACTGCTGCAGAATAGTTAAACAGGAATAAGTAATTTAATACATGTAGGATAATTTATTTACAAATATAGCAGGGAATAGTGTTGACAATTTTCCTTCAAACACCAACATAAATTGGTGTATACTACAGTCGTTTCTTAACGGGTCATTGTCTTACTGGATATTCATTGTCTCACATTCTTCAGATGTTTGCCTTCACAATAATTATAAGAAGTAAATGAACAACACAGAAAGAGTCTGTACGATGTTAAGGTTCTGAAGAAGCTTGGAGTTACAATGATTTGTGCACGGTTCACTTCATAGTCATCGGAGCCGATAATCCTTTTTTTTTCATGATATTAAAATAGTTGTACACGTTTCTTGAATATGAGAAAAATATTGCATGCAATATTTTCCAGTTAATTCTCTTGGATAGAACGGGATGACATTTATCCATCATATAACACGTGCATGATCAATCATAAGCGATGTCAACTGTATTAGGTGTTTGATTTTTATTGCTAGAAGCTCCTTAATCAAAAGAAATCTTATCCTGCTTGTTCGTACTGTTAGGTTGATCTCTCTCCCGTTCGAACCCAACGGGTCGAACGGGCCCCTGACTCGCGCCCTGATCGGGGGCGCCCAACCAAACCATGGTTGGTGGGCCCCTGTGACCCGCGCTATATAAACAGAGGTGGGGGCCAGGGCATGACTCACGAGGTTAATCGCTGCCACAATCCCCACCTACAATCCCTACCGATCTAGGGTTAGCGCGGTGCTCACGGGAAGCTCCACCACCTCGCCCACTCTCCGCCATCGCCGTGCGCCCCAGCACCACGATGGCCTCCGGCTCGAGTTCATCCACTGCTGGAGAAGGTAGGTTCACTGGAAGATCTAGCCTATTCCGATCCAAAGCATGCTATCAATGGTATCAGCCAGATCGGGTTAGACTTTTTCGGTTGAAAAGAAATCACAGAAAGAATCCCTCTCCTCCCAAAGAACCCTAAACCCAACAGAAAAAGAGGGAAAAGAAAAGTTGTGCCGCCGCAACGGCCGCGCCGTTCCTCTCGATCCCGAATCGCATCGGCACGCCGAGGATCCGGGACGAAGAACACTACCCCGCAAGGGGCAAAGGGCACCACCACCGAGCCGCTTGACGGCGGCGCGCTCTCCTTCGGGAGCTCGCGCGCGCCGGCAAGGGGGACGGGGGCGGCGCCGCCGCATCTGAGATCCGCACCTCTGTGTGTGTGTGTGTGTGTTGCTAGAAGAGGCAGGAGAGGAAAGGGGGAAAACAGCAGAAAAGGAAAGGGCGGCGTAGTGCGCCGCTGTGGCCGTCGACGCCGTCGTTGGCGACCGGCCCAACGAGAACGCCACGAGAAGCGAGCTGCGCTCGAGAGAGGGGAAGGGGAAAAGGAATGGAAAGGCTCGTGCGGCGCGGTGGTGAACGCCGTCGCCGGCGGCCGGCGCTCTCGCGCGGTGGCGCTCGACGCCGTTGCCGGTGAAGTCCCGTGCGGGACAGAGGCGAGCGGCGCGTGCGAGGCGAAGAGAAGAAAGAGTGGCGCTAGGTTTCGGTCGGGGCCAGCTGCCGCTGATTTTGTTCGACCGAACGGCACGGACGATCGTCCGATTCAAACGAACGGCTGAGATTGAAACCCTAGCGCCAGAGTGGGCTTTTGGGCCGAAAGTGGGAGCCGACTGGGCTCAGGCCGCCAGCCGCCGCGGGCGCGCTGGGCCGAGGCCGCAGTCGCGCGCTGGGCTCAGGCCGCAGCTTAGCCGCACGCACTAGGCTGTGCTGCCGCTAAATTTTTGTCTTTACAGAGAATAGCAAATTTTTAGAAAAATAAATGTTCATGAATTTTACAAAGTAAATAATAAAGTTCATGATTTTTTATTCGGTCAAAAAAAATTCTGCAAAGAGTAAAAAGTTCGTGAATTTTTATTCATGTTTTTCCGCTGCGTAAATAATTAATAGTGCTCTTTTACAAAGAAAATAAAAGTTTAGATAGAATTATGGTTTTAAGAGCATGTTAAAGTGATTATTAAAACGAATATGATTATGTTATTTTTATGACCAACGTTGTTAATACCATGATCATGTTTTATTATTGAAATTTAAAGGTGCATTTATTTCTAATTTTTTGCCCAACGGTAATATAGATTTAATTGCATAGACAATTATATGTTTAATTTGACCAACGTTAGATTAATGCATATGATTGTTATATTGATGTCACTTAAATTGTGATTTCAGGAGGCTTTCACTTGATGAGTTGCCTAAAAGAAGTTCCGACACTCAGAGGTGACAACCACACTGAGTGGAGGAAGAAAGTTGAATTGGCATTTGTTTGTGCTGATCTTGACTGGGTTGTGGAGAAACCACAGCCGGTTAGACCCACAGAGCCAGTAAGAGAGGCCACTGATGATGATGCTGCATGGGCTAAAAAGAAAGGGGACTATGCTCCTTTGGAGCAGTCCTACCTCATAGATAACCAAAAGTGGGTCAATGCAAACAAAAAGTGCATGGCCTTTATAAAGAATACAATTGAGAGCGCCATTGTGGGCTCCATTGCAGAGTGCACTTCCGCAGGGGAGTTGCTTTCAAAGATAAAGAGCCAGTTCACTGGCTCTTCAAAGATATATGCCACCCAGGTGTTAGAGCAACTGGTGACAGAACGCTACACAGGTGGTAGTCATGGAATAAGAGAGCACATCCTCAGGATGAGCAATATGGCAGCAAAGCTCAAGCCCATGGATGCGGATCTGGAGATCAAACCAGCGCTCCTGGTCCACCTTGTCATGGCTTCACTGCCGAAGGAGTTTGAAGCTTTTGTTGTGAACTACAATATGTCACCTAGAACATGGGACATTGAAAAGACAATAGCAATGTGTGTCCAAGAAGAGGACAGACTCAAAGCCTCACATGGTGGTACACTCAACTATGTGCAGGGTCACAAGAGAAAGAATTACAATCAAAACAACAAAAGTTCTCCTTCAAAGCCACAAGGAAAAGCTTCCTATCAGCATCAGCGTCAGCAACAACCTTTCTCAGTGGACAAAGACACTTGTCTCCACTGTAAGAAGACCGGGCATTACAAGAAAGACTGTCCTGATTGGCTAAAGTCAATCATGGCAAAAAGAGGTAACAATATAGTTTCATTTGTAAATGAATCCCTGTATGCACAGTTTTCAAAATCCACTTGGTGGATTGACTCAGGAGCAACTGTTCATGTTGCCAATTCTTTACAGGGATTCCATTCGACACGGACTACGCTAAGAAGCGAAAGACGCATTGAAGTGGCGAATGGAGTTGAAGCAGAAGTTGAAGCTGTCGGTGATATCTCCTTGGAGTTAGCTGATGGATTCAATCTTCTACTTAGAGATGTTTTATTTGTTCCATCATGTCATAGAAACTTAATAAGTGTTTCTTGTTTGGACAAAGATAATTATGAATGTTATTTTGGACATGGCAAGTGTGCCATTTGGTTAAATAATGCTTATGTGGGTGATGCTTTACTACATGATGAGCTTTATTTGTTATCACTTCGTGAAAAAGTTTATTCCGTTTGCAATGTGAAAGAACATGTTTCCGCGTCGAATAAAGAACAAAAGAAAAGAAAAAGAACATTCGACTCATCGAAATTATGGCACTGTCGCTTGGGCCATATTTCGAAGGGGAGAATAGAAAGATTAGTCAAAAGTGAAATTCTTCCTCCATTAGAATTTTCAGACTTAGAACAATGCATAGATTGCGTTAAAGGAAAGTACGTAAAACAAATCAAAAAAGGTGCAATCCATAGCACAGGCACACTAGAAATCATTCACACTGATATTTGTGGACCATTTCCGGTGAAAAGTGTGGATGGATATGACTCGTTCATAACATTCACAGATGATTACTCTCGCTATGGTTATATTTATCCAATCAAAGAAAGATCGGAAGCGTTGGATAAATTTAAAATATTCAAAGCTGAAGTTGAAAATCAGCACGATAAAAGAATAAAGATAGTAAGGTCCGACCGTGGGGGAGAGTACTACGGTCGACACACTCCATATGGCCAAGTCCCTGGACCTTTTGCGAAGTTCTTGCAGGAGACTGGCATAGTAGCCCAGTATTCAATGCCGGGCGAGCCTCAGCAAAATGGAGTAGCTGAAAGGCGCAACTGCACCCTTATGGATATGGTGCGCAGCATGATGAGTTATTCCAACTTGCCATTGAGATTATGGATGGAGGCGCTCAAAACCGCCATCCACATTCTCAATAGAGTACCAAGCAAGTCGGTGCCCAAAACACCGTACGAGCTATGGAGAGGAAGGAGCCCTCCCTACAACACTTTAGGGTGTGGGGGTGCCCTGCTGAGGCCAAAATGTTCAATCCAAACATTGCAAAGTTAGATCCCAAAACAGTAAGTTGCCACTTCATTGGCTATCCAGACAGATCAAAAGGTTTTCGTTTCTACTGCCCTGACAGATGTACAAAATTTGTAGAAACGAGACATGCAGTCTTCTTAGAGGACGAAATGATGAGGGGGAGCTTGGTAGCTCGGAAAATTGATCTTGAGGAGAAGAGGGTGCATGCACCTAATCCGATGATTCAGGAGCCATTTTTCTCACTACCAGTTGCAACTCCACTCATGACAGCTATGGGGGAAGACCCGGAACCTGTCCGTCAGGAACCGACTGAACCCGTTGTTGAGCATGAAAAGGAGATGCAACAGCAAATTTTAGAAGAAGTGCCAGAAGTTGAGGCACAAAATGTGCCAGAAACTGAGGCCCTTAGAAGGTCTACAAGACCAAGAAAGTCAGCTATTTCTACTGACTTTAAAGTCTATAACACAGAAATGGTTTATATGGAAAAAGATCCCACCTCATATGAAGAAGCCATGAGAAGCCCCCATTCATCGAAGTGGATGAAGGCAATGGAAGACGAGATAAAATCGATGAGTTCCAAAGATGTTTGGGACTTAGAGGAAATTCCCAAAGGAGCCAAAACAGTAGGCTGTAAATGGGTCTACAAAATTAAGTATGACTCTAAAGGGAATATAGAAAAGTATAAAGCACGACTCATGGCAAAAGGATTTACACAAAGAGAAGGGATAGATTACAATAAGACATTTTCTTCAGTCTCATGTAAGGATTCCTTCAGAATCATAATGGCATTAGTTGCTCATTTTGATTTAGAGTTACATCAAATGGATGTTAAGACGGCATTTCTGAATGGTGATTTAAATGAAAAGGTCTACATGAAACAACCCAAGGGTTTTATCATGGAAGGCAAGGAAAATATGGGATGCCGCCTGAAGAAATCCATTTATGGATTAAGACAAGCCTCTCGGCAGTGGTATCTAAAGTTTAATCAAACGATTAAAAGTTTTAGATTTAATGAAAATATTGAGGATAATTGCATTTATGCAATGTTTAAAAATGGGAAATATATTTTCCTAATCTTGTATGTGGATGATATCCTGCTTGCTAGTAGTGATGTTAGTCTACTACAAGAAACAAAGAAATACTTATCCTCAAATTTTGACATAACAGATCTTGGTGAAGCATCATATGTTCTGGGCATAGAAATTCACCGAGATAGGAACAATGAAGTCTTAGGACTATCTCAGAAAGCATATTTAGAAAAGGTTCTTAAAAAGTATAATATGCATGCGAGTAAAGCCACACCTACTCCAATAGTCAAGGGCGATAGTTTTGGGAAATTCCAATGTCCCAAGAACCAGTATGAGATCGATCAAATGAAAGCAGTACCATAAGCTTCGGCAGTTGGCAGCTTACAGTATGCACAAGTGTGCACTCGCCCTGACTTAGCTTTTATCACCGGGGTACTCGGTAGATATCAAGAGAATCCAGGCCTAGAGCACTGGAAGATGGTAAAGAAAGCATTGCGTTATGCGCAAGGCACGAAGGACTACATGCTAATATACAGGAGAAGTGATTCCCTAGAGATAAAAGGGTATTCAGACGCAGATTTTGCGGGGGACGGAGATGATAGAAAATCCACGTCAGGATACATATTCACCCTCGCTGGGGGAGCTATTTCGTGGAAAAGCTCCAAACAGTCGATAGTTGCATCATCCACGATGTATGCCGAATTCATAGCATGCTTCGAAGCCACGGGGCAGGCGATATGGCTAAAGAAATTTGTACCCGACTTGAAAGTGGTAGATTGTATTCACAAACCACTAAAGATGTACTGCGACAACCAGCCCGCGGTATTTTACGCTCACAACAACAAGTCGAGTAATGCTGCCAAAACAATAGAGATAAGGTATTATGTTGTGAAAGATAAAATCCAGGATCAAACTATAAGTCTCGAGCATATAAGGACAAAGGATATGCTTGCGGATCCGCTAACGAAAGGCTTACCACCCAATGTGTTCAAGGAACACTTAGCCGGCATGGGTTTAAGGGAAAGCCTTATGATTCCTGGATAGGCCCAAAAGGAACAGAATTTGTTTCTGAACATAACGTATGTTGTAGCTGTATGATTCTAACGGCAATTAAGTCGTGACGATGAAACATGCTCTATGTACCAATATGTGATGAAACAAATAAACTAGAAAGTATAAAGTTAAAAGTAAAGTTGTGATCAAGGGGGAGAATGTTAGGTTGATCTCTCTCCCGTTCGAACCCAACGGGTCGAACGGGCCCCTGACTCGCGCCCTGATCGGGGGCGCCCAACCAAACCATGGTTGGTGGGCCCCTGTGACCCGCGTTATATAAACAGAGGTGGGGGCCGGGGCACGACTCACGAGGTTAATCGCTGCCACAATCCCCACCTACAATCCCTACCGATCTAGGGTTAGCGCGGTGCTCACGGGAAGCTCCACCACCTCGCCCACTCTCCGCCATCGCCGTGCGCCCCAGCACCACGATGGCCTCCAGCTCGAGTTCATCCACTGCTGGAGAAAGTAGGTTCACCGAAAGATCTAGCCTATTCCGATCCAAAGCATGCTATCACGTACATTCATGTGATTATGAATTAGACCTAGACTGTAGCACGTACCATGAGTTGATCATATGTACCAAGAGGATCAGGCATCGGCACCATCCTCATGTATACTTCCCACCTCGCCACAGACCATGTTTTTGGGGCCGTTTTCTGTCATCTCGAATAGGTCAATTGGCCTTGCGACTTCATCCATAACACACTGACAATACAGCACAATCGTCTTCCCCTAGCCACCTGCTGTATAGTCTATACGATTCCTGAGTCGCACTCATCCACGCCCTATAGATGCTTGATCTGCACTCCATGTATATGGAATTATGGGTGCACCACGTACATGATCCAAACATATGCTTGAATCTGGGCACTTCATATAAATAGAGAACACTGGTTTTAACTGCAGTTCAAACCTAATTATCATGTCACATGGAAATAAATCAAGAGCATACTTACGTGTTGGCTTAGGCCCAGCCACTCGTTGCTGCAGCATACCCAGCCCTCATCTCACCCCTTAGACAGCCTTTTCTCCATCGTCTCAACAACACGTCCGCTCGCAAGAACTGAGCCGTGAAGAGCGCACGGAGGGCCATCATCTTGAGTTCTGGACCGAGAAGGCGGCATCATGGATGGGTCATGGAGTGGAGCGGAAACGGAGCATGGCCTATGGAACAGACGGAGGTAGATTTTTCTTTTCTGATTCTGATTCAAGATCTAGACAGCCACGAACAATAAAAGTGGAGGAGTCGTGCATGATGTTGACAGTCATTTTTTCATCCTTCTTGCGGCAGGTCCTTTGCTTATTTCTTTCTTATAACGGATTTGCTATTTCTCATCTAGATGTGAAATAGCTATCTCACATCTAAGTCCCTCATCCTTGGATTTGTTTTGTCTTTAAAATTCGTGCACTGATGATTTGACGATTTGTTCGTGTTTGATTGTACGATCTGGCGATTTGTAGCGTGCGCTCGCGCAGCCCGCATGCAGCGTGCCAGCATGGGCTAGCCCATGTGTGCTAGCGTGGGCTGCCTTTCCTTTCTTTTTTTTTCCTTCTTTTGTCTATTGTTGTATTGTCACGATACACTGCAGCTGTTGCAGTTTGTGAGGTTATTTTTTGTCTTTTTTTCATTTCTTTTTTCTCCCACTTGTGATACTGTGACATGTGTATATATTAGATGACGTGTGCAGGCATCTCCATTACGCGTGTATATACCGTATGATTGTTCGTGCATATTTTTTGTTGTTTTGATTCGTATTCATCTATGCAACGTGTCCATGGAATTGTAAATCATGCATCGAAATCATTTATATTCATGTTCATTTGTCCCACGGAATTTTTGTAAATCATGTTCATTTTACAGCCCATCACACTACGCGTTTTTCTTTTTTGGGCCGTTTTTCGTGGTCTTTTTTCTGTGTTGTAGTTGAAGATAAGTGATGTCTGTATAAGTTGGAGAGACGAGCTGACCGTTGGCTCGTCAGCTCTGTTTCTTCGCTCTCTCTATCCCACTGCTCGTTGTCTAAGGAGTAGAGGCGACCCGGCCAAGTTTCTAAACGGTACAATGACGGGCAACGGCCAATTTCTTGTTTTTATTTTTATTCTCATGTCTAACCCTAATATGTAAGAACCTTGTGTCTTTTTGTTATTCTTGTTCCAGTTGCAAGTCGATCACCGACATGTATCTGGGTCCAAACCGTTTTGGTCCTACAAGTGTACTCTTAACTGGGTTCGCCTTTTTATTTTTTATTCTAGTTACAAGTCGACCACCGACATGCAAACTGGAGCTCGTCTCTTTTTTTTATTGTCACAGTTGCAGGTAAACCACCGAGATGCAACTTGGCCCAACATATTTTTATATTATGTTGCAAGTTTGCATCTTGTTGTAATTTTCGCGTAAACTTTTGATCTCCCAGCGTTGGATGATGTATTCCCGTGTCTCCTTGTTATGTTTTGTCTACTTGTCCCTAACTGAGGCCCAATCTATTTTTTGTTCTAGGTGCAAGTCCAACCACACACTTGACATGCAATAGAGATCCCATCTTTTAAAACTTTTGTTTTTTTCTCTTTTGTAGTCTTATAAATCCATGATTTTTAAAATTTTATAAGTACTTTTTAAATTCACCATTTGATTTATTTTTTGTCATTTCCTGCAAGCTCTACCTTCCGCCTCCCTTGTCGTTGTTTGTTTATTGTGTATCCTGTTGTTGGCCTAGGCCTATTCGACTCCGCTTTTATTGGCCCTCAACTCATAATTGGGGTCTGACCTTTTTTTGTCCTAGTTGCAAGTCCACCCTCGACTCGCAACTGGGATCCATTCTTTTTTGTCCCATTTGCATGTCCGCCCTTGGCTCGCAACTCGGGCCTGGCATTTTTTTTGTCCTAGTTGCAAGTCCACCCTCGACTCGCAACTGGGGCCTAATCTTTTTTGTCCCAGTTGCAAGTCCGTCCTCGACTCGCAACTCGGGTCCGACATTTTTTCCTCCCAATTGCAAGTCCGCTCTCGACTCTGGGACACGGACTTTTTTTGTCTTAGTTGCAAGTCCATCGTTAACTCGCAACGGGGCCAGACTTTTCTTTTCTATTTGCAAGTCCACCCTCGACTCACAGTTCGGGACCGAACCTTTTTGTCCCAGTTGCAACACCCCCCTTGACTTGTAACTCGGACCTGGCCCTTTTTTGTCCTAGTTGCAATCCACCCTTGAGTCGCAGCTGGGCCTGACCTTTTTTTCCTGGTTGCAATTGCACTCTTAACTCGCAACTGGGTCTCAATATTTTTTTATCCTAATTGCAAGTCCACCCTCGACACACAACTGGGGTCCAGCCTTTTCTTTCCAGTTGAAAGTCCAACTGTGGCCAAACCATTTTTTCCTAGTTGCAAGTCCACTCTCGACGAAACGGGGCTAGACTTTTTTTCCCAAGTTGCAAGTCCACCATCGACTCGCAACTGGGGCCCAACATTTTTTGTCCGAGTTGCAAGTCCACCCTCGACTCATAACTAGGGCACAACCTCTTTTGTCCGAGTTGCAAGTGCGTCCTTGACTCGCAACTAGGGCCCAACCTTTTTTGTCCGAGTTGCAAGTCCACTCTCGACTGCAACTAGGGTCCAACCTTTTTTGTCCAAGTTGCAAGTTCGTCCAGGACTCGTAATTGGGTTCCAACCTTTTTGTCTGAGTTGCAAGTCCATGCTCGACTCGCAACTAGGGCCCAACCTTTTTTGTCTGAGTTGCAAGTTCGTCCTCGACTCGCAACTGGGGCCCAACATTTTCTGTCCGAGTTGCAAGTCCATCCTCGACTCGCAACTACAGCTGAACCTTTTTTTCTGAGTTGCAAGTTCACCCTTGACTCGCAACTGGTGCCCGACATTTTTTAGTCCTAATTGCGAGTCCACCCTCGATTCGTAACTGGGGCCGACCTTTTACCCCAGTTGCAAGTCCACCGTCGACTCGCAACTGGGGTTCGACCCTTTCTAGTCCCAGCCGCAAGTCCACCCTTGACTCGCAATTAGGGTCCAACCATTTTTGTCCCCAGTTGCAAGTCCAAACTCGACTCGCAACTCGGGCCCAACCTTTTTTTGTTCCCAATTGAGAGTCCACCCTCGACTTGCCATTGGGGGTCCAATATTTTTTTCCTAGTTTCAAGTCCACCATAGTCAGCGAACAAACTGCAGATGAGCCGGCCCAAGTAGTTAGGATACCTTTTTTTGTTTTGTTTCATTTTCTTCATGTTCTTTCTGCTTTTTTATTTATCATGTTTCTTCATTGTTCTTCATCTCCTTTTTATTTTTCTATTTTTCAAAAGTTGATCTCATTGTTTTTCATATTCTGATAATTTTTGTTTGTTCATAAATTCACAAGTTTCAATACATGTTTCAAAATTTGTAAATTATTTCATTTTTCTAAAATTGTTCATGTTGATCAATTTTTTAAAGCAAATCAAAATGTGTTTTTTGTCTTGTTATTTATCTATTTTATCTATTTTGTTTTTTCCTGTTCGCTTTTAGTTCAATGTATATAAAAAAGTTCACTTTTAGTTCATCGTATATTAAAAAGTTCATGTATATCAAAAACAATGTTCAGTGTGTATTGGAAAAAAATAGTGTGTATTTAGTGCCAGGAATCCCAAAGAAAGATTTTTCTTTTCTGAATTATAATTATTCAGTCAATTCAAATAAGGCGTATCTTGTTCAAGCCAATAAATAGAGCTGGGGTTATAGTTAAAGCAGCCAGTAGAAAACCAAAATAACTAGTTAAAGTAAGCATGAAAGAGTTAAATTCCATTTTTTTTTACTACACTACATATGTTGGTAAAGCATTTACCTAAGTTATGGAAAATTCATAATTCATCAGTTATTTTAGATAATACTAAAAAACAAGATAGAGTAAGATACAGAAGTGTAAAAGAAAGTGGATTCATCAGGTCATATAAAGCATTGTTCACCATATATTAGAACATTTTTGGTATTCGTTAACATTTTTTAGAATTTGAAAAAACTTATGTAAATTCGTGAACATGTTTTTGAAATATGTGTTGATGAAATTTTGTTCTTTACTGAAAATTAATTATAAAATATAATAGTAAAAAACGCAAAAAAGGCAAAAAAGTAAAATAAATCGTTGGTTGCCTAGAAGCTAGCTATGGGAGATGTCCTTGTAAATGTATAGTGATCAGAGGCAAAAGCTAACAAGTCGATTTAGCACTAGCGATCATTTTGTTTTCCAGAAAAAGCTAGCGATCAGGTTCCTTGTACGGGTAGCTATCAACCAGAATTTTTTTTACAAGGGGAGCTAGTGACCAGATTTGCATATAAGCTGGTGACCAAGGCGGACGCACGAGAAGGTAATTTTTAGTTTTGGGCATTGACAAATTAAAATCAAACAAATAGGACAAAAAAACTTAGATATAAGATATTATCTCACATCTAGATGTGACATAGACGGACTCTTCTTATAATTATTACCGGCTTCTAGCTTTCAACGACCGACAGCTCGGAGGCGAAACATACCATACACGTATAGATAGAGTAGTAGTATCCTTTTATATTACGTCTCCAATTCAATGCAGAGGTCATATGTTCATCTTTCTATAGTACGCCCTCTTTTTGACGGTAGAATCCGTGTGCATTAAGAGTCCAAAACGTGTCCCACGATGCGTATCAATTGGTGAACGTGCATATGCATAGGTTGCCTTAAATATGTACACGTGACAGGTCAATTTGCTCGTACACATCCCGCACGTAAAAACCATTTTAATCCTAGACAGTAAAATTACGATCCATCATGATCAAACGGATTAAAAAAATTTAACGTGTGGACGAACGTGATGGCTTGTTTGACTTCTGTTTTATCTCTACTACTGTTAAACAAGCAAACATATTCTTCACTATGCCCACCCGGTTAAACGTACACAGGTCAAATAAGACAAATTACCATCCCCAGAATCAGGCATCTAACCTTCCACATAAAAGTCAGACCTCCCCTGTGTACGTTTAGCGATTTACATTAGCGGACGAAACTCTGCCATCGATCAAACAGTTGCACCTCCCGCGAAAAAAAACAGTTCCACCCTTTGCGTTCGCGTCCAATCAACTACAGAAAATTAGCCACAATTAATGAGAATTAACACGTCTGCCTCACAATAAATGTCTAAACTTACAGGAATCAGCTCGATCTACCAGCCTTTGCCCACCCGGACGTACGTCGCAGCCACCCAGCCTGTCCTGCGCCATCGCCGCCATGCGTAGCGGACGACGCCCGCGACGACGCGCTTCTCGCCAATGCAGGTGCAGACTATCCTCTTGTGCGCAATACGTGGCCAGTTCCATCCCAGTTAATCTCGATGTCTTCTTTGATGTCGCCGTTTAGATGCACACTACAATCAGACGTCGGTGCCGCCAAGCCACTGTTGTGCCCTCGCCGCCCAGCCACTGTTGGCCATCGCCGCCTTCCACAGGCGCCGACATCGGCGCCGACGAACTCCTCAGGCAACGCACCTGCCTGCACCAAAGGAACATGGTATAATTTTACAGGATATTCAATTGGGTTAATGTGATAGGGGCGATCAGTTCCTGATTTTAAAGGAAATTCTATTTAACATATATGTGCATACTTCATTGCTTCCCTAATCCCTGTCAAATTTGCATCTTTATAACAATGCTCTTCACTCAAATTTGCATATTTACAATAGTGTGATGATGAATGTATCAATTTTGTACAAACCATAATAGATCTACCTCCTATGACTTGAACATGAATTTTAACAGTGCATCAAACTGGAGCCCTCCATCATACTGTTTTAATAGTATAGTGCTCGAATCTGTATGACTGAATGAATAAAACCCAGTAAGTATGATCTATTTGTAACTTGGTCCAATAGAGTGGAGAAGAAAACCCAGTCCAAGAATATGCATTTTCCTGTACACAAATTTGGTCATCTTCTATTATCAAATTTGCATATCAGATGGCTGCAGGATAAGTATTGCATGATAAACAACAATATGAAACAAAACATATAGGCTCGGAAACAGTTTGGATTTTACAAGAGAAGATCTACTAAAGTAAATTCAGGTATCATCAACGGCGGAGCTAGGATTTGGGAACGGGGTAGTCCTCCTCCAAAATTAAGTCGTTTCTATTAAAGAGACGCTCTGATGTATCACCGTTGTCTAACTGATGCATTCAAAAAATAATTGGTAAATTCAGAAATTATGTAGTAAGTACTTGATCATTTTGGCCAAACCAAATCCAAGACTATCATGAAGTAAACCTGTCAATTACTTGTTCTGTACAATGCTCAAAAGCTTCGGGTTGATGTATATGGCAGGCAGGTATGCCTCCCCATTCCCATCTCTGTGTTTATTTCAGAGTCCCAAAAATTTAGGATCGAACAAATTCCCTGACTCTTAGATGGTCTTCAATATCCATTTCTTGTAAGCCTGCAAACACACTTCTGATATAACCGGGGTTCCGGGACAACAAGAAATATATCTAAAAGGTTGTGCTACATCATGAATACCACTTGTGTAGCTGTCGTAAGTAGTACTGAAGATGCCAGAGATGTTTATGGACTTCTAATAAAGCAAGTTATTCCAAGAAAAGGAATTTTTGAGGTGATAAGCTCTTTTAGCCAACCACCGTCCTCTATATGACAGCATAGCATCATCATTATCCTACACTATCAATTATTCACTCTTCAACCTGTATTATCCTAGAGTCATACATACTTATCCTACTATGCTTCTCTTGATCCTCTTTTATTTGCTATAAAGCTCGCATTTGGGAACTTCTAAAAACATGCTTTCATTTTTCAAAAAAGAAGTAAATTTCTTTGGCAGGATCAAGCCAAATCAACCTCATCTGTCTTGGTCCCTAGCGCCCCTAGCCACCCAGATTTCAAATCTACCAATCAATCAACTTTATCGCAGCATGGTTGCCTCAATAATATTAACTAACTAGAATCCCCACTCATAATAGTTGCTGCAACCAAGTTAAGAACATCTAATCGAACAACTTCTAATTTTTCTCCCTGATTCTAAAATGACTCATACTCCCTCCGTCCGGAAAAGCTTGTCCCTCAAATGGATGTATCTAGCATATAGTTAGTGCTAGATTCATCCATGAGGAACAAGGTTGGGACAAGTTTTTTCGGACGGAGGGAGTACTTAAACTAGACTACTGAGCTACCTATGTATATTCAGGAATGGATAGAAATTAGGGATTAGCAGAAGTGGGTAATGGGGAGTATCTCAAATCAGAAATAAGCAGATATGAAAGCCGAAGTGGGGAATAGATCGTCTACCGGCACCGGCTTGCACTTGCAGGGGACCATCCACCGCGGCACAGCTGCCGCACATGGGCATTACAGGGCGCAGCGCAGTCGCACGCACAGGGTGGTGGGAGCCGCCGACGAGCGAGATGGAAAGGAAGGCACCAGGCGCGGAGGTTGCGACACATGATTGCCACAGCCGCCGATCTGGTGGAGGCAATTCCCGCGCCTCCGCGTCAGCCTTCGTCCGGCGCCCAGCAACCAGACCGAGCTTGAGCGGATCCTCGGGCACTTTGGCGACCGATTCGACGAGGAGGGGCTGAGAAGAGTGGGAAGAGTGCGAGACCTCGCGCCGGCGGTGGGGACGAAGAGGAGGGGCGGCTTGAGGAGAGAGAGAGAGAGAGAGAGAGAGAGAGAGAGAGTTGTGTGCTTGTGGCCACCATGGAATAGGGAGCAGTGGGGAGACAGTGAAGGGATAAGGGAAGGTAGGTGACGAGGCGAGGAGAACTGAGAGGGGGCGTCCGATGTGTCTTTTTCTTTTACCTTCTCTTTTCTAGTTGGTTTTTTAGCCCTTTTGGTCAAGTCAGATATAGCATCCGGTCTTGTCCAATTTAGTTTTTTTTATCAATAGATGATATTTCCGCTTCTATACATTTATTTTAACAGTAAAAATGATCTGATGTGCACGAGGTATATATATTTACACAATAGCTACATGTCAGTCGCCTGACTTTTGAATTCGGGTCAGTTGATTTTGGTTGAAGGGAGAGACAGGCGAAGAGGAGGAAGAAGCTCACCGGAGGGGAGGAAGAAGCTTCCTGGCAAGCTACCTCATCATCTATCTTAGGGTTGGGGTGGGGGAGGCAGCACGACACTGGTGGGGGCGGCAGTACGGCGATGATGAAGATTCCCGGAGAAAAAACAGGCAAGGCCCGGGGCTAGAGGGATGGCTGGGGGCGGCGGCGGCACGGCGGTGGGAGGAGGTTCCAGGAAGGGCCGGACGGTGGTGGTTGGCGGTCCGGCCGGTGGTCCATGGGACGGCTGGGGAAAGAAATTGTCGGAGGTAGAAGAAACTCCCCAGGCTGAACAAGAGATCGTGTTGTTCATTTTGCATCGGATGGCCGGAAAGAATCGACTGGCCCAGTTTAAATTTCCATTTCCAGTCGATTTACACTTGGCCACTTCCATATTTTTATGTGTGTATGCCCTTATTGCATATAAATGAGTACAATTTATGTGTTAATGAAGACGTGCGTTGCACGTGCACGCTTACTAGCGTATATAATAGAAGATAGATGAGGTCGTTAGGTCTATCTTAATTATTCTCCACAAGCACGCATGCACCATTAATGCTCTCAATGGCCGCGTCGCCCGGCGTGTACGCACTAGCTATGCTGCATGCATGCAGTAGTGTACTTTGTACGCGTGTGTTTGGAAAACAGAATCGACTGACCATAGTAAAATATTCAGTCACCTGAACCTGAAGTATAGCTAAAGTGTAAGTCTGTAGTTGGTCGAGAGCAATTCCTTCGTTTGGGGTCACTGTAACATATATCCCCCAACCACCAAATAAAAATGTTCAGCAAATGTAGCACCCTAAGACAAATCTCTATACAATGATACAATCCCCAGAGATTTTGACAGATCATAAGCACGAGGAGTCCACAAGAGCAACAATCATCACAAGAACCACCCCAGTGACAGCCTGCAAGAGACTGGGAGCCCCTGCCCGCCGGCGTGCACTCGACGGTAACTTGTGGGGGAGCGCGCACTCCTCGCCGTCGAAGTACACCCGCTTGGGGAAGCCTCCTCCTTTGGGGATATTGATGTTTGGCACGTCCTTCTTCTTGAACGAGATGACGGACTGCTGCTTCCCGGGCAGCCTCGGGTACGCCGACGTTCTGCCGTCGGTGATGGGCTCCAGGAATTCGAGCCCCGGCAGGGCCTGCATGAATATGGTGTTGTTGAAGGGCGCGTCCAACCTGGTACCATTGAAGGAGTAGACGTTCTCGTAGCCACCGTAGTGCTCGCCCATTTTGACGGCGGCGAACCAGTTCTTGAACGTGTAGTCCTGCCAGTTGAAGATGGTCATGCGCACCGACCAGCCGGACTTGTAGTTGTTCATGACGTGCCAGTTGATGCTGACGCCGCAGTTGTCGCCGCAGGGCATGGGGTTGGGCACGCGCCAGTGCTTGATCTTGGCCCACGCCCGGGCCTTGGCCGTCCGGTTGTCGAAGGGCACGAGCATGGCCTCCGACGGCAGCAGGACTGGGTGGGCGTCCGGGTCGCACGTGGCGGTGTCGTTGCCGCAGCCGCAGGCGCAGGTGTTGCAGGGCACCGTGGAGTCGTTGTAGTAGGCCGAGAAGGAGACGCAGCACTTGGAGGCGCGCTTCTTGGGGCGGGTGATGTTGCACGCCACCTGCCACGACGCCACGGCGGGGGTCGTCGACATGAGCCCCGACCCGTCAGGGAACTCCATGGGGCTCACCCGGATCGGCTGCCTGCAAACGTAGTGCGGGTTCAGCTTCCCGGTGATCTTCCAGTTGGACGGCGGGTAGAGCGCCGTCCGGTTGAGGTCCGGCGGCATCTTGAACACCGTGAGCTGGAAGATGGCCCGTGACTTGGACTCGTCCATGATGGGCGGCAGCAGCGTGCCGTTCTTGCAGCAGAAGGGCAGGTTGCCCACGTCGTTGTCCTTCTCCCGGTCCGGCGGGAGGTCGACGATGATGGGCCGCTTCTCGCAGTTGTAGACGGGCGTGAAGTCGAAGTCCTTGTAGTAGCTCGCCGCCGGGCTGTAGACGCAGGCGGGGCCTTCCTTGAGCAGCGTGTAGGCGCCGCGCATCTTCTCGATGAACTCGCCGCGCTTCCACTCCCAGGTGAGGTTCCAGTTGTCCAGCCGGCTCATGGGGCTCCAGTTGTCGATGGTCACCTGCGCGATGTACTTGTTGCCGTACGACGTCAGCACGTCGTAGGCTATGGTCAGGTCGGCCTTCTGCCGTGGCAGGTACCGCGTGCTGTTGGCCTTCTTCGCCTTGAACTTGGGATCCTTGACGCAGCACACGAACATCACGCTATCTGCACCCACATTCTGTAAGTTTAAGCATGCATGCAGCGATTCGATAAGTCGTGGTGGCGAACTACGTACCTTTGTGGGTGGGCGCGGGGCATCGGTAGCCGGGATTGGTGAGCTTGATGGTCTTGGGCATGGGCTTGCCGGGGGGCTTGACGCCGAACTGCGTGCCGGTGATGTCCATCTGGACCTGTATCTGCGTCAGGTCGCCGGCGGTGTCGATGGAGTTGAGGAGGTCGGCCATCGGGTATCCGGCGAAGGTGACGCCACCGGAGACGTTGGCGGGGAAGTCGGTGCCGTCGAGGAGCACGGCGCCGCTGACTGACACAAGGATCTCCTTCTGCTGGAACCCGACGAACATCTGCCACGCCTTGAGGTCCGTCGTCATGGTGTTGAGCACCGTGGCCTGCGCCTTGAACGCGTACGCCTGCGCCGTCGCGTTCTTGAGGTGCGGGAACTCCTTGGTGCGCTCAATGAACGTGTACGACAGGAACGCGCCGTTGCACGCCTCCTGCGCCTTGAGCTGCGGCTTAGGCTTCTCCTCCTCGTCATCGCCATTACTGTAATCCTGCGCCCGCGCGGCGGTGACGACGGCAAGGACGACCGCGGCGGCGAGCAAGTACGCCGGCCATCGCCGCCGCCGAGGCGGCATGGGCGCTGCCTTGGTCATTTATTTAGCTCGATCGATCCAGGACTAATGCCACGCGCCGTCGCCCGATCGAGCTGGCTAGCGTGGGAGCGATCGAGACAAGAAGGGCTAGCTCGCTCGCTCGAGGGGTAAGGCCAGGAATGGTGGGAAGCAAACGCGTTCCAACGGCGGAGGAGGTGGAAAGAGGGTATAATTAGGCATGCAGAATTTAGGAGGTCGGAGGCGTGCTGCGTTGATGGCTGCAGTCGTTTTGGGTCGTTTGTTCAGAGGAAGATGGGAGACCATGTCAAATGGCCGGAACTGGACGCCGGGTTTGGCAGTGGCGGAGCCAGGATTCAAATAAACCCGGGCCAAAATACTTTGGCACCTATAATAACTATCCGAAAACACGGAACACGTTATAACGTTCCCAGTTGTATAACCTAAAATAAAATTAACACAAAAATGAATCAATTTGAGTACAGACATTGATCGAATGCATGAATTACTTTCAATTCTATTTCACTAGTTGAATAAATCGTACTCCTAGCTTTCAAATATTTTCCTAGCTTGCAAAATTACAGCATGAAATGACATTCATGAAAAATGTGGCAAGAAAAAAAAAACAAAATCGGTGCTCCAAAATGTGTTTGAAAAGAACATTTTGGAGCATCGATTTGTTTTTTTTTTGCCACGATTTCCACGAATGTCATATGGCAATGTAATTTTGCAAGCCAACAAACATTTTGGCAATGTTTCACACACAAAAAAAGAACTTTTTGCATTTGTTTTCATTTTTTCTTTATGTGACTGTTCACCCGAGCTCATATGAGCTCGGGATTAGAATAGCTGCGTCCGATTTGTGCTAGATTTATAGGTATAACATGAGATATCTTTTCCTATGTAATAAGTATTAGAATTCGTAGCGAGAAGATCGTCAGAACAAGATCAACTATGGATGTTGAACTAGTTTTACTTTTATTGATTTCATAAAACAAATTTCACTCATTGAACATAATTCACTCAATTCAAAAATTTATTTCACTCATTTCAAAAATAAATTTCACTCATTAAAAATACTTATTTGACACATTTTATAATCTGATTTCACTCATTTCAAACAACTGATTTCACTCGTTCCAATTGAAAGGAAGACACATGTTTCCATTATTTTCAAAAGCTAATTTCACCCATTTGACAAAAAAAATCTATTGGTTTCAAGAAGAGGGATATGTGAAATATAACTAAAATTGAAAGGAGGAACGAAGCAACTTCCAAATAAACACACTGAAATATGGAGTTTCAAAAAATCATATTTCAATTCTAAAAGACTAGTGTCACTCATTTCAAAAGACGAACTGCAGTAGTTTCATTTGAAAGGCATGCTTCCATTATTTTCATAGCTAATTTCACTCGCTTCTTAAACAAATTGCTCATTTTAAATAAAATTTTAAAATAACCAGTTTCACATGTCTGAACATACTAGTTTCAAAATTTTGAAATAAAAAGTTTCACGTATTTCACGCCGAAATATGCGTCATGTGTATGAAACAAAGATTTCACCCATTTAAAAAAAAGTTTTCAGAAAACTGTTTTCACTTATTTCCAGCATTTTGAAAAACAATTTCACTAGTTTCAAAACTAGATTTCACTCTTCTTTTTTTTGAAATAATCAGTTTCACATTTTTTTTAAATAAATAGTTTCGCATTTTTGAAATAACAAGGTATGCATGGAAAACAATTTTTACTCTTTAAAAAAATTGATTTCTCTTAATTCAAAGAACTTATTTTGCTTATTTCAGAAAACTTATTTCACTCATTTGGAACGTTGAAATTTAAACATGTGTAAGAATATTTTTAAAATGAAATTACAGTTTGAAAGATATGAATGAATGAAATTGCCAAAAAGAGAATAGAAGGCAGGATTTAATCTTGCATGCTGATGCACCTTCACGTGAAAGAAGAAAGAATGGATCAGACATGCATCAAGTACTGCTTTATTACTGACATGGGCCCACCATCTGATGTGACATAATGCTGAATACAATAGACTGTCTGGGCATACACTAATATACATGAGATGTGGCCTCGAGACCGCACGAATTTTGGCACGGGCGGACGACGGATGCTTCGCTGCTAGCTCCCGGAACCAGTAAAAAGTTCTTTTCGGTGGGACCACGGTGGAGGCAGGATGCGAAAAGGCGAGAGGTGGGGGGCGCACGAGCGACATACCGCGCTGCGTGCGCGCGAGCCAGCCCGGGGTTCGGACTTTAATTTGCCAGGTTGCTGGGGTTTCGCAGAGGAAACCTACTTGGCGGGTTTAGTGGGTCGCACGTGCGATTCTTGTGTTTGAACACGGTCAACGATTAGCTGATGACCTACCGCAGGCATGCTGAAACTGCTAGCCAGTGCGACATGGTTACTTTCGTGCAAATTTTACAGGGCGACGTTTTATTGGCAAAAGAACAAAAAACAGCGCAACCTTTAAAGAAACAAACAAGAACGGCAAAACTTAAACAAGAAAGTGTACGTCAGTAGGATCAAACACACGATCTAACGTGAGTGAACCACGTCCCTACCAACTGTAACACATAAATTTTGTTGTCTAACTCTGGCAGCTCAGTTTATATAAACTATAGGCAACAAAAGATTTAATATTTTTCTGAAATTTCGAACATAATTTTTTTTCACAAAAGTCAATGCTTTTTGAAAATTGAAAAAATTTGTTAAGACTCAAACATTTTTGAGGAATCTCAAACATTTTTTAAAAAAGGAAAAGAAATTGAAAACGAGTGCATTTTCAAAACAACGAATAACTTTTTGAAATGCGAACATTTTCCCAAAAATAGGAACAAAAATGGGCAACACAAACATTTTACAAAATTGCCCAAACATTTTTTTTAAAATTTGTGAAAACTTTATGAAAACATGAACATTTTTAAATTTGAGAACAAGTTTTGAAACAATGAACATTTTTTGAAAAACACAAATATTTTATGAAATTGCCGAAACAGTTTTTGAATTTGCAAAAACAAACTGGAAACATAAACATTTTTAAATATTTAAAAATAAAAATAAAAACAGGAACATTTTATGGAAAAAACAAATATTTCATGAAATTCCCCAAAAAAACATTGAATATGCGAACGAATTTTGAACATGAACATTTTTGAACTTGTGAACTACTCCCGCCGTCCCATAATATAAGAGCGTTAAAACAGAACCACTGTAATTTGTAGACAAAACTTAAAAAATTGATTTTGGGATATTTTAAATTTCTTTGAATTTTGAACATTTTCTGAAAACAAGTGAACAAATTCAGGAATACTAAACATTTTTAAAATTTCTGAAAAAAGTTTGGAAACAGAAATATTTTTTGAAAAAATGACAACTTTGAAAATCGCAAACATTTTTGAAATTATGAACATATATTGTAAAAGAAAAAATAAACTTGAAAATAAAAATGAGAAATGAAAGAAAATAAAAAAGGAAAGAAAAGAAACCGAAAAAAAAGGGAGAAATGAAAGGAAAAGAAACATGAAAAAGGATAAAGATAAACAAAAAAGAAAGAGGAAAAACAAGGGGGGAAATGGCTTGGGAACCTCCTAGAAAGTTCCAAAACCGAAAAAACAACAACTCTGAACCACCTAGAAGGTTCCAAAAACCGTATACGCTCAAACGTTTAACTGCCGGACCATTCCAAACGATCTTCAATCTCCCTGTGCGTCACCTCGACAGCTTGCCGCAAAGAGCGGCAAATAGGGATTTACCGCGCGAGCGACATACCGTGTTGCGTGCGTGTGAGCCAGCCCGGGGTTCGGGCTTTAAATACAAGGGCTGCTTCTAGGCTCAAATCTGAACCTCGGGCCTAACATGAAATCTTTACAAGTAAGAGGCTGGAAAAACACCTCCCTGGGCCCTTGGTGCGTGGGGCCCAACTCTGCACCTTAGGGGTAGCACGAGAAGTCTTGAATGGCTCCCCGTGTTGCCGGCTAAAAAACATTTTATCCCATCTCACCCGCGCTACAGGAATCAGCTAATTTCTCGTCTGTGAGGGTCTTTGCCGTCACCTTTTCGTCGGGGCTCTTTGTCGATTACAGATGACAAAGAGAAAGCACACCACACGTGGATCGATGACATGGCAAGATTTTGACACACGCACACCATACAACCCCATGATGCACGCGCACCACACGCCCCCACGCCCTTGCCCACTACGCGTGTCATACTAGCCCCGACCCACCTCTCCTTCTCCTTTCTCTCTCTCCCTAATTCTCTCCTGGAGCCACCATGGTCACCTGTGCTCCTCTCTCCTTATCCTTCTCCCTCTCATGCTCCTCTCCCTTACTTTAAGCTCTTTTTCTCTGTCAGCCCCGCAGGGAGCCGCTTCGACCCCGCAGGGAGCCATCAAAGCTTTCCCTCTCCACCGTCCACGCAGGGATCCGCCCCCGACCGCGTGGGCTCTTCGCCGACGATGGCAACTAGCCGGACCGCTCACCATCAGAGCTTTCTCTCCCCGGCCAAGCCAATGGAGCGCCGCACTGGAGCTCCTCCGTGCCCGATGCCAGCAGAACCAAGACGTCTGCGTCTGCTGCCGCCCGCATCAATGGGATCCCGCGAGGTCCACCGAGCGACTCGCACTCAAGCACTTAAAACATTTGTCATTCTTTGCCACCAACTTTTTTTTTGAATTTTTTGAATTTTTTAGATTTTACTGTTCATGGTGGTATGATAAGAGCTAAAACTTGGATGGGCACTTACCAATAGTTTTGTCATGAATGCAAGTGACATTGACATACAGGTGATGTTTCTCCGAACATTTTGGTATCTTATTTGCATTTTTCTGATTTAGTATGAATTAGTTACGAAGTTTTCAAAGTGACAATCAAACGGTCAAAGGGCAAAAGCACAAGATGCCAAAGTGGGTTGGGCAAGACCACGTGTTTTCAAAAACTAGGGGCAATCCTGACGAGGGGGACAAAACTAAGGGTATAAAACCAATTATCCCTACTTTATTTTGCACTTTTATTTATCTTTTATACCTATCTCTATTAGAGCTCATCATTGCAAGTAACCGTGAAGGGATTGACAACCCCTTTATCGCGTTGGGTGCAAGTATTTGTTTGTTTGTGTAGGTGCTAACCTTGGAGACTTGTGTGTTCCTCCTACTAGATTGATACATTGGTTCTTAACTGAGGGAAATACTTATCTCTACTTTGTTGCATCACCCTTTGCTCTTCAAGGGAAAAACCAACGCAATCTCAAGTAGTAGCACTCCTCCGCAACCCTTCCTCTCCCTCTCAGCTGCCGGCTCATTCCGGCAGGCACCGGCAATGGCGGGCCCCCTTTTCCCCTTCCTCACGGGGTTGTTGGTGCGGGGCAGAGACGTTGTGTTGTCCAGGGTGTCGTGGCTCAGCGACCACTGGGACTCCGGGGACGGAGGTGGCTAGATGTGGTGGCGCGAATGGTTGTGTGGTGGTGTCCGAAGGGGTGAACTTGGTCGGGTAGAGGTTGCGGCTCGATGGGCGGGCACCCAAATTTGGTATCGGCACCCTTCTATCAATTTGTCTCGTCGGGCAGAGCGGGCTGGTGACTGCCGCCTTGCCTTCCGGTGGCGGCGGCTCTCATTGCAGCCGCGAGCTCATCGACGAGAAGGGCCACCGAGAAGTCGCCATTTCACAGGGAATGGAACCGCGCATGACGGCGGCTTGAAGCTACGTCGGTATTTCCCCAAAGAGGAAGGGATGATGCAGCAGAGCGGTGGTAGGTATTTCCCTAAGATACGATACCAAGGTTATCGAACCAGTAGGAGAACCAAGCAACACAACGTAAACATCACCTGCATACAAATAACAAATACTCGCAACCCGACGTGTAAAAGGGGTTGTCAATCCCTTTCGGGTAGCGGCGCCCCAAGATAGGCAAACAGACGTGAATAAAATTGTAGTAGATTGATAGATCGAACGCCAAATAAAATTGTAGCGACCCGACCTCAGACGGTCAAGTCTCTGTGCATAAGTGTCATCCCTGGATCGGTAATGCTGACACACACAGTACTCGTAGGATTTATAACAGAGTAGCAATCACACACTTAGTACATCGAATGTCTCAAAAGAGAACTTATTACAATAAATATGGCTTAAGGCCATCTAATACGATAACAACAGAAGGCTTGGAAGATAAAGTGAGTCCATCAACTCCAATGGCATAGCTGAGTGCACGACAACGACCTAGCGAACCTTACTCCTCGTCTGAAAAGTCTGCAACATGATACGTTGCAGCCCGAAAACGGGCCAGCACATGGAATATGCTGGCATAGTAACACAATAGAGTAATGAACAAAATAAATGCTATCACTACATGCATATATGGCTGGTGGAGGCTGTATGGTTAATATGTTTTGCGAAAAGCCAATTTTCCCAACAACAAAGGAATATATTCTATTTAACTATCATGGTAGTTGAAACATTGAGAATGGTACCCCCATCTCAATCTCAATTAAAAGTAATTAACAACCCAACAAATTAATTTAGAGTGATGAGATCCATATGATAATCCAAGAACCAGATACTCAAGATGTCCATAACCGGGGACACGACTAACCATGATTAGTTTGTACACTCTGCAGAGGTTTGCCTACTTTTCCCCACAAGACTCGATCTCCTCCGTTGGATTTCTTGCACTGCATAGTGTTTGAAAAACGGATGACCGAGACACAGTCTTTTAGAAGCATTAACTCTAACCCCGGGTAGACAGTACCAACCTACATCCCCTACATCTGCTAGCCTACAACTGGAAGAAGTCATGCAACCTACTCAACTGTGCTAGAGCCCATAATAGCTTGTGGCTGCACATGGAAGTTTCTAGCATGAATAGTCTTATGATCCCTTTGAGCCTGGGTGGCGGACCGTAGGAGGATCACACGGTATAACCCCGGGATCTCCTAGGACAACACTAGTATAACCCAGGTGCCCAAAACCAACAATCCACCCAGATGTGTATTAAAGTTGCCACCTTAAGTTAACCATTAATTAAATACTCACATCTGTCATGGATCTCTCAAACCAAACCATGTCTACGAGCATAGCATGGCAATATAAGCATAACGTAGAAGTAACTCCCAAGGGTTTGATAATATAACAGGTAATAGGTTCTACCTCATCAACTACTTCCCAATACCCACATGTTATCAATCCTACTCATGCAATGTTTGAGGGTTGAAACTAATGCATAAAAACTGGGTATGAAAAGAGCATGTTCAATGTGTTACTTGCCTTGCTGACGATCTGCAAATCCTAAAGACTCGTAGTAGCACGCTTCGCACTCCGGGAATTCTTTCGCAAACAAACAATAGCTTACATAAGCAATCAAGCAAAGATGCACGGGTAAATCTCAAATAAGAAGATCTAACCAGAAAGTTCAACTGAAGAACTCCGGTTTGCAAAAAGAATCAAATCAAACGGAGCAACGAAACTCAAACTGCGAAAGAAACAAGATCCGATTACTAATCTGGACTAAAGTCAAATTTTACAGCACCAAAATCTTATTCAAGTTGGTTAAACAGAAAGAGGGCTTCGAGACGAAGACCTAGGCGCTTGAATCGCCTGATTCCGATAGACGAGCGAAAAGATAAACTAAAACGAAGATCAGAGCAGAAATCGCGATCGAGAATAATCGCAGAAAAACCCTGGAAAAAGAAAAACTGACGAACAGGCTAACGAACGAATGTTTGTTGTCTGTGACTAACGGATGAACGGCGTTCGTTAAAACGAACGTACGGACGAACGTCCGCTATTTAGCTAACCGCGGAAAACCGAACAAAAACCGATCTAAGTAAAAAAACGAATCTTATGGTTTCGAAAAAAAACCGAGCGGCTTTCTAACGAAAACCGGCGGCGGCGCGCGGCTACCTCGGCGAGGTCCGGCGGGATCGGCGGCGGCGGCGGCGCGGGGCGGCGCTAGGGTTTGGGCGGCGGCGACGCGACTTGGGCCTCGGGGGTCGCGGGCCTCGGCTTATAAAGCCGCCCGGGCGCAGTGTCCAGGTCGGACACGGCCCGGTAAGTCGGTTGCGTTTTTTTAATAAATCCTGCCGCAGAAAAACAAAGAAAAGAAATACTAAACAGACTCCAAAAATCCTGAAATAAATTTTTGCGGTCCTCTAATAATATTGCGGACAAAGTGAACATTTATTTGAGCCTCTAATGCAATTTTGAAAAATGCATATTTTTCCTAATTCAAAGAAAATAGTAATAAAGCCCAAATAAAATATATTATTTGATTTTAGTATTTTTCCTCCAATATTTCATTTGTTTTGGAGAACTGATATTATCTCCTCTCGTATATTTTTTGTATGAAATATTTTCGGAGAGAAACATAATTAAAACCAAAGTGATCCTTGTTTCGATATTTGATAAAATTCAAATATGAGAACGGTGAAATCCCCAACTCTCTCCGAGGGTTCTTGAGTTGATTAGAATTTCGAGGATCACGAAACGAAATGCAATGAAATATGGTATGCATGAATGACCTATGTATGACATTCTAAATTGAAAATTTGGGATGTTACAAACCTACCACCCTTAAGATGAATCTCGCCCTCGAGATTCGGGTTGGCTAGAAAATAGGTGTGGGTGGTCCTTGTGTAGATCATCCTCTCTTTCCCAGGTGGCTTCATCATCGGTATGGTGGCTCCACTGAACTTTGCAAAACTTGATAACCTTGCCGCGAGTAACTCGGCTGGCAAATTCGAGAATTTTGACAGGTTTCTCCTCATATGTCAAATCGCTATCCAACTGAATTGCTTCCAGGGGCACTGTATCTCTCAAAGGAATATCGGCCATCTCTGCATGGCACTTCTTCAACCGGGAAACGCGAAACACATCATGAACTCCCGACAGTCTTTCAGGTAACTCCAACTTGTAGGCAACCTCTCCCATACGTTCCAAAACTCGGTATGGTCCTACAAATCTCGGCGCTAACTTTCTCTTAACTCCAAAACGCTTAACTCCTCGCAGAGGCGACACATGAAGATATGCTCTGTCTCCGATTTCATAGGCTACCTCCTTGCATTTTGAATCGGCATAACTCTTCTGCTTGGACTGAGCTACTTTCAGTCTATCTCGAATCAGCTTAACCTTCTCTTCTGACTCTTTAATCAAATCCGGTCCAAACAACTGACGGTCTCCAACTTCATCCCACATCAACGGGGTTCGGCATCTTCTTCCATACATGGCTTCAAATGGTGCCATCTTCAAACTGGCCTGGTAGCTGTTGTTGTACGAGAACTCCGCGTATGGCAAATTATCATCCCAACTAGACCCGTAGTATAGCGCACAAGCTCTCAACATGTCCTCCAGAATCTGATTGACTCTCTCGGTCTGTCCATCTGTCTGCGGGTGAAAAGCTATACTGAACTCCAGCCTGGTACCCAAGGTCTGGTGCAACTGATGCCAAAATTTTGAAGTAAAGTGTGTTCCTCTATCTGATACGATGGTCCTCGGAACTCCGTGCAGACATACGATCCTGGTCATGTATATCTTGGCCAACTTCGCACTGGTATAGGTGGTTTTCACTAGGATAAAGTGAGCTACCTTGGTCAAGCGATTCACTACTACCCAGATAGAATCATATCCCGACCGGGTCCTGGGTAATCCGGTTATAAAATCGATGCCAAGCTTATCCCACTTCCATTCGGGTATTAGCATAGGCTGCAGTAATCCTGCTGGCTTCTGATGTTCTGCCTTCACTCTCTGACATACATCACATATGGCTACATACTCGGCAATATCCTTCTTCATACCAGTCCACCAGAAACGCTCCTTCAAATCCAAATACATCTTGGTGTTTTCAGGGTGTATCGAGTATGGCGAGTCATGAGCTTCTTGAAGTATCAACTTCCTGATCTCTGCATTATTGGGCACATAAATGCGGTCCTCAAACCACAAGGTATCGTGCTCATCCTCACGAAAACCTTTGGCTTTTTCTTTGCTCATTTTCTCCTTTTTTTCAGCAATCTCCTTGTCATCCTTCTGAGCTTCACGAATCTTTCCCAATAATGTTGACTGAACCTCTAATGCTGCAACAAAACCTTTAGGAACTATCTCCAAACATAGATCCCTTAGATCCTCCGCTAACTCCTTTGGCATTCCTCCGCTTACGAGGGTATTGACATAACCCTTCCGGCTCAAAGCGTCTGCTACGACATTGGCCTTTCCTGGATGATAGTGCAGCTTCATATCATAATCCTTTATAAGCTCCAACCATATCCTCTGCCTGAGGTTCAGCTCCTTCTGTGTGAAAATGTACTTCAAACTCTTATGATCCGTGTACACATCACAACGGTTTCCAATAAGAAAATGTCTCCAGGTCTTAAGGGCATGCACTACGGCTGTTAATTCCAAATCATGCGTGGCATAATTCAACTCATGCGGTCGAAGTTGACGTGAGGCATATGAAACAACTCTTCCATCTTGCATAGGTACACCTCCAAGTCCTAAGCGAGATGCGTCGCAATACACTTGGAAATCCTTGCGTATATCCGGCAGAATTAGCACTGGCGCTGTAGTAAGATGTTTCTTCAACTCCTGGAAACTGGCCTCACATTCTTCTGTCCATTTGAACTTGGTGTCCTTCTTCAACAACTCCATCATAGGCTTCGCAATTTTAGAGAAATTCTCAATAAATCTCCTATAGTATCCCGCGAGTCCAAGAAAACTGCGGATCTCCCCAACTGTGGTGGGTGATAGCCAGTCGGTGACTGACTTAACCTTGGTAGGATCTACTGCTATACCCTCTCCTGATATAACATATCCAAGAAATCCAACCTCCTTCAACCAAAACTCGCA
The DNA here is from genome assembly GCF_002575655.3 of Aegilops tauschii subsp. strangulata. Taxonomy (NCBI): domain Eukaryota; kingdom Viridiplantae; phylum Streptophyta; class Magnoliopsida; order Poales; family Poaceae; genus Aegilops; species Aegilops tauschii. The sequence continues at coordinate 94,075,436 of NC_053041.3, read as the reverse complement.
TTTGCTGAACTTGGCATACAACTGATGTTCCCTGAGCTTCTCGAGAACTAAACGCAAATGCTCCTTGTGTTCCTCTTCATTCTTTGAGTATACCAAAATATCATCAATAAACACCACGACAAACTTATCCAAGAACTCCATGAACACCTTGTTCATCATACTCATGAAATAGGCAGGGGCATTAGTCAATCCGAATGACATAACCGTATACTCATATAACCCATACCTCGTGGTAAAAGCTGTCTTAGGTATATCCTTTTCTTGAATATTCAGTTGGTGATATCCTGATCGCAGATCGATCTTCGAAAACACTTTAGCTCCTTGTAACTGGTCAAACAAATCATTTATCATCGGCAGTGGGTACTTGTTCTTAATTGTTACTTCATTCAGTGCTCGATAATCAACAACCATCCTCAATGATCCATCCTTCTTCTCAACCAAGAGCACTGGGGCTCCCCATGATGATGAACTTCGTCGAATGTAACCTTTCTCCAATAACTCCTTAATCTGCTTCTTAATCTCCTCCAGATCATTTGCGGGCATCCGGTATGGTCTCTTCGATATCGGTCCGGTGCCTGGCAACAGCTCTATTAAAAACTCGATGTCTCGATCTGGCGGCATACCTGGTAACTCCTCTGGAAATACATCTGGGTAATCCTTTACTACAGGCACCTCCTCCTGAACAACTCCCGTGAGAGAATTTACTTGAGTCCTCCTAGGCGCATGCCTAGATACATACTTAATCCTTTTTCCCTCCGGGGTAGTGAGCAGAATTGACTTGCTAGCGCAATCTATGCTTCCTCCATACTTCGATAGCCAATCCATTCCCAGTATCACATCCAATCCTCGTGATTCCAAAATTATGTGGTCTGAGGGGAAAACATGGTTGCCAATGGTTAAGGGTAACCGGTCGCACCATCGGCTGGCCATATACTTCGCACCGGGTGAGCTCACTAACAAGGGTGTCCTAAGAGCTAAGGTGGGTAACTTAAACTTGTCCACAAATCCCCTTGAAATGTATGAATGTGATGCACCAGTATCAAAAAGAACGAGAGCGGTAAAATACTTAACCAAAAACTTACCAATAACTGCATCTGGTTGCTCTTCAACTTCCTCCACGCTTACGTGGTTCACTTGTCCCCTATTGAAAGGGTTGGGCTTCTTCCCAGAGCTTCCATTTCCATTGCCATTCTTCAACTCTGGACAATCATTAGCATAGTGCCCAGTCTTCCCGCACTTGAAACAGGTAACGTGACTCTGGTCCTTCTTGGCGGGTGTGGCTGGGTTAGAGCAGTTCTGATTGCTGCTTGCTCCATTCCAATTCCCATTCTTTGGGCCATTGTGGTTATGAGAACTTCCTCCATTGTGGGTGTGGCCCCCATGGTTATGGGTAAATCCTCCCGAGTTCGGGGTAAAACGAGGCTTCTGCGATGCTCCTGAATTGTACTTCCCTTGCCCATACTTCCTCTTGCGGCTCTCTATCTGCTGCTGCTTCCCTTCAATCATAAGAGACTTATCTACCAACTCCTGGTAGTTGTTGAATGTGGCCACCATCAATTGCATGCTCATTTCATCATTCAGCCCTTCCATAAACTTCTCCTGCTTTGCAGCATCTGTGGCCACATCATCAGAGGCATAACGATATAGCTTACTAAACTCATCTACGTACTAAGCCACAGTACGATTTCCTTGGCGTAAGTTGCGAAACTCACGCTTCTTCATGCTCATAGCTCCAGTTGAGACATGGGCTGTGCGGAAAGCTTGTTGAAACTGCTCCCAAGTGACATTGGCTATAGGGAAAGTGGTTGTGTAATTCTCCCACCATGAGGTTGCTGGCCCATCCAATTGATGTGCGACAAATCGCACCTTCTCAACATCTGTGCAACCTGCGGTGGTCAACTCCCTTCCAATCCTGCGTAGCGAGTCATCCGCAACTATTGGCTCGGTGCTACTGGAAAACACCGGCGGCTACAACCTCAGAAAACGGGCTAGGTTGTCAACTGGAGGTGGTGGCGGTGGGTTGTTGTTGTTGTTGCCTTGGTTCTGAACTAACAACTGCATCAAGGCATTCTGCTGCTGGATCAACTGAGTGAGCTCCGGTGGGAAGACAAATCCGGTATCACGTCTCGGAGGCATCTGATGGGTTTAGAGGGAAGAGATTAGAATGGAATGAGGTCTAGTGAGAAAGCACTACCCATATGCACATGAGACAAACACAATCATATCATATCACTCAATCAATCAAGCAAAGGCATACAATCGATCTAACTATCGTTACAGTGCTCAGACTATACTATATACATGGGGGAATACTGCTTGATCATATGGTGGTCTACTAGAAATTTTGATCGGTAGAAGTCTCCATGATATCTGCTCCAGCTTCATCTTCATAGTCATCACCACTATTGTCGGGGTCGGAGTCGGTGTCGTCGATGATGATGTAGTTCTCCGGACAAGTGGAATCGTCGTCTTCTCCTCCTGGCGCGGGATCTCCCATGAACACTCCGATCTTCTTTATCAGGTCGTCATTCTTCTCCAATAGTATGGCGATTTCCTCCTCGTATCCGTCGCGTGTAGACTTGAGTTCCTCCTCTAGCTCCATGTTCCTGGTCATCGCCTTCTTCAAATCTATCATGCTTGCGCACATCTGGTTCTCCTGGTGTCGAATGTGCTGGTTTAACTCCTGGATGAAAGCTGCAATGGACCTGTCCTTCCTGGTGCTGATCATCTCCCATTGCTCATCTCGGCGCCCACATATCTGGTAAATAGTGTCCTTCAGCTCCTGCTTGTAGACTTCTCCAATACGTCCCATAGTAATGTGGGCTGCCATGCTTATGCCTAGACTCCAGGTTGGTGCATCAAAGGAAAACTCTATGGGCTCAGTGACTGGCGTGAACATCCTTCCAGGAACTTGAACTCGAATCATCCAACGCTCTTCTTCTGGTAAAGTGGCGGTGTAGGTCCCGGTGAAGCTTGGTATTCCGATGTTCAGGTACCTAGTGACGTCCTTCAAGTGTCGTCCAAAGGGTGTGTCTTCATCTGGTTGTGCAAACTTGTTCCTCGAGTCCGCCATCCTAAAGAGTAGAAATGGAGAGAAGTCAGAAATGAGTAGAGAAGAGTGACCTATGGCTTTTCTTACTGGTCGTGTCCTACATTCAGCGTGTGCTCTGATACCATCTTGTAGCGACCCGACCTCAGACGGTCAAGTCTTTGTGCATAAGTGTCATCCCTGGATCGGTAATACTGACACACACAGTACTCGAAGGATTTATAACAGAGTAGCAATCACACACTTAGTACATTGAATGTCTCAAAAGAGAACTTATTACAATAAATATGGCTTAAGGCCATCTAATACGATAACAACGGAAGGCTTGGAAGATAAAGTGAGTCCATCAACTCCAACGGCATAGCTGAGTGCACGAAAACGACCTAGCGAACCTTACTCCTCGTCTGAAAAGTCTGCAACATGATACGTTGCAGCCCGAAAACGGGTCAGCACATGGAATATGGTGGCATAGTAACACAGTAGAGTAATGAACAAAATAAATGATATCACTACATGCATATATGGCTGGTGGAGGCTATATGGTTAATATGCTTTGCGAAAAGCCAATTTTTCCCTACAATAAAGGAATATATTTTATTTAACTATCATGGTAGTTGAAACATTGAGAATGGTACCCCCATCTCAATCCCAATTAAAAGTAATTAACAAACCAACAAATTAATTTAGAGTGATGAGATCCATATGATAATCCAAGAACCAGATACTCAAGATGTCCATAACCGGGGACACGGCTAACCATGATTAGTTTGTACACTCTGCAGAGGTTTGCGCATTTTCCCCACAAGACTCGATCTCCTTCGTTGGATTTCTCGCACTGCATAGTGTTTGAGAAACGGATGACCGAGACACAGTCTTTCAGAAGCATTAACTCTAACCCCGGGTAGACAGTACCAACCTACATCCCCTACATCTGCTAGCCTACCACTGGAAGAGGTCATGCAACCTACTCAACTATGCTAGAGCCCATAATAGCTTGTGGCTGCACACGGAAGTTTCTAGCATGAATAGTCTTATGATCCCTTTGAGCCTGGGTGGCGGACCATAGGAGGATCACACGATATAACCCCGGGATCTCCTAGGACAACACTGGTATAACCCAGGTGCCCAAAACCAACAATCCACCCAGATGTGTATTAAAGTTGCCACCTTAAGTTAACCATTAATTAAATACTCACATCTGTCATGGATCTCTCAAACCAAACCACATCTACGAGCAGAACATGGCAATATAAGCATAACGTAGAAGTAACTCCCAAGGCTTTGATAATATAACAGGTAATAGGTTCTACCTCATCAACTACTTCCCAATACCCACATGTTATCAATCCTACTCATGCAATGTTTGAGGGTTGAAACTAATGCATAAAAACTGGGTATGAAAAGAGTATGATCAATGTGTTACTTGCCTTGCTGACGATCTGCAAATCCTAAAGACTCGTAGTAGCACGCTTCGCACTCCGGGAATTCTTTCGCAAACAAACAATAGCTTACATAAGCAATCAAGCAAATATGCACGGGTAGATCTCAAATAAGAAGATCTAACCAGAAAGTTCAACTGAAGAACTCCTGTTTGCAAAAAGAATCAAATCAAACGGAGCAACGAAACTCAAACTGCGAAAGAAACAAGATCCAATTACTAATCTGGACTAAAGTCAAATTTTACAGTATCAAAATCTTGTTCAAGTTGGTTAAACAGAAAGAGGGCTTCGAGGAGAAGACCTAGGCGCTTGAATCACCTGATTCCGATAAACGAGCGAAAAGGTAAACTAAAACGAAGATCAGGGCAGAAATCGCGATCGAGAATAATCGCGGAAAAACCCTGGAAAAAGAAAAACTGACGAACAGGCTAACGAACGAGTGTTCGCTGTCTGTGACTAACAGATGAACGGCGTTCGTTAAAATGAACGTACGGACGAATGTCCGCTATTTAGCTAACCGCGGAAAACCGAAAAAAACCGATCTAAATAAAAAAACCAAATCTTAGGGTTTAAAAAAAACCGAGCGGGGTCGGCGGAGAGCGGCGGCGAGCGGATCCGGCAGCGGATCGGGGCGGCGGCGGCGCGACTTGGGCCTCGGGGGTCGCGGGCCTCGGCTTATAAAGCCGCCCGAACACAGTGTCCAGGTCGGACACGGCCCGGTAAGTCGGTTGCGTTTTTTTATAAATCCCGCCGCAGAAAAACAAAGAAAAGAAATACTAAACGGACTCCCAAAATCCTGAAATAAGTTTTCACGGTCCTCTAATAATATTGCGGACAAAGTGAACATTTATTTGAGCCTCTAATGCAATTTTGAAAAACGCATATTTTTCCTAATTCAAAGAAAATAGCGATAAAACCCAGATAAAATATATTATTTGATTTTAGTATTTTTCCTCCAATATTTCATTTATTTTGGAGAGGTCATATTATCTCCTCTCGTATACTTTTTGTATGAAATATTTTTGGAGAGAAAAATAATTAAAACCAAAGTGATCCTTGTTTTGATATTTGATAAAATTCAAATACGAGAACGGTGAAATCCCAACTCTCTCCGAGGGTCCTTGAGTTGCTTAGAATTTCGAGGATCGCGAAACAAAATGCAATAAAATATGGTATGCATGAATGACCTATGTATAACATTCCAAATTGAAAATTTGGGATGTTACAAAAATAAATAAAAATAAATTGCAACGAGGTATTTTTGTATTTTTGGTTTAATAGATCAGAAAATGAAAGCGAAGGAAAAGTAGATCGCAAAGGCAAATAATATGAGAAAGAGACCCGGGGGCCGTAGATTTCACTAGTGGCTTCTCTCGAGAAAAATAGCAAACGGTGGGTGAACAAATTACTGTTGGGCAATTGATAGAACTTCAAATAATCATGACGATATCCACGCAATGATCATTATATAGGCATCACGTCCAAGATTAGTAGACCGACTCCTGCTTGCATCTACCACTATTACTCCACACATCGACCGCTATCCATCATGTATCTAGTGTATTATGTTCATGAAGAAACGGAGTAATGCAATAAGAATGATGACATGATGTAGACAAGATCTATCTATGTAGAGATAGACCCCATTGTTTTATCCTTAGTAGCAACGATACATACGCGTCGGTTTCCCTTCTATCACTGGGATCAAGCACCGTAAGATCAAACCCACTACAAAGCACCTCTTCCCATTGCAAGATAAATAGATCAAGATGGCCAGACAAAACCCAAATATCGGAGAAGAAATATGAGGCTATAAGAAATCATGCATATAAGAGATCAAAGAAACTCAAATAACTTTCATGGATATAAAAAGATAGATCTGATCATAAACTCAAAGTTCATCGGATCCCAACAAACACACCGCAAAAAGAGTTACATCATATGGATCTCCAAGAGACCATTGTATTGAGAATCCAGCGAGAGAGAGGAAGCCATCTAGCTACTGACTACGGACCCGAAGGTCTACAAAGAACTACTCACGCATCATCGGAGAGGCACCAATGGAAGTGGTGAACCTCTCCGTGATGGTGTCTAGATTTGATCTGGTGGTTCTGGACTCTGCGGCGTCTGGAATTGATTTTCGTCGACTCCCCTAGGGTTTCTGGAATATTGGGGTATTTATAGAGCAAAGAGGCGGTCCGGGGGCACCCGAGGTGGGCACAACCCACCAGGGCACGCCTGGGCCTCTTGGTGCACCCTGGTGGGTTGTGCTCCCCTCGGAGCACCCCCAAGGTGCAACCTTGGCCCATTGGGTGTCTTCTGGTCCATAAAAAATCTCCGTAAAGTTTTGTTGCATTTGGACTCCGTTTGGTATTGATTTCCCGCGATGTAAAAAACATGCAGAAAACAGCAACTCGCACTTGGCACTATGTCAATAGGTTAGTACCAAAAAATGATATAAGATGTCTATAAAATGATTATAAAACATCCAAGATTGATAATATAACAACATGGAACAATCAACAATTGTAGATACGTTGGAGACGTATCAGCATCCCCAAGCTTAACTCCTACTCGTCCTCGAGTACGTAAGTGATAAAAACAGAATTTTTGATGTGGAATGTTGCCTAACATGTCATATCATATTCTTTTCTTCATAGCATGGACATTTGGACCTTTATGTGATTCAAAGCAATAGTCTAGTTTTGACATGATAATTTAAATACTCAAGCATATGAACAAGCAACCATGTCTTTCAAAATATCAACGCTAAAATAAGTTATCTCTAGCCCATCATGCTCAAGCATTGATCCATTAATGAAACACACTCGTATATTAGCTACACCCAATACTCAAGTATGATCATATTGCCTCCTAGTTGGTGCTTTTATATGAGAAGAAGGAGACTCAAATTCAAAATAAAAATTGCATAAAGTAAAAGAAAGGCCCTTCGCAGAGGGAGGTAGGGATTTGTAGAGGTGCCAGAGCTCAATGCGAAAAACTTAGAGGTAAAAACATTTTGGGAGGTGTGTCTTTCCCACCAATGAAAACGACTTAGAGTTCCCAACACTTTCCATGCTAGATATACCATAGGCGGTTCCCAAACAGAAAATAAAGTTTACTCCTTTTTCCACCATACATTCACTTTCCATGGCTAGCCGTATCCACGGTTGCCCTCCATACCAACACTTTCCAAGGAATTTATTATTTGACAACATAAAGTAAATTCATATTTCATTTCAGGATTGGGCATCCCTAATACCTTTGCCTTGCTCTCGTGCAATGACAAGTGAATAAACACTCAACATGAGAATAACACATCTAGCATGGAAAATATTAGGGACCCCTCACCGCTCCGCGAGCAGTACGAACACACAAAAGAGAAGTTTATTTTGAAAATTAGAGATGGCACATACAAATTTGCTTAGAACGGCAAAAGAATACCGCATATAGGTAGATATAGTGGACTCATGTGGCAAAACTGGTTTAATTGTTTTTGTATGCACAAGTAGTGATCATACTTAGGTCAAAATGAAGGCTAGCAACAGATTGAGAAGCGACCAACCAAGAAACGAATATTCTCATAAGCGAGAATTAAGCATAATTAACACCGAATAATGCACCACAGTAGGATATAAATTCATTGCATAATTTTTGACTTTCGTGCTTGCGTAGGGAATCACAAACTTTAACACCAATATTCTTAATAAAGCATAACTACTCATCAACATAACTCACATATCACATCATCATATCTCGAAACTATTACTAAGAATCAAGTTTATTTTGTCCAATGATCTTCATGAAAGTTTTTATTAAATCCTTCTTGGATATCTATCACCTTGGGACTAATTTTCATATGTTGCTTTTCACAAGCTCAAACAAATATAAGTGAGGATCATAAGCATAATATTTCTTTCTCTCAAATTAATTTAAGTGAAGGAAGAGAGAATTTCTTCAAAATTTTACTAACTCTCAAATAAATCTAAGTGAAGCAAGAGAGCATTTCTTCAAAAATACTAAAGCACACCGTGCTCAAAAAGATATAAGTGAAGCACTAGAGCAAGTCCATAGCTCATAAAAAAATTAAGTGAAGCATGGAGAGCAATTCTAACAAGTCATGACATAATTTTGGCTCTCTCAAATAGGTGTGTCCAGCAAGAAACCAAGACATAAAACACAAAATAAAACAAGCAAAGACTCATATCATACAAGACGCTCCAAGCAAAACACATAGTATGTGACAAATAAAAATATAGCTTCGAGTAAAATACCGATGGTCGTTAGAAGAAAGAGGGGATGCCACTCGGGGCATCCCCAAGCTTAGTTGCTTGCTTCTTTTGGATAATAGCTTGGGATGCCGGGGCATCCCCAAGCTTAGGCTCTTCTTACTCCTTATTCCTTCATCCATTGTAACATAACCCAAAACTTGAAAACTTCAATCACACAAAACTCAACAAAACCTTCATGAGATCCGTTAGTATAAGAAAATAAATCACTACTATAAGTACTGTTGCAACCTATTCATATTTTGTTTTTGCATTATATCTACTGTATTCCAACTTTTCTATGGCAAATACTCATCGAAGAAAACCATAGAGCCATCAAAACAAGCACACAACACAAAGAAAACAAAATCTGTCAAAAACAGAATAGTCTGTAGCAATCTGGATATTTCGAATACTTCTGAAACTCTAAAAATTCTGAAAATTTAGACGACCTGAGCAATTTGTATATTAATCTTCTAAAAAAAGAATCAGGGCAAAATCACTTTTCTGTGATTTATGAAAATTATTTTCGTGAGTGCATAAGTTTCTATTTTTCAGCAAGATCAAACAACTATTACCCAAGAAGATCCTAAAGGCTTTACTTGGCACAAACACTAACTAAAACACGAAAAACACAATCATAACAGTAGCATAATTGTGAAAACACTCAAGAACAGAAAGCAAAAAGCAAAAATAAATTTTATTCATTGGGTTGCCTCCCAACAAGCGCTATAGTTTTACGCCCTTAGCTAGGCATAAAGCAAGGATCTAAGTTTTGTCATCTTTGTCCTTTTGAAAGCAAAGAGAAAATTTCCTATCAATGGAATTTAATTTTCTATTTTGTGAAAGCACATGGCCACTGATAGCAGAAGAAAGATTAAGCACATTGCAAAAATTCGTATCTAAACTAGCCTTCATCTCTTTGATTATTTCATTTTGATGAAAGCACAAAAGGGTAGTTGAATCAACCATATCCCCCTCTGGGTGCCCAAAGATGGTTTTGTCTTTTCATAAGTATCAATGGAATCCCCTCCAAGAAAACCGTTTCCAAATATAGAGTCGAAAACTTGTTTGAAGGAAGAAGGTAAACCAACATAAAAACTTCTCAAGTGTAACTCTATCTGATATTGGGGCACATAGCTAGCTCGAATTCTCAACAGCCTGTCCCAAGCATCTTTCAAAGATTTATCAAGTAAATAACGAAAAATTCCGGGATTGCCTTCATCAAAATTGTTAAGATTTTCCTTAACAATCCCGGTAAGTCCTTCCATAGCATCATTGTTTATGAGCTTAGAGAGAACAATGGGGCTATCCAAAGCAATAAAACTCGGGAGAATACCCTTAGCCCTTTTTGGATCGGTCATGGCGACAAAGAAGAGAACTTAAGCAGATGAGAAAACGGCCAACGAAAAAGAGGGGCGAATAAAACGGTAAATTTTTGTGAAGTGGGGGAGAGAAAAACGAGAGGCAAATGGCAAATAATGTAAATTGCGAGGAGATGAGATTTGTGATTCGGAACCTGGTATATGTTGAAGATCCTCCCCGACAACGGCGCCAGAAATTCCTTTTGATGGCGGCTTGAAGCTACGTTGGTATTTCCCAAAGAGGAAGGGATGATGCAACACAGCGGCGGTAGGTATTCCCTCAGATATGAAACCAAGGCTATCGAACCAGTAGGAGAACCAAGCAACACAACATAAACAGCACCTGCACACAAATAACAAACACTCGCAACCCGACGTGTAAAAGGGGTTGTCAATCCCTTTCGGGTAGCGGCGCCCCAAGATAGGCAAACAGACGTGAATAAAATTGTAGTACATTGATTGATCGAACGCCAAATAAAATAAATAAGAATAAATTGCAGCGAGGTATTTTTGTATTTTTGGTTTAATAGATCTGAAAATAAAAGCGAAGGAAAAGTAGATCACAAAGGCAAATAATATGAGAAAGAGACCCGGGGGCCGTAGATTTCACTAGTGGCTTCTCTCGAGAAAAATAGCAAACGGTGGGTGAACAAATTACTGTTGGGCAATTGATAGAACTTCAAATAATCATGACGATATCCAGGCAATGATCATTATATAGGCATCACGTCCAAGATTAGTAGACCGACTCCTGCTTGCATCTACTACTATTACTCCACACATCGACCGCTATCCAGCATGCATCTAGTGTATTATGTTCATGAAGAAACGGAGTAATGCAATAAGAATGATGACATGATGTAGACAAGATCTATCTATGTAGAGATAGACCCCATTGTTTTATCCTTAGTAGCAACGATACATACGCGTCGGTTTCCCTTCTATCACTGGGATCAAGCACCGTAAGATCAAACCCACTACAAAGCACCTCTTCCCATTGCAAGATAAATAGATCAAGATGGCCAGACAAAACCCAAATATCGGAGAAGAAATATGAGGCTATAAGAAATCATGCATATAAGAGATCAAAGAAACTCAAATAACTTTCATGGATATAAAAAGATAGATCTGATCATAAACTCAAAGTTCATCAGATCCCAACAAACACACCACAAAAAGAGTTACATCATATGGATCTCCAAGAGACCATTGTATTGAGAATCCAATGAGAGAGAGGAAGCCATCTAGCTACTGACTACGGACCCGAAGGTCTACAAAGAACTACTCACGCATCATCGGAGAGGCACCAATGGAAGTGGTGAACCCCTCCGTGATGGTGTCTAGATTGGATCTGGTGGTTCTGGACTCTGCGGCGGCTGTAATTGATTTTCGTCGACTCCCCTAGGGTTTCTGGAATATTGGGGTATTTATAGAGCAAAGAGGCGGTCCGGGGGGCACCCGAGGTGGGCACAACCCACCAGGGCGCGCCTGGACCTCTTGGTGCGCCCTGGTGGGTTGTGCTCCCCTCGGAGCACCCCCAAGGCACAGCCTTGGCCCATTGGGTGTCTTCTGGTCCATAAAAAATCTCAGTAAAGTTTCGTTGCATTTGGACTCCGTTTGGTATTGATTTCCTGCGATGTAAAAAACATGCAGAAAACAACAACTGGCACTTGGCACTATGTCAATAGGTTAGTACCAAAAAATGATATAGAATGTCTATAAAATGATTATAAAACATCCAAGATTGATAATATAACAGCATGGAACAATCAACAATTATAGATACGTTGGAGACGTATCAGCATCCCCAAGCTTAACTCCTACTCGTCCTCGAGTAGGTAAGTGATAAAAACAGAATTTTTGATGTGGAATGCTGCCTAACATGTCATATCATATTCTTTTCTTCATAGCATGGACATTTGGACTTTTATGTGATTCAAAGCAATAGTCTAGTTTTGACATGATAATTTAAATACTCAAGCATATCAACAAGCAACCATGTCTTTCAAAATATCAACGCTAAAATAAGTTATCTCTTGCCCATCATGCTCAAGCATTGATCCATTCATGAAACACACTCGTATATTAGCTACACCCAATACTCAAGTACGATCATATTGCCTCCTAGTTGGTGCTTTTATATGAGAAGATGGAGACTCAAATTCAAAATAAAAATTGCATAAAGTAAAAGAAAGGCCCTTCGCAGAGGGAGGTAGGGATTTGTAGAGGTGCGAGAGCTCAAAGCGAAAAACTTAGAGGTAAAAACATTTTGGGAGGTGTGTCTTTCCCACCAACGAAAACGACTTAGAGTTCCCAAACAGAAAATAAAGTTTACTCCTTTTTCCACCATACATTCACTTTCCATGGCTAGCCGTATCCACGGTTGCCCTCCATACCAACACTTTCCAAGGAATTTATTATTTGACAACATAAAGTAAATTCATTTTTCATTTCAGGATTGGGCATCCCTAATACCTTTGCCTTACTCTCGTGCAATGACAAGTGAATAAACACTCAACATGAGAACAACACATCTAGCATGGAAAATATTAGCCACCCCTCACCACTCCGCGAGCAGTACGAACACACAAAAGAGAAGTTTATTTTGAAAATTTGAGATGGCACTTACAAATTTGCTTAGAACGGCAAAATAATACCGCATATAGGTCGATATAGTGGACTCATGTGGCAAAACTGGTTTAAAGGTTTTTGGATGCACAAGTAGTGATCATACTTAGGGCAAAATGAAGGCTAGCAAAAGATTGAGAAGTGACTAACCGAGAAACGAATATTCTCATAAGCGAGCATTAAGCATAATTAACACCAAATAATGCACCACAGTAGGATATAATTTCATTGCATAATTGTTGACTTTCGTGCTTGCGTAGGGAATCACAAACCTTAACACCAATGTTCTTACTAAAGCATAACTAATCATCAACATAACTCACATATCACATCATCATATCTTCAAACTATTACTAAGAATCAAGTTTATTTTTTCCAATGATCTTCATGTAAGTTTTTATTATATCCTTCCTGGATATCTATTAATACGTCTCCAACGTATCTATAATTTTTGATTCTTCCATGCTATTATATTATCTGTTTTGGATGTTTATGCGCTTTTATATTATTTTTGGGACTAACCTATTGACCCGGATCCCAGTGCCAGTTCTTGTTTTTTTCCTTGTTTCAGTGTTTCGAAGAAAAGGAATATCAAACGGAGTCGAAACGGAATGAAACCTTCTGGAGAAGTTATTTTTGGAAGGAAAGCTACCCGATAGACTTGGAGTGCACGTCTGGAAAGAAAAGAGGGAGCCACGAGGCAGGGGGCGCGCCCACCCCCCTGGGCGCGCCCTCCACCCTCATGGGCCCCTCGTGGCTCCCCTGACGTACTTCTTTCACCTGTATATAACCATATACCCTAAAACCTTCGGGGAACAGAATAGATCGGGAGTTCCGCCGCCGCAAGCCTCTGTAGCCACCAAAAACCAATCGGGACCCTGTTTCGGCACCCTGCCGGAGGGGGGAACCCTCACCGGTGGCCATCTTCATCATCCCGGCGCTCTCCATGACGAGGAGGGAGTAGTTCACCCTCGGGGCTGAGGGTATGTACCAGTAGCTATGTGTTTGATCTCTCTCTCTCTCTCTCTCTCTCTCTCTCGTGTTCTTGATTTGGCACGATCTTGATGTATCGCGAGCTTTGCTATTATAGTTGGATCTTATGTTTCTTCTCCCCCTCTACTCTCTTGTAATGGATTGAGTTTTCCCTTTGAAGTTATCTTGTCGGATTGAGTCTTTAAGGATTTGAGAACACTTGATGTATGTCTTGCCGTGCGTATCGTTGGTGACAATGGGATATCACGTGATCCACTTGATGTATGTTTTTGTGATCAACTTGCGGGTTCCGCCCATGAACATATGCATAGGGGTTGGCACACGTTTTTGTCTTGATTCTCCAGTAGAAACTTTGGGGCACTCTTTGAGGTTCTATGTGTCGGTTGAATAGATGAATCTGAGATTGTGTGATGCATATAGTATAATCATACCCACGGATACTTGAAGTGACATTGGAGTATCTAGGTGACATTAGGGTTTTGGTTGATTTGTGTCTTAAGGTGTTATTCTAGTACGAACTCTAGGGCTGTTTGTGACACTTATAGGAATAGCCCAACGGATTGATTGGAAAGAATAACTTTGAGGTGGTTTCGTACCCTACCATAATCTCTTCGTTTGTTCTCCACTATTAGTGACTTTGGAGTGACTCTTTGTTGCATGTTGAGGGATAGTTATATGATCCAATTATGTTATTATTGTTGAGAGAACTTGCACTAGTGAAAGTATGAACCCTAGGCCCTGTTTCCTAGCATTGCAATACCGTTTACGCTCACTTTTATCATTAGTTACCTTGCTGTTTTTATATTTTCAGATTACAAAAACCTATATCTACCATCCATATTGCACTTGTATCACCATCTCTTCGCCGAACTAGTGCACCTATACAATTTACCATTGTATTGGGTGTGTTGGGGACACAAGAGACTCTTTGTTATTTGGTTGCAGGGTTGCTTGAGAGAGACCATCTTCATCCTATGCCTCCCACGGATTGATAAACCTTAGGTCATCCTATGCCTCCTATTTATGATGATTATTGTGATGACACGTATGCTATAAAGAATAAACATAACCATGAAACTTGTCATCATGATTTTAATTTTCAATTGGATTATGCTTCACATGATAGTTATTTTGTTGAGTTTGCTCCCACTACTATTCATGAGAAGAAATTTGCTTATGTGGAGAGTAATAAAAATTATATGCATGTAGATCATGAAAAGAATGCTTTATGTGATGGTTATATTGTTGAATTCATTCATGATGCTACTGAAATTTATTATGAGGGAGGAAGATATGCTTGTAGGAATAGCAATAATATCAAGTTTCCTCTCTATGTGCTTAAAGTTTTGAAGTTATGCTTGTTTTGCCTTCCTATGCTAGTTGATTATTGTTCCCATAAGTTGTTTTCTCACAAAATCCCTATGCATAGGAAGTGGGTTAGACTTAAATGTGCTAGTCATATTCTTCAAGATGCTCTCTTTATGTTTCAATTCTTATCTTTTATGTGAGCATCGTTGAAATCATCATGCCTAGCTAGGGGCATTAAACGTTAGCGCTTTTTGGGAGGCAACCCAATTTTATTTTAGTTACTTGTTTTTTGGTTATGTTTAATAATAAATAATCCATCTAGCTTCTGTTTAGATGTGGTTTTATGTTTTAATTAGTGTTTGTGCCAAGTAGAACCTTTGGGAAGACTTGGGTGAAGTCTTTATGATCATGCTGTAAAAAACAGAAACTTTAGCGCTCACGAGATTAGCTAAAACTTTTTACTGGAGAGTGCTATTTAGTTGATTATTTTTGCAGATGATTACTAGACAAATTCCTCAGGTCCACCAATTTATTTTAGAATTTTTGGAGTTCCAGAATTATACGTTTGATACAGATTACTACAGACTGTTCTGTTTTTGACAGATTCTGTTTTTCGTGTGTTGTTTGCCTATTTTGATGAATCTATGGCTAGTAAAATAGTTTACAAACCGTAGAGAAGTTGGAATACAGTAGGTTTAACACCAATATAAATAAATAATGAGTTCATTACAGTAACTTGAAGTGGTGTTTTGTTTTCTTTCGCTAACGGAGCTCACGAGTTTTCTGTTAAGTTTTGTGTTGTGAAGTTTTCAAGTTTTGGGTAAAGATTCGATGGACTATGGAATAAGGAGTGGAAAGAGCCTAAGCTTGGGGATGCCCAAGGCACCCCAAGGTAATATCGAGGACAACCAAGAGCCTAAGCTTGGGGATGCCCCGGATGGCATCCCCTCTTTCGTCTTCATTCATCGGTAACTTTACTTGGAGCTATATTTTTATTCACCACATGATATGTGTTTTTCTTGGAGCGTCATGTCATTTTATTTTGTTTTGCTTGATGTTTGAATAAAGTATCAAGATCTCAAATTCTTAAAATGGGAGAGTGTCAGGACCCCGATTCCAAGTCACATCGATCTAGCCGGTAACACCTCATATCACTTTGCGGCCTCACGCACGGTATTCCCACGGGTGTCGCCTTACCATGGCCCGGGACCGTTTGCGCCTTTTGGCTCACGTATATGGTAGTGTCGCTAGCATCCATATGGCAGAGAACCCGGGCCGACATGGCTAGTCGTGAACCCAAAGTGGCACTAACTTACGGGGACAGGCATACATGAATCAACATCGAGCATGTCGGTCAGCAACGTGTGAATCCGGGCTGTAGCACTGGGCTAACAGGACTCCGGGAACCTGGGCTGTAGCAGGCTAGGCAGGACTCCGGATGTCACCGCGTGACATTTCCCCAAAGGGACAGACACAGGAACAAAGTGAATCACATGCCGGCCAGTCAAGTGTTCCGGAGCAGTAGTGCTGGGCTAGCAGGACACCGGTGAACCGGGTTGTAGCGGACTACTATGGCTCATGGAAGCATAAGACTACATTTCCCCATAAGAGAGGCTACCAAGGATAAACAACTAGGTTGTTGGATCCCACACATACCAAGTATTTCAATCATACACACAATATGCTCGATATGTGTATATACAACATGGCATCACAACATAACTCTACGACTCAAGTATTTATTCATTAGGCTCCGAGGAGCGAGATATTACAAACATGGGTCTCATGACCCAACATTCAGAGCATACAAGTCAAAGCACATGCGGAGGCTTAACATGTCTGAGTACAGACATCTACAAATGAAAAAGGCTGAGAAGCCTGACTATCTACCAGATCCTGCCGAGGGCACAAGATCGTAGCTGAGGTATCAAGCTAAACGTCGAAGTCCACACGGAACTACTAGCGAGACTGACGTCTCTCTGCAATGCATAAAATAGGCAAACGTGAGTACAAATGTACCCAGCAAGACTTACATCAGAACTAGCTACATATGCATCAGTATCAACAAAGGGGGTGGTGGAGTTTGACTGCAAGCCAGCTTTGACTCAGTGGCTATCCCAAACTATGACTGCAAATAACTCTTTTTAGGTGGCGCACACGAGTCCACATATTCAGCATATCAATACACCACTATGGATACGCTCCCGTCTCCCTACGAGAACGCCATCCATAGCACTCACACTTATCTTGCGCATTTTAGAGTATCCACTTTCACTTGTCTATGAACTGTTATAGGCAACCCAGAAGTCCTTTACCGTGGACGTGACTATTCGAATAGATCATTTATAACCCTGCAGAGGTGTACTTCTTCACACATGTTTCCACCACTTAGCGTCTGCACACGACATGTGCTCGGCATTCTTCAAGCAAAAGCCGACGTGGGTGTAGACCACGACCTAACTAACCACACAAGTCTCTAGTCCAGGTTTATCGCCTATTCGGGTTCCATCCGCGAGGAGATCCGGCCGGGGTTTCGCTCACAGCCCCAAACGATGTGTGCAGGGTTCCCAAGACACCAAACGGGCGCCCGGTACACTGTGCCACGGTGTATCTACCGCATCATAGCCCACCCCTAGGGTCAGCGCTACGCACGGCCTCCAACACATATCCTACAAACGCCAGAAAGTAGTTGCAACTCCTGGACAGAGATCAAGGCGATTAATAAGTCGAGAGAGTCAATTAAGGATCCCAATGTGTGGTAGTAACTGTTCATGGATCACAAACACAGAACTCAGTTCCTGAGGACGGTTTCAATGAGACAACCCACCTTGTACTCCTACATGGCCTCTCACCGCTACCTTTACCAAATCGTGTTCACACACTTAGCTCTCAACAGTAAGACATGTTCACCACATTCTAATTCATCCCCGAGGAATCATACCTGACTCAACTCTAAGCAGTAGCAGGCATGACAAACAAGCATGAATGAGTATGCACATCAGGGCTCAAACAACTCCTACTCATGCTAGTGGGTTTCATCTATTTACTGTGGCAAAGACAGGTCATGCAGAGGAAAGGGGTTCAACTACCGCAGCATGTAATAGTTGAAGCATTGTTGTCTTAATGCAGTAAAAGAGAGCGGAAGCGAGAGAGTGGGATTGTATCGGAATGAACAAGGGGGTTTTGCTTGCCTAGCACTTCTGAAGATAATATAGCTCTTCATCGGTGTCATCGAACTCATCGCCGGAACCTCGTCTACTGAGAGGGGACAAATACCGGCAAACAAGGAAGAACACAATCAATGCAATGCAATAATATGATGCATGATCATGACATGGCAATATGTTGTGGTTTGAGCTAATGCAACTAGAAACCAGATTAAATGAAGTTGGTTTGAACCAAGGGTTCAAATTCAAACTCCATATGTGCTTATTTAAATGCCAATTATGCAAATTTCCATATACAGCAACCTTAGGTTGTTCAAACATGCATGCAAATGGTACAGATGGATAGATTGGATTTTTCTGATCATTTTTCATATATAAATCTTTTCAATCTGAGTTATAGATTATTTTCTATGATTTTTAGAAGTTTTGGTTATTTTTCTGAAATAAATAAATCATTTAAGATTTATTTAACTTCCAGAAAGAATTACAGCGTCAGCATGATGTCATTGTGATGTCAGCAGGTCAACTGGGTCGCCTAGGGTCAAACCTGACCAGTGGGACCCACTGGTCAGTGACCCAGTCAACTAACTAAGTTAGTTAGCCCTAACTAACTGGGCAGGGCCCACTGGTCAGTGACTGTAGTAACTAACCTAACTAGTTAATTAGTGCTAACTAGAGTAATTAGTCGGGCGGGGCCCGCAAGTCAGTGAGAGAGAGGGGGAAGTCAAACCGGGCAGTGGGGTCAACCCACGCCGGTCAACGGGTCAGCAGTCGTCGGTGTTTAGCCGCCGGCGAGTCCAGACGCGGCGGTGCGCTGCGGGATTCGCCTACAGAGCGCCGTTTGGCGCGCGGAGCACAGCTATGGGATGCGGACGCTTGTCCGCATCCAACCGTGGTGGTGGCACGGCCGGGGAGTGGCCGGAGTGGCGCCGGCGACGAGCTCGGCGGCGTCCGAAGCTCGGTCGAGCTCGGGCTCGTTGCTGCAGTGGCCTAGGCGGGGCGGCGCTAGCACCTACGGCTCCTACGCGATGCGGGGAGTGCAATGGGCACAAGCCCGGGACCATATGGTCACCGGAGCACCACCGGCGACGAGTGCGGGCGGCGGCGCGTACGGGTGCGAGTGGCGCGACGACTACGGCGTGTGAGAGCGAGAACGGAGAGGGGGAGAAGGGGCAGGAGCTCACAACGGTCATGTTAGGGCAGACGGAGAGCTCGGAGGAGGTCGGGGTTGAGCGGGGCGGCGAGGGGGATCTCCGGCGATGGGCGGTCGGGGACAAGCTCGGTGAGCGCAGAGGAGCGCGTCCAGCTACGTGTGGCGAAGCGAGGAGGTCGAGGACGTCGAGGCGGAGCTCGCAGGCACGGCGAGGGGTCTAGGGAGAGGCGGTGGCGTCGACTACGGCGGCGGCGGCTTACGGGCGCGTCGGCCATAGCGGGAGAGGACGAGGGGGAGAGCAGAGGAGGGGAGAGTGGTGTCCAGGGGGGCGAGGCAGCGCCGAGGAGAAGACATGAGGCGTCGTGGTGGCCAGGCGACGCAGGCAGGCAGCCTGGTGGCGTGGCGCCCGCGCGCGCGCCGTGCGCTGTCCCTCCTCTGCCTACTGGCAGAGGTGGGTGACGACTGGCACAGGCCAGGTGGGCTAGGCCGGCCAACTGGGCCACCCGGTAAGTCGGGCCAGGTTGGGCAGGTAAGTTTTCTTCCTTTCACATTTTTGTTTCTCTTTTCTATTTTTTGCAGTTTGTTTGCGATTTAGTTTTAACACCAAATCAACTTTAAACTTCATGAAAATAATTGTGCTAACTAAGTGGACTTATCCAAAGCCACACAACAATTTCCAGAATTATTGAACATATATTTATTATATAATAAATATAGATCCAATTCAAAGAGTTATTCAATTAATTTCAAATGCCCAAAATAAATATTTCTAAGACTCCAAAAATATTGGTTTGAACTTTAGCTCTTGCCAATATTTTCAGAGATTAGCAGGAACATTTTGTTGGGCTCATTTGAAAATATTTTAATGTTGATCATTTTTTTAAAGATTTCTGAGGCTTGAGAATTCCCTCAATTCAATTTCCTTGAATTGAAGATGATGCATGGATGCATATGCAATGACAAGCAAAGGCCAAAGCTAGGGCTATGACAGAGAGTCTTCACATAGTTGCATAATTATTAAACTACTCATTGATCTTCACTTATATCTTTCGGAGTAGTTTGTTGTTTGCTCTAGTGCTTCACTTATATCTTTTAGAGCATGGTGGTAGTTTTATTTTGAAGAAATAGATGAACTCTCATGCTTCACTTAATTATTTTGAGAGTCCTAAACAGCATGGTAATTTGCTTGGGTTATGAATTTAGTCCTAATATGATGGGCATCCAAGAGGGATATAGTAAAAACTTTCATATAAAGTGCATTGAATACTATGAGAAGTTTGATTCTTTATGATTGTTTTGAGATATGAGGATGGTGATATTAGAGTCATGCTAGTTGAGTAGTTGTGAATTTGAGAGATACTTGTGTTAAAGTTTGTGATTCCCGTAGCATGCACGTATGGTGAACCGTTATGTGATGAAGTCGGAGCATGATTTATTTATTGATTGTCTTCCTTATGATTGGCGGTCGGGGACGAGCGATGGTCTTTTCCTACCAATCTATCCCCCTAGGAGCATGCGCGTAGTACTTCGTTTCGATAACTAATAGATTTTTGCAATAATTATGTGAGTTCTTTATGACTAATGTTGAGTCCATGGATTATACGCACTCTCATCCTTCCACCATTGCTAGCCTCTCTAATACTGCGCACCTTTCGCCGGTATCATACACCCACCATATATCTTCCTCAAAACAGCCACCATACCTACCTATCATGGCATTTCCATAGCCATTCCGAGATATATTGCCATGCAACTTACCACCGTTCGGTTTATTATGACACGCTTCATCATTGTCATATTGCTTTGCATGATCATGTAGTTGACATCATATTTGTGGCAAAGCCACCGTTCATAATTCTTTCATACATGTCACTCATGAGTCATTGCACATCCCGGTACACCGCCGGAGGCATTCATATAGAGTCATATTTTGTTCTAAGCATCGAGTTGTAATTCTTGAGTTGTAAGTAAATAAAAGTGTGATGATCATCATTATTAGAGCATTGTCCCAGTGAGGAAAGGATGATGGAGACTATGATTCCCCCACAAGTCAGGATGAGACTCCGGACGAAAAATTAAAAAAAAGAAAAAAGAGGCCAAAAAAAGAGAGAAAAAGGCCCAAACAAAAAAAAATGAGAGAAAAAGAGAGAAGGGACAATGCTACTATCCTTTTACCACACTTGTGCTTCAAAGTAGCACCATAATATTCATGATAGAGAGTCTCCTATGTTGTCACTTTCATATACTAGTGGGAATTTTACATTATAGAACTTGGCTTGTATATTCCAATGATGGGCTTCCTCAAAATGCCCTAGGTCTTTGTGAGCAAGCGAGTTGGATGCACACCCACTTAGTTTCTTTTGTTGAGCTTTCATACACTTATAGCTCTAGTGCATCCGTTGCATGGCAATCCCTACTCACTCACATTGATATCTATTGATGGGCATCTCCATAGCCCGTTGATACGCCTAGTCGATGTGAGACTATCTTCTCCTTTTTGTCTTCTCCACAACCACCATTCTATTCCACCTATAGTGCTATGTCCATGGCTCACGCTCATGTATTGCGTGAAGATTGAAAAAGTTTGAGAACATCAAAAGTATGAAACAATTGCTTGGCTTGTCATCGGGGTTGTGCATGATTTAAATACTTTGTGGTGAAGATAGAGCATAGCCAGCTTATATGATTTTGTAGGGATAGCTTGCTTTGGCCATGTTATTTTGAGAAGACATGATTACTTTGTTAGTATGCTTGAAGTATTATTATTTTCATGTCAATATTAAACTTTTGTTTTGAATCTTATGGATCTGAATATTCTTGCCACAATAAAGAAGATTACATTGATAAATATGTTAGGTAGCATTCCACATCAAAAATTCTGTTTTTATCATTTACCTACTCGAGGACGAGCAGGAATTAAGCTTGGGGATGCTGATACGTCTCCAACGTATCTATAATTTTTTTATTGTTCCATGCTATTATATTATCTGTTTTGGATGTTTATGGGCTTTATTATGCACTTTTATATTATTTTTGGGACTAACCTATTGACCCAGAGCCCAGTGCCAGTTCCTGTTTTTTTCCTTGTTTCAGTGTTTTGAAGAAAAGGAATATCAAATGGAGTCGAAACGGAATGAAACCTTCTGCAAAAGTTATTTTTGGAAGGAAAGCTACCCGATAGACTTGGAGTGCACGTCAGGAAAGAAACGAGGGAGCCACGAGGCAGGGGGCGAGCTCACCCCCTAGGCGCGCCCTCCACCCTCATGGGCCCCTCGTGGCTCCCCTGGCGTACTTCTTTCACCTATATATATACCAATATACCCTAAAAACTTCGGGGAACAGAATAGATCGGGAGTTCCGCCGCCGCAAGCCTCTGTAGCCACCAAAAAACAATCGGGACCCTGTTCCGGCACCCTGCCGGAGGGGGGAACCCTCACCGGTGGCCATCTTCATCATCCCGGCGCTCTCCATGATGAGGAGGGAGTAGTTCACCCTCGGGGCTGAGGGTATGTACCAGTAGCAATGTGTTTGATCTCCTTCTCTCTCTCGTGTTCTTGATTTGGCACGATCTTGATGTATCGCGAGCTTTGCTATTATAGTTGGATCTTATGTTTCTTCTCCCCCTCTACTCTCTTGTAATGGATTGAGTTTTCCCTTTGAAGTTATCTTGTCGGATTAAGTCTTTAAGGATTTGAGAACACTTGATGTATGTCTTGCCGTGCGTATCTGTGGTGACAATGGGATATCCCGTGATCCACTTGATGTATGCTTTCGTGATCAACTTGCGGGTTCCGCCCATGAACCTATGCATAGGGTTTGGCACACGTTTTCGTCTTGATTCTCCGGTAGAAACTTTGGGGCACTCTTTGAGGTTATATGTGTTGGTTGAATAGATGAATCTGAGATTGTGTGATGCATATCGTATAATCGTACCCACGGATACTTGAGGTGACATTGGAGTATCTAGGTGACATTAGGGTTTTGGTTGATTTGTGTCTTAAGGTGTTATTCTAGTACGAACTGTAGGGCTGTTTGTGACACTTATAGGAATAGCCCAACGGATTGATTGGAAAGAATAACTTTGAGGTGGTTCGTACCCTACCATAATCTCTTCGTTTGTTCTCCGCTATTAGTGACTTTGGAGTGACTCTTTGTTGCATGTTGAGGGATAGTTATATGATCCAATTATGTTATTATTGTTGAGAGAACTTGCACTAGTGAAAGTATGAACCCTAGGCCTTGTTTCCTAGCATTGCAATACCGTTTACGCTCACTTTTATCATCAGTTACCTTGCTGTTTTTGTATTTTCAGATTACAAAAACCTATATCTACCATCCATATTGCACTTGTATCACCATCTCTTCGCCGAACTAGTGCACCTGTACAATTTACCATTGTATTGGGTGTGTTGGGGACACAAGAGACTCTTTGTTATTTGGTTGCAGGGTTGCTTGAGAGAGACCATCTTCATCCTACGCCTCCCACGGATTGATAAACCTTTGGTCATCCACTTGAGGGAAATTTGCTACTGTCCTACAAACTTCTGCACTTGGAGGCCCAACAATGTCTACAAGAAGAAGGTTGTGTAGTAGACATCATCTATCACTTTAGGACTAATTTTCATATGTTGCTTTTCACAAGCTCAAACAAATATAAGTGAAGATCATGAGCATAATATTTCTTTCTCTCAAATAAATCTAAGTGAAGCAAGAGAGAATTTCTTCAAAAATACTAAAGCACACCATGCTCAAAAAGATATAAGTGAAGCACTAGAGCAGGTCCATAGCTCATAAGAAATTTAAGTGAAGCATGGAGAGCAATTCTAACAAGTCATGACATAATTTTGGCTCTCTCAAATAGGTGTGTCCAGCAAGAAACTAAGACATAAAACACAAAATAAAACAAGCAAAGACTCATATCATACAAGACGCTCCAAGCAAAACACATAGTATGTGACGAATAAAAATATAGCTTCGAGTAAAATACCGATGGTCGTTAGAAGAAAGAGGGGATGCCACTCGGGGCATCCCCAAGCTTAGTTGCTTGCCTCTTTTGGATAATAGCTTGGGATGCCGGGGCATCCCCAAGCTTAGGCTCTTCTTACCCCTTATTCCTTCATCCATTGTAAGATAACCCAAAACATGAAAACTTCAATCACACAAAACTCAACAAAACCTTCATGAGATCCGTTAGTATAAGAAAATAAATCACTACTATAAGTACTGTTGCAACCTATTCATATTTTGTTTTTGCATTATATCTACTGTATTCCAACTTTTCTATGGCAAATACTCATCGAAGAAAACCATAGAGCCATCAAAACAAGCACACAACACAAAGAAAACAGAATTTTTCAAAAGCAGAACAGTGTGTAGCAATCTGGATATTTTGAATACTTCTGAAACTCCAAAAATTCTGAAAAATTAGACGACCTGAGCAATTTGTATATTAATCTTCTGAAGAAAGAATCAGGGAAAAATCACTTTTCTGTGCTTTATGAAAATTATTTTTGTGTGTGCATAAGTTTCTATTTTTCAGCAAGATCAAACAACTATTACCCAAGAAGATCCTAAAGGCTTTACTTGGCACAAACACTAATTAAAACACAAAAAACACAATCATAACAGTAGCATAATTGTGAAAACACTCAAGAACAGAAAGAAAAAAGCAAAAATAATTTTATTCATTGGGTTGCCTCCCAACAAGCGCTATAGTTTTACGCCCTTAGCTAGGCATAAAGCAAGGATCTAAGTTTTGTCATCTTTGTCCTTTTGAAAGCAAAGAGATAATTTCCTATCAATGGAATTTAATTTTCTATTTTGTGAAAGCACATGGCCATTGATAGCAGAAGAAAGATTAAGCACATTGCAAAAATTCGTATCTAAACTAGCCTTCATCTCTTTGATTATTTCATTTTGATGAAAGCACAAAAGGGTAGTTGAATCAACCTTATCCCCCTTTGGGTGCCCAAAGATGGTTTTTGTCTTTCATAAGTATCAATGGCATCCCCTCCAAGAAAACCGTTTTCAAATATAGAGTCCAAAACTTGTTTGAAGGAAGAAGGTAAACCAACATAAAAACTTCTCAAGTATAACTCTATCTGATATTGGGGCACATAGCTAGCTTGAATTCTCAACAGCCTGTCCCAAGCATCTTTCAAAGATTTATCAAGTAAATAATGAAAAATTCCGGGATCGCTTCATCAAAATTGTTAAGATTTTCCTTAACAACCCCGGTAAGTCCTTCCATAGCATCATTGTTTATGAGCTTAGAGAGAACAGTGGGGCTATCCAAAGCAATAAAACTCGGGAGAATACCCTTAGCCCTTTTTGGATCGGTTATGGCGACAAAGAAGAGAACTTAAGCAGATGAGAAAATGGCGAACGAAAAAGAGGGGCGAATAAAACGGCAAAATTTTGTGAAGTGGGGGAGAGAAAAACGAGAGGCAAATGGCAAATAATGTAAATTGCGAGGAGATGAGATTTGTGATTCGGAACCTGGTATATGTTGAAGATCCTCCCCAGCAACGGCACCAGAAATTCCTTTTGATGGCGGCTTGAAGCTACGTCGGTATTTCCCAAAGAGGAAGGGATGATGCAGCACAACGGCGGTAGGTATTTCCCTCAGATATGAAACCAAGGCTATCGAACCAGTAGGAGAACCAAGCAACACAACGTAAACAACACCTGCACACAAATAACAAATACTCGCAACCCGACGTGTAAAAGGGGTTGTCAATCCCTTTCGGGTAGCGGCGCCCCAAGATAGGCAAACAAACGTGAATAAAATTGTAGTAGATTGATAGATCGAACGCCAAATAAAATAAATAAGAATAAATTGCAGCGAGGTATTTTTGTATTTTTGGTTTAATAGATCTGAAAATAAAAGCAAAGGAAAAATAGATCGCAAAGGCAAATAATATGAGAAAGAGACCCCGGGGCCGTAGATTTCACTAGTGGCTTCTCTCAATAAAAATAGCAAACGGTGGGTGAACAAATTACTGTTGGGCAATTGATAGAACTTCAAATAATCATGACGATATCCATGCAATGATCATTATATAGGCATCACGTCCAAGATTAGTAGACCGACTCCTGCCTGCATCTACTACTCTTACTCCACACATCGACCACTATCCAGCATGCATCTAGTGTATTATGTTCACGAAGAAATGGAGTAACGCAATAAGAATGATGACATGATGTAGACAAGATCTATCTATGTAGAGATAGACCCCATCGTTTTATCCTTAGTAGCAATGATACATACGTGTCGGTTCCCCTTCTGTCACTGGGATCAAGCACCGTAAGATCGAACCCACTACAAAGCACCTCTTCCCATTGCAAGATAAATAGATCAAGTTGGCCAGACAAAACGCAAATATCAGAGAGGAAATATGAGGCTATAAGAAATCATGCATATAAGAGATCAAAGAAACTCAAATAACTTTCATGGATATAAAAAGATAGATCTGATCATAAACTCAAAGTTCATCAGATCCCAACAAACACACCGCAGAAAGAGTTACATCATATGGATCTCCAAGAGACCATTGTATTGAGAATCCAAGGAGAGAGAGGAAGCCATCTAGCTACTGACTACGGACCTGAAGGTCTACAAAGAACTACTCACGCATCATCGGAGAGGCACCAATGGAAGTGGTGAACCCCTCCGTGATGGTGTCTAGATTGGATCTGGTGGTTCTGGACTCTGCGGAGGCTGTAATTGATTTTTGTCGACTCCCCTAGGGTTTCTGGAATATTGGGGTATTTATAGAGCAAAGAGGCAATCCAGGGGCACCCGAGGTGGGCACAACCCACCAGGGCGCGCCTGGGCCTCCTGGGGCGCCCTAGTGGGTTGTGCTCCCCTCGGAGCACCCCCCAGGCGCAGCCTTGGCCCATTGGGTGTCTTTTGGTCCATAAAAAATCTCCATAAAGTTTTGTTGCATTTGGACTCCGTTTGGTATTGATTTCCTGCGATGTAAAAAACATGCAGAAAACAGCAACTGGCACTTGGCACTATGTCAATAGGTTAGTACCAAAAAATGATATAAAATGATTATAAAACATCCAAGATTGATAATATAACAGCATGGAACAATAAAAAATTATAGATACGTTGGAGACGTATCAGCGCACCACCCTGACCGTCTTATGCCACCTCCGGAGCTCCTCTCAGGATGTCGTCCCCCTCCTACCGCTCGCCTCTCACCGCTCCTCCGACTGTTGGCATATCCTCATCCTCTGCTCGGCTGGGCTCGGCCGTGACTCATCAACTCGTTGACTCACCTCTACCGCTGATAAAATCCGACGACTACTGGCAGCTAGTGCTACGGCACTCCACAACGGAAAAACATCCTAGATGAATCTTCTATAAGTGTGAAAAATATAAAGTATGTGCAATGTGTGCAACTGCTCATTTATTTTAAGAAATTTGAGCTCATTGTTAGCTTAATTTTGTGCATAAAGGTTGGAACTTTTGGTACTATGAAGAATACATTGATCTATTGAATCAAAGATGCCTATTGGATGTTGGTGCACTAGTTTCTAGAAATCAGATTACAAATGACATAATGTTCAATTTCCTCATGTGAAGGCAGAGAAGAAACAAGTGTTCATGCCAGAGAAGTCCATAAACAAGGGCAAAAGTGTTGGCAATGAACATAAGGAGATGGAGAAAGTATGGATTGCACTTGTATCAAGGAAAGTTGTGTTTCTGTTGAAGTGTGTTCTTATTGTCCTATTTGGATCATTTCTCTAGTGAATAACTTGTGAACTATGTCCCCAAACTGTCGTTATCAAGTAGTAAGGTAGTGAAGTCTTAACACGATGGCCTAAATAAATGAAGGTATGTTAACAAAAGTTGGGAGTTATGTTTTAAGAGTTCATGTAGGAACTTGTTTTTTAACTCCTCAAATTTGAGGAGTTAAGGTTTGAGGAGGCATTTGAGGGCTAAAATATAGGAGATCGGTTAGAGATGCTCTAACACCTTTACTTGACGACCACAACACCATGCATAAGGCATTAGCCACATCTGGCAGTGCCGCCGCCAGAGACTCCCCTTCCTAGGGAGCTTAGGGTGTGTTTGGTTCCGTGCATCAATTTTATCTTCCTTGCATCTGTGGCCTGGTTGAGCCTGACCGAACTAGTGCAAGCTCTAAACCATGTTGTGATGTTTGTTAGGTTGCACACAAAAATTCAGACTGCATTAGAGCAGAAACACTAGCACGACATTTGGTTGCATGGAAGCGCTCCCCAAAATAACAAGCGGTTGTTTGTCTATTTGCAGATCATTGTTTTAATCTCACATCTTGTCCACGTGGTGAACTTATCTCACACTTCCATGCTTAAATAACTTTGTCTATGAGCGTCAAACAAAAAACTTACAACATGAAAGTTATTTAGAACAACGAACGGTTGACCATGCGAATAATTTACTTAGATTCATCTAAAATAACATGCACACATGAAAACTTTTATACAGTGCACTTTACTGCTCTAGGACCTTCAAAACAGAAGTCATGTGGAACAACGGGATGAATCTAGTGGTCAAAGAGAATTTCAAATGGTCTACCGTATGCGATGAATTTGTGAAAATTCGTCTAAAACAGCACGCACGCACGAATGTTTGTATAATGCCCTAGGAAGATATAGATCTACTTGTTTGTGACCGCCGAAACAAAACACTTACAACACGAAAGTTATTTGAAACAGTGAGATGAAGCTACTCGTCAAAGAAAATTTCAAACGGTCGATTGAATGCAACAAATTTGACAAATATGCCTAAAAAGCTCTAAACAAAAATATGGAATTCAAATTTATAGTCCACGAAATTAGGAATCGATCACCTGAATGAAAATGTGAGATGTTTTAAACAACATGCCATGCATGTTCAATAATTGCCGTAGCCTCCCAAACGGGCCAAAAATGTATCCAGAAAATGTGACATGTCATCAGAGAATGGAAGCACGCTACAAAACAACCCGAAACGCATCACGGAGCCTGACACATCGTTAGAGAATGGAAAGATGAGCCCACTAATCAACTTGCATACAAAAGAGATCATTTTGTGAATTCTCCAATTCGTCAAGACTGAAACGTGAATTCGTGCTGACACTGCTCAGATTCGAACGTTGCATTTGCATCAAGGGGCACTTGCCACGTTGATAAATTTGCCTTAACATCTTCTAGAAAAATTTGCGCACGCGGCTTGTTCAACACATTTTATAAATGAGCAATGAATGCTTTTTTTACTATTAATCTAAAGACACCTAACAACTCTCTTTTTTTTTGTTGCTCACTGAAAGTTTTTTGTGCCGCATTGTAATGGTTCTCGCTCGCTCGCTTGGGATCGATCGTTGTACTTGTTTTTGGTCCGGTTTTCTTCTGTTTTCTTTGTTTCTTCATGCGTTTTGGGGGCTTTCACTTTGTTTTTCATCGGTTTTCTTTGTTACTTTCTCGGTTTCACAGTTTTTTTTCCTTTTTTTTCTATGATTTCTTTTAGTCTCTCTCTTTCTTTTCTAGGGTTTTACCATTTTCAATCATTTTCATTGGTTTCGTTCAGGGTATCTTTTTTATTTTTTTGGTTTTCCTTGTTTCTCTTTGTTTAATAGTCGGTTTCCATCGATTACTTCTTTTATCAACACATGTCAACTTTTTTTAGTAGGGCCATTTGCATTTCTGTCCCTAACTCGAACCACCTAATCAGATATACCCCTAATTCCAAAGCCTGCTCAAAAATGCCCCTCCGCCGTGATGTGCCCTTATAGAAATGCCCCTCCGAGCCATTTCCGTCCAGTCAAGGCTGTTTGGCCGCTAACGTGCCGTTTCTTTGACATTTTTGCCCCTCCTGCCGTACATCTGGGCCCAACTAACCGGTTCACTCTCTCTCCCCTCTTTCTTCTTCCTCGCGACGACAGGGGCATTTTTGAGCACGTACTGGATCGGGCGTTTCCGCGGTCGAAGAGAGAGGGGCAGGTCAGGCACGGCGTGGTGAGCGATGTGTACGTCGAGCACGACGGGGATGTCTTCTACGAGCTCGTCGGTGGCCGCCAATGTAAGTTTCAATGTCGATTTGGGGGAGATATGGGCATATTGCGGAATTAGGGTTCATCAATTTGGGGTTTTTTGCTGCTGTTAGGTTGATGGTGTCGGGATAGTTCAGTTTCAATCGGAGATTTACATCCCCGATCTGACATTCTATGGCCTTGAGGTTCGCTCGATGCAGCGGTGCCCTGGCCACAGGCTTATTCCTGCTCGTCGTGTCGCCTGGGGAGGAGCAAGCTCCGGCAGAAGGTTTCTCGTCTGCCCTCTTGATGTAAGTGTTTGGCTTTTAAGCTTGATTCGATTCTCTCTTTCCCCTCTTTCTAATTTGATGATTGATTTTGCAGCTTCCTGATGAATGTGAGTGGGTTGTATGGATTGACCCGCCACCGACCGAACGTGTTGCTCGTGCATTTGAGGAGCTTCATGCATGATTGGAGAAGAGCTGGCTAAAATCTCATGATTTAGAGAGGAGGGTGATGTATCTAACCGAGAAGAACAAGAAACTGAAGCTGAAGATGAAAAAGAGGAACGAGCTTATGCAAGCATGGGGATTTATCATAGTTCTTAGTATTAGCATTGTGGCCACATTTGTTTCTGGGTGGTCTAATAATCCATACTAAATGGATTTCTATTTGTAGTGTATGTTGTGATGGAGCTTGGTTTGGGTATGTATTATCACAGAACAATGCTGTGATTTGGGAATGTTGTGATGTTGCTATTTGGAAATGACTCAAGAATCTTGCTTTGATCGATGACTGAAATAGCATAGATTGAAATATTTGAACAAATGATCTGTTGTGAAAAAATAGGAGCTCACAAAAATATTTGAAAGTAGCATCTCACAAGATATCAGCTCACATAATATTCGAAACTAGCAGCTCACAAAATAGCATAAATTCATCATTGCACAAAAGGAGCATTGCACATTCAAGATAGCAGCTCACAAGTTCACCATTACATGAGTTCATAATTTCAGCATCACACACTTAAGATAGCAGCTAACAAGTTCACAAATAGTTGTTAAACAACAAAACAGCAGTAAATGATTCCAGTCACAGGTCTTTCATCTTCTTGCTCCTGGTGTTGCAAGCAGGGCTAGTTAAGAGCCTTGAACTCCTCCTTGTGGTGACAGTTTTGCTCACTTCTTTGCTTAGCTGGTTGCTTCCAGTTACAGATCCTACTGTAGGATCTGGTGCAAACTTGAGCCTCTTCTTGGCTGGTGACATCCCTCTATCAGCTGCCTTTTTGTAGTTCTTCCTTGGGCTACAATTGAAATGAGAACATTAAATGCAGCAAAAAAGGAAATGAGAACATCAAATGAAGCAATAATTGAAATGAGAACATCTGTAGCAATTGCAACTTACAGCAGATGACACTGTTGGTGCATCTGTAGCAATTGCAGCATCAGGTTCAACCTCTATAGCATTTTCAGCATCAGGTTCAACCTCTGTAGCATTTTCAGCATATGTTTCAACCTCAGTAGCATTTTCAGCATCTGTTTCAGCATCTAAATGATCATCTGTTGCATTTTCAGCCCCCAGTGCTCTTCTTCCCCAAAAGCTGGGTCACTGGATTCCTTGCAGTGAGTGCCACGATGGCCAAGCCTTCCACACCTGCCACATTTCTTTCTCCTTCCTTCAAGTCCTTTTCCTCAGATTTTTCCCTAATTCTTGTCTTCCTAGGTCTACCAGGGGGCCCTGTTTTGCAATGGAGCAGACAATTTAAACCCAGGGTCCACCACATCACACTGTTATTTGCCCTCCATTGCAGGCACATTTTCAGCATAAGTAGCATTGAATCTAGCAACAGAAAAGTACTCATGTACATACTGATCAATCTCACTTACTGGGACTCTCATTGAAGTAATAAAATACAAAGCATGTATGCAAGGCTGTCCAATTAACTACCACTTTCTACAACTTCAAGTCCAAGTGGCCAAATTTACTAGATATCTCCACTCTCTCTTTTCCTTGTCAACTGTTGTGATCTCTGCCTCATATGTGCTTCTCTTCACTATCTCCATATCAAGGTCCTTAGATTTTGCATGAAGCATTTTCATGACTTTGGGGATTATGATGTCGCCAATGAATGTAGCAGCTGCAATCTGCTGTCTGACATCAAACTTCTCCATTATAAACTGTCTTATTTTGTCTAGCAAGTCCACAATGTGTACACCCTTCCATTTTTTAATCTTTGAATTAAAGGACTCAGCTAGATTGTTATTAACATAATCTACTTTACATACTTCATTGAACAGTGACCTTGCCCATAGCTTGCTATGATGCTCCTCTAAGTACTCCTTCACACCAGCCTTATTGTGCAACTGCCTAAGATGGTAGTTGTGTTTCTTTATGATGTATGTCAATGAGCAGGGCCATAAATTTTCATCAAAGAATTTTCCTCTAAACTTTTTTGTGAAATTTGCAGGCAAATGCCTCATGCATTCTCTGTGCTCCACACCTGGGAACACATCTTCCACTGCAGTCTCCAGGCCTTTGCATGCATCAGTGTGGATAACAAGACCTGGTGGGTGTCCTATAAGCTCTCTTAAGTTCTGAAAAAACCAAGCCCAACTCTCTATGTTTTCACCCTCTAGAACTCCATATGCAACTAGGAAGATCCAATTGCAAGCATCCACAGCACATGCACTAACTAGTTGCCCTCTGAATCTGCCATTTAATGCAGTGGCATCTACTGCAAGATAAGGCCTACATCCATTCAAAAAACCTTGCCAACATGCTTTGAAAGAAACAAATACTCTTCTAAAGCACTCTTTCTGTCTACTCTTCCCATTTAGTTTATACTGCACAGTGTGTTTATCAATGGTAACTACACTACCAGGAGATGCTTTCTCCACTTCTGCTTTGAAGGTATACAATAACTGGAAAGAGTCAACCCACTTACCATAGATATTGTCAAGTGCCATTTGCTTCCCATAGAATACTCTCATATATGGAACTGCCAGGCCATACTTCTTCTTCAATTTTTTCTGCAATTCTGTTGGTCCCACTTCTGAATCCTCTAAAACCCAGGTCTTCACAGCATCAGCAACCCATCTACTCTTAGCTGACTTCAATCTTTTTCTCCTGTTCACACTGGGACATGTATGAGCAGTTTTGTTCACCTTAACCTGCATTCATGAAAGTTCAGACACATGTTAGAACCTATGTGCTGCAACAAACAAACAAAATACAGTATCAATGCTGCTAACTACAAATGCAATGTTAGTTGCTATATTTGATACCTGAAACAGTGTGCTATGTCTCATTAAGGAGGCATGCATCCTCCATTGACACCTCTTATAAGCACAATGCACTGTCAACCTAGTACTGTCACTCTTGTCTATCACAGATTCACTTTGAGTCTTTATTGAGAAGGTTGCAAGAGCATTTCTACAGTCTAAAGCACTGGAAAATATTGTTCCCTGTGCCAAAGAAGGATCATCTCTATTGTATTGCACATCTGGTCTTTCCTCATCAGATGTTTCAGAGTATCACATGTCCCTGCCCTCCTCCTTCTCATCTTCACCTGCCTCAGCAAACATGCCTTCAGGGGGTGGAACATAATCTTCCCCCTCATCATCTTTCTCCTTGCCCTTCTTCCTTGTTACAAACTATGGAAAAAACTTTTCATCCTCATCATCACTTGGCCAATCATCTGGTAGTCCCTCTTCAGTATAGGGGTCAACTGAATCTCTACTATGAGAGGGACCTGCATTCTTAGGAACTTCTACAGTAGGTGTTCCTGGTGCCTGCATGGAACTGATGCTGCCTCTACTATGAGTTGTTCTTTTCCTGCCCCTTGATTGGCTGGTCCTACCTTTATCTCTAGACCTAGACTGAGATCTTGTTCCTCTGGCTCTCCTCTCTTCCTTTGTATGACACTGATTTCTAGTTTAGCAGGGAAAGAATCATGTATTGCAAACATGATACCAAGCTCATCATCACACTGGACAGGGACCCAAGCTGTTTTGTCAATGTCCCAGTACCTGAATTCCACTGCATCATATAGACCCCATGGATATTGAGCACATATGGCAGATCTAAACTGATTAAAATTCCATTGATTGTCAGCAACAAAAGGAAAAGAGAATCCTGTATTGATTGCTTTTGTGCCAGCTCTAGCTAGAAGTGTGGTTTCCATTCTACATTCCATCCAACTGCTCTATCGGGGTCGATCCTACGATGACCATGGAAAACAGAGACAGATCCCAACGCCATGAGCACTATGAACAAGGTCAACAAATCCCAAATCGAACTACAAATGGCATGAGACTCCGCCAGATTAGAAGAGAAACTTACCCCACCGAAGCATGCTTCTGTGGTTGCGGTGTGCTCCCTCGTTCGCCGCCGTCGCCGCTGCTGCCGCAACTGCTATCCCCATCCATCCGCCGTCGCCGCCGCCATAGTAGAGTGCGGCGCAGAGTCAAATCTGAAGCTCCACCGTGGCTGCCATCAGGAGATCAAGCCTTGCAAGTTGTATCGAGCGAGCTAGGGTTAGGGTTACGGTGGGAGGCGATTTGGGGGAGAAAGAGAGAGCATGCGGCTCGGCCGAGAGAATGAGAGGGAGAGAGAGAGTTGTCGGTGTCAAAACCGGCGGATCTCGGGTGGGGGGTTCCGAACTGTGCGTCTAAGGCGGATGGTAACAGGAGGCGGGGGACACAATGTTTACCCAGGTTCGGGCCCTCTCGATGGAGGTAATACCCTACTTCCTGCTTGATTGATCTTGATGATATGAGTATTACAAGAGTTGATCTACCACGAGATCATGTAGGCTAAACCCTAGAAGCTAGCCTATGGTTATGATCGTTGTTGGTCCTTCGGACTAAACCCTCCGGTTTATATAGACACTGGAGAGGGCTAGGGTTACACAGAGTCGGTTACAACGGAGGAGATCTACATATCCGAATTGCCAAGCTTGCCTTCCATGCCAAGGAGAGTCCCATCCGGACACGGGACAAGGTCTTCAATCTTGTATCTTCGTAGTCCAACAGTCCGGCCAAAGGATATAGTCCGGTGGTCCGAGGACCCCCTAATCCAGGACTCCCTCAGTAGCCCCTGAACCAGGCTTCAATGACGATGAGTCCGGCGCGCAGATTGTCTTCGGCATTGCAAGGCGGGTTCCTCCTCCGAATACTCCATAGAAGATTTTGAACACAAGGATCGTGTCCGGCTCTGCAAAACAAATTCCACATACCACCGTAGAGAGAATAATATTTCCACAAATCTAATCTGCTGATAGCTTTTCATAACGTGACGTTCTGCCGTGGTCTGGTCATGACGAACCGTTTTTCCGAGCCTGCCACTTCACGTGTTGCAAGGCGGTTTTATTGGCACGTCTTGTCGAAGCAGAGATCGTGTCCCTCTTTTCACGGGATTCTCATCAATACGGGTGTGGGTAACCCAATCGTGCCCGCTGGTACGACTCCTCGATTTTAGGCAAGTTCCAGACGGTCGTGCGGATGGCGCTTGATATTCACCCTCTTTATAAAGGGGTCAAGGTCTGTCCTTTTCTTCTCGCGCTCGATCTTTCCCGTCTCCCACCTCCAATTCCAGCACCCAAGGCGGAGGCTAAGCGCTTCGAACCCTCAATCATGTCCGGATCCAACCTTCAAGGCCGGCGGGTGGCCTCCTCCGTCACAGAGGAGGACATCAAGAAGCTAAGAGAAGCCATGTATCTGACCACCGAAATCTCGCACAGGCTGCCTGCTCAAGGGCAGGTCATCCCCACTCCCGAACCAAACGAGAGTGTCGTATTTGTTTCCCACTTCCTCCGAGGGCTAGGCTTTAGTCTTGATCCCTTTGTTAGAGGGCTTATGTTCTACTACGGGCTCGATTTCCATGATCTGGCTCCAGATTCCATCCTTCACATCTCGTCGTTCATCGTTGTGTGTGAAGCCTTCCTCCGCATCACCCCACACTTCGGCTTATGGCTCAAGACCTTCAATGTGAAACCGAGGATGATCGATGGGCGACACGCAGAGTGCGGAGGTGCCATAATAAGCAAAGGCATCGATGCTCCATGGCCAGGGGGTTCCTTCCCGGAGATGTCCAACTTATGGCAGCAGGAGTGGTTTTACATCATGGCTCCCCGTAGTACTAAGTGGGCAGCTGCCCCCGCCTTCCGTTCGGCCCCCCGCCACAACTGGCGTCGTGGATCAACAAGGGGCTGGACTGGGGGCCGGTTAATGAGGTGCCGACACTGCAGAGTCGCATCCGAGATCTCCTCGAGAGAGATGTCGGCCTTGTCAAGGTAATGCAGGTCATGCTAGTTCGTCGGGTTTTGCCGTGCCAACGTCGACCTCTCCGTATGTGGGAGTTCAACCCGGAAGGACCGTGAACTATTCAGCAGTACTTCTGTGTGACGCTCGAAGGGATGTATGGATTGTTCTTCGGACCACGAATAAACTGTCCGGACACCACCGAGGATGCGGGTCTAAACTGCAATCGTCCAGATACCCAGGTAAGTAATTCGGCCGAACATGCTGTGTTTTTATTTATCACAGCATCATTCTAAAAAGTCGCTCTTTGACCAAGACTGGATAGAAAAGGCGAAGATGATCAGGTGTTCGGCCCCCCTTCCCGAAGGCTCACCGGATCCTGTACTAGTCAGGATGCTTGAGCTTGCGCCTTATCAAGCGCCATCAGGGGAAGATAAAGGGAGGAGTAAAGAAGCCGAAAGCGGGCCTCACTCATTATTCGTCCAAACCGGGGGAATTAGTGCCTCCGCGAAGGAGTATAACCGGGGAGAAGAATCTAAAATTCCCTTTCCCCAAGGAAGGAAGAGGACCACCTCTGAAGACTTGGAAACAATGGTTTCCAAACGAGGGAAGAAGCCTTCGCCAGGGGGCCCTGCCCCGGAGGGCATCCTTACCGCACAGTGCCCGCAAGGGGCTCAGCCCTCCACCGAGCTGTAAGTAAACAAAAGTACTTTATAGTAAATATATCCTGTTTCATCTCTGAGGACAATAATCGAGACGTATGTCTTGCAGTTCGGACCATAGCCCTTCTCAACAGAGTTCGTCTTCG
Organism: Aegilops tauschii subsp. strangulata; assembly: GCF_002575655.3. Lineage (NCBI taxonomy): Eukaryota > Viridiplantae > Streptophyta > Magnoliopsida > Poales > Poaceae > Aegilops > Aegilops tauschii. Next base: position 94,037,993 of record NC_053041.3, on the reverse strand, counting down.
GGGGATCTTCTTCCGGAGATGATGGAGAGCGAAACGCCTCCCCCTGTCTCCCCCCCTCATGAGGCGGATGACCCTCAGGTGTCGTCGCGGAGAATTTCTCCTGATCCGCCAAGGCCGGAAGGTAACCCTTCGTCCACCCGAAGTCCAGAGGATTCGGCTCCTAAGGAGAGCAACATAAAGAGTCCGGGACTGCTCGGTGCACAACCGGACGTACTGATGGGACTTCTGGAGCAAGCGACTATCTCAGAGGCACATCGTACTTTAATGGGTACGGTGGTTGAGAGGATTGCATCCGCCGAAAGTGGGTTGCATGAGGTTTTTATGAGCCTGCTAAGAGGTTTTGAGGTACGCAAAGTAATATATTTTTTGACGGTACCACACACGCTAGGTGTGCCCTTATGCAGATAGTAGCCCTTGAGACTCTGGTTGCTGTCCAAAGGCGGCAAACAGAGGATCATAGTCCCAGGAATGATCATGCTACTTTTATGTGCAGGTGGCTGAGGGTCCGGTGGCTAGCCGGACTGGTGAGTTTGCCGAACTGAAGCGGCAACTTGATGCAGCAGATGCCGACATCGTGCTTGTAAACAAGCGGCTTGACGAGGCACAGGGTATGTATTCCCCGGTGGTTAACAGATATTAAGAGGAGCATGATGCTAGTATCTATAACATGTTGTGATTGCAGATGGAGCTGCCGCTGTGGAGACCCTTCGGGCGGAGCTTGCCCGAGCCAAGGAACAAGCCAGGAGAAGTGATGCGGCCGCCCTAAAGGCGGTCGAAGAATTAAGAGCCGAACAGACTACTCATCGCCAGAGCGAAGATAAAATAGCCAAGATGGCTGTTGAGCTAAGGGATGCCGCCGACCGGTATGAGCTTCTCGAAAAGGACAATCAAGCGAAGGCGGCGGACCTGGAGAAAGCCATGGTAGCAGCCAAGGAGACCCGCTCGAAAATAAGAGTGGCGAAGGAGGAGCTTCGTCAAGCCGGAGATATCACGGCTGGGAAGCCCTTTTGTTGCGGACGAAGTTCGGAGATCCGAAGTATGCCCCTCTGGATTAATTATGGAGTGCTGCAGATGCGTGCGTGGACTTGGCAACGAGTGCTACTGATGCGACTAAATTTTTCAAAGATCAAAAAGATCATGAAGTGGAAAAGTTGTTCTGGTCGCAGTTCAGTGCTCCGACGCGTCCGCTGCTGCTGAATGAGTGAATGGCCGAGTGGGCTAAGCTCCATAGGTTGTCCGGGCTTGCCATGAGGTCCCTCGTGGATCATCTTTGGCTGGAAGGACCAAGGCCGAATAGTTATTTTGGTTTAGTGCAACGATTCCTTGGTGCTGTGCCGCATATCGATGCTACAAAGAGGTCGGCGTGCATAGAGGGTGCGCGGATGGCTCTTGCCCGTGTTAAGACATACTGGGCAGAGATGGAGGCCACCGCTATTGCAACCCAGAGTCCGGCCGTAGGCCAGGCGTCGGTCGAGCACTATTTTGAAGAAGTCCTAGAAGGCGCTCGTTTAATAGAGGCTCAGTGCTCAAAGAGTATCATGTTCTAGTTACATGTAACCCGATTGTAAAAACAATGCTATTAGGATTATAAAGGCTGTGTTTATACTTTTGCCTGAAAGTATTATGATGCCTCCTGTGCGGCCGTTTATGTATGTATATAACCTGAAAGTTTGCAGTCGTCGGCTTCAGCCCCCACGCATGTAATGCGGGGGTGTTCGGAAAAGCGCGTATTCACACTTGATCCAACATCTTGGTACATTAAGGAGGTGATAGCGCGGCGAACAAGGCAATCAGACTATATTGCTTTAACACTTTTACTTAGCCATAGGAGTTTGACGGTGGGGCTACTATATAGCCCCTGGTACTTCCGCGTCTATCCGAAGACGGTGCGCGTACATACATGATCGGGAAACCGGTCCTTCGTTAATGCGGAGGAATCGCGAAGATTCCGATGAGTCATCGAGTGGTTGACCAGTCTCGCGCTGTATCATGACAGTCAATTTTCGGCTTTTTCTATTGAGGTGCTTGTCCGGATGAACCAGGGCACAATCGCAGTTGTTCTCCCAGTGCTACCTTAGCCGATATAGCGGAACGTAAGGTACCAAAACATGGGAGCCGGGCAAACCCAACTATTAACCAAAGACATGATTCGGAGCTGATGCATATAAGGCCAAACTCGCGACGCCGAACACTCCCTAAGGTATTCGGTCTTTACAACATATACCGGGCTGGGAGCGCCCTTGATAATGAACCCTAAATTTCCAGGTACGTGCATTAGTCTGGCGTGGCGAAATGCCAATAACGCCAGCATCCCTCTCGGTTATGTTTTAGTATCCGGAGGGTGTAAAGCAACAAGAGACAGTAAGAAAGGTTTACACACGGTCTTAATCTAAAAAAGAAACCTTTGAGCGGGGCCCTGCTGCACGTCTGCGCCTGTGTCTCCGTTGTGCCGTATCCTGGAAGGGTGTAGCACGATTATCATCTATAAAAGGGAAAAACTCAGGTGAAAGTATTCGTGCGAAAAATTGGTTATTCTTAATAAACCATTAAAATTTAATCTAAATAAGGGCAACCCGAACTGTAGTTCATTTTTACATGCGGAAAGCCCCTAGCGCCACTTATGGGGATATATCCATCAACCCAATCTCAGGTTTATCTGAGCTGTTACAGCCAATGTTGCGCCAGATTCGTCTAGCCGTGTCCGCGGTCTTGACAACAGATCATTTATTCTGGTTGGAGAGGCCAGTCAGTGTTCGGCTATTAAAGTCGTCACACATTCTTCCGTACGCAAGGAACGCTCTGCATTTCCGCTAACTATGATGGTGCCACGTGGACCGGGCATCTTAAGCTTAAGATAAGCATAATGCGGTACTGCGTTGAAACGAGCGAAGGCCGTCCTTCCGAGTAGTGCTTGATAGCTGCTTCGGAATGGAGCGATGTCGAAGGTTAACTTTTCACTTCGGAAGTTGTCGGGAGAATGGAATACAACCTCTAGTACTAGAGAGCCCGTGCAGCGGGCCTCTGGGCCTGGTATTACTCCCTTAAAGGTAGTATTGCTGTGGTTAATCCTTGTTGGGTCTATCCCCATTTTGCGGATTGTGTCCTGATATATCAGATTGAGACTACTGCCACCGTCCATAAGGACTCGGGTGAGATGGTATCCGTTAATTATTGGGTCTAACACCAAGGCAGTAGATCCTTCGTGCCGGATCTATCCGGGTGATCCCTACGATCGAAAGTGATCGGGCAGGCCGACCTAGGGTTGAATTTGGGGGTGACGGGTTCCATGGCGCATACGTCTCGGAGTGCGCATTTGCTCCTCCTCTTCATTACGTGAATCATGTTCACTGTTTTGACCTCTGGCGGGAATTTTTTTCTGTCCCCCCGTATTTTGCTGGCGAGGCTCGTCCTCGTCTTTGCTTGGTGTCTCCCTCCCCTTGTGTTCGGCGTTTAGCTTACCGGCCTGCTTGAGAACCCAGCATTCTCTGTTGGTGTGATTTGCAGGTTTGTCGGAGGTGCCATGAATCTGACATAATCTGTCTAGAATCTTGTTTAGGCTGGACGGTCCATCTCTGCTGCCTTTAAATGGCTTTTTCCATTGACCGGATCATGAGCCCCTGAATCTGGCGTTCACCGCCGTGTTGTTTGGGCTGTCTTCATTGTTTCGACGCTTGGTTTTGTCGCGTCGTGGTTTTCCATTGCCATCCTTAACTTCGGATGTGCCTGGGTCGCTGGTGCCGCTACGGGCCAGCCAACTATCTTCGCCCGCGCAAAAGCGGGTCATAAGGCTTGTCAGGGCTGCCATTGTCCTCGGTTTTTCCTGGCCGAGGTGTCTGGCGAGCCATTCGTCCCGGACACTGTGCTTGAAAGCTGCTAAAGCTTCGGCGTTCGGGCAATCGACGATTTGATTCTTCTTAGTGAGGAACCTGTTCCAAAGCTTTCGGGCTGACTCTCCGGGCTGTTTAATTATATGACTTAATCGTCTGCATCCGGAGGTCGGACATAGGTCCCTTGAAAATTAGCCCTAAAAGCATCCTCAAGCTCTTCCCAACTTCCAATTGAGTTTTCGGGGAGGCTCTTCAGCCAATGCCGAGCTGGTCCTTTCAACTTGAGGGGCAAGTATTTGATGGCGTGGAGATCATCTCCGCGAACCATATGGATGTGAAGTATAAAGTCCTCAATCCAGACCCCAGGGTCTGTCGTTCCGTCGTACGCCTCTATGTTCACGGGTTTGAATCCCTCTGGGAATTCGTGATCCAGCACCTCATCGGTGAAGCATAGGGGGTGCGCAGCACCCCTGTACTTGGATGTGTCATGACGTTCTGACGGTTGTAGTGTTCGGTTTTGATTCTGCGCCAGAGCGCGCTTCCTAGATCCGTAGATGGACCTGGCCATACCGACGTCGTTAGCTGCCCTATTGCGGCCATGGGGTGGTCGATCCAGCTCATCGGCCGTTTTATTTTTCGGCTGTATAGGCTCTAAAGCCTCGTCATCGAATTCAGGCAGCAGCTTGCGCTTTGGATAGCTTTTTGTGTGGCGACTGCCACCGTACTTTTCTGCAGTGTCGAGCACTTTGTTCCATCTACTGTTGAGTGTATTCTGCGCGGCCTTGAGCCTTTGCTTTTGCTTCTTTAGACTTCTCGCAGTGGCGAGAAGCCTTCTCTGGAGGTTCTCTTGCTCCAAGTGCCTTTCCGGGATGATGTGTGCATTGTCGTCCGGACTGTTCTCCTCTCCAGAGACAGGCTAATTAGCTTTATCCTCGGCGCCGCCGTGATCGGACAGCGGCCCCGTACTATGTTCGCCGTCCGCTGGCTCGTCCTGCTCTGTTGCTGGGTCCGTGTGGTCGTTGTTTCCTCTGGAGTCGACCGGGGTATTATTTTTTCTTGCGCTGTTATCGATGTTTTTGCCGAGGCGGGATTTGGAGCGGCGCCGCTGACGCCGGTGCTTGACTGGCTTCTTGGAGGGATTATCCTCTGTTGCCTTATCGTCATCGCCTCCTTTGGCGGTGTCCACCATGTACATATCATATGATGAGGTGGCAGTCCAGCACCCTGTGGGCGGTGGTTCCTGTTCGTCTCCTGCATCGTCGTCCATACCGTCGATGTCTTCGGAGCCAAAATCGAGCATGTCGGTTAAATCGTCGACAGTGTCTACTAAGTGGGTGGTGGGTGGGGAGCGAATTTCTTCGTCATCCGCATCCCACTCTAGCCGGACATAGTTCTGCCAAGGGTCTCCTGACAAGGAGAGAGACCTCAATGAGTTTAGCACGTCGCCCAGTGGTGAGTGCTGAAAGATATCCGCGGAGGAGAACTCCATGATCGGTGCCCAATCAGATTCGATAGGCATGGACGCAGGCGGTTCGGAGCCCGTAGCTGGGGACGAATCCAGGTGTCCGACAGCACGGGTCTCGTAGGCGGTGAAGTCAGTATTCGGCTCTATCGCCGTTGAGTGTGCGGCCTCCGTGGCGGGGTCCATCCACCCGTCCTCGGACGGCGCAATCTGCTCCGGATTAAAAGCCGGAGTAGCTGCCGGTGGGATCTCCCGAACACTGTCCGTCGGCAGAGCTAAGTCATGCCCGTCGTGACTTTGTGGCGCACCTGACATGGGCTCGAATCCGTCGAAGATCAAGTCTTCGCGGATGTCGGTAGTATAGTTTAAGCTTCCAAACCTGACCTGACGGCTAGGGGCATAGCTTTCGATCTGCTCCAGATGGCCAAGCGAATTGGCCCACAGTACGAAGCCGCCAAATATGAAGATCTGTCCGGGGAGGAAAGCCTCACCCTGGATCGCATCGTTGCCGATGATCGAAGGAGCCATCAAGCCTTATGGTGACGGCATAGTGGAACTCTCAATGAAGCACCAATTTCGGTGTCAAAACCGGCGGATCTCGGGTAGGGGGTCCCGAACTGTGCGTCTAAGGCGGATGGTAATAGGAGGCGGGGGACACAATGTTTACCCAGGTTCGGGCCCTCTTAATGGAGGTAATACCCTACTTCCTGCTTGATTGATCTTGATGATATAAGTATTAAAAGAGTTGATCTACCACGAGATCGTGTAGGCTAAACCCTAGAAGCTAGCCTATGATTATGATCGTTGTTGGTCCTTCGGACAAAACCCTCCGGTTTATATAGACACCGGAGGGGGCTGGGGTTACACAGAGTCGGTTACAAGGGAGGAGATCTACATATCCGAATTGCCAAGCTTGCCTTCCACGCCAAGGAGAGTCCCATCCGGACACGGGACAAAGTCTTCAATCTTGTATCTTCGTAGTCCAACAGTCCGGCCAAAGGATATAGTCCGGCAGTCCGAGGACCCCCTAATCCAGGACTCCCTCAAGAGTGAGCTAGTGACCTGGGCCCAGGTGTAAGGACGGAGAGGCAAAAATGTCAAAGAAACGGCCGCTTACCAGTCAAACAGCCTTGACTGGACGGAAACGACACGGAAGGGCAATTCTATAAGGGAACATGACGGCGGAGGGGTATTTTTGAGCAGGCTTGCGAATTAGGGGCAAATGTTAGTAGTGGGTTCGAGTTAGGGATACAGATGTAAAAGACCCTTTTTAGTATACAATGTACATTTTTGTGTGCACGCGAAACATTTTGTTGATACTTGTTGAATATTTTATTTAAACATGATGTACATTTTTTCTTAAATAGATGCTTTGAACATTTTTTGAATACATAGGCAACATTTTTCAAATACACGGTGGACAATTTTTATGATATAAACAGTTTCTTTTACACACAATGTACATTTTTCGTATGCATCAAGAACATTTTATACACATTTAATATTTTTTATATGCATGAAAAATCCTTATACATATGAAATATTTTTTGTCCTTCAAAATATTTAAATATGTGATTAATATTTTTCTCAAATAATTGGTAGTGATGTCAAGTATTTTTCATATAAATTGTACATATTTTTATTTAAATTGTACATTTTTTGCGTACATAAGGAACGTGATTTTAGACATTATGATATTTTTAACTACATGATTAACATTTTTATCATTCTTCTGTTTTTATGCCTATTTTTCATACAAACTGTATATATTTTCACACATCTGAAACAATATTTTTGTACATGGTTAACATTTCTCAAATACAAGATTAACGTTTGTCTATAAAATATATGTTCTTGATGTCTACTCTTTTCACACATAATGTGCAGTTTTTGTATACGTCAGCAACATATTTATATACACGTTAACATTTTTAATGCAGAATTAGCAATTTTGTAGATACATGTTAATGTCTACATTTTGATACATGTTTTACATTTTTCATATACATTAGGAACATTCTTTATACGTGTTTTAACATTTTCTAAATACATGATTAATATTTAACAAATATTTTTGATGTCTACTTTTTCGTACACATCATAATGTTTTTTGTATACATGTTTTGCATGCATTAGACACATTTTTTCTATACACATTTAGAAATTTTTCAAATGCATGATTAATATTTTTAAAAGGATTGTGTAAAGTCGTTTTTGGAATATATATATATATATATATATATATATAATATTTGGAAGTATAAACAAAGGTAAAAAAGCAAAAATGGAAAATACGAAGATGTGAAAAATTGAAAAAAAAAGCGTTTTCAGGCCTCTAGCCCACGGCCGACCCAGACTTGCGCTCGCTACAGGCCAGGCAGGCGCGCCCGCGGGAGCTCCTTATTGGCGCTGCAGGCACCAATTAGCTAAGCTGGCGCTCACAGCCAAGAGCTCGTGGGCCGGCCCAACAAACAACTTCGCTCGTTCGTTTCCTTTCGCTCGACCGCAACCCAGTCATCTGTTATCGGTCAATTTCTCAAAAGAAAAAAACTGTTAATCATTCAAACCATTTGATCGTTGACTTCTCAAAATAGATCTAACAAAATTTCATTGATTTGAAAATTTTCATCGAATTTTAAAAAAAAATCATCGAAATTGAAAAGTGCTCATTGATTTTGAAAAGATCACCAAATTTAAAAAGAGTTTATCGATTTTGAAAAAAGTTCATCGAATTTGAAAAAGAGTTCATAGAATTTAAAAAGAGTTCATCGATTTTGAAAAAAAGTTCATCAAATTTGGAAAAAGTTTACTGAATTTAAAAAGAGTTCATCGATTTTGAAAAAAAAGTTCATCTCTTTGAGAAAAGTTCATCGAATTTGAATAAGAAAGGTCATAAAACTGAAAAAATGGTTCAAGAATTTGAAAAAAAAAATCCGCGCATTGAAGAAAACAAAGAAAATAAAAAGAAAAACCGAATAAACCATCCAAAACAGTAGCGAACTGGAAAAACCTGGAGAAAGAGAATAAAATGGAAGAAAATAAATAAAAGAAAACACATGCACCGTGATGGTCTAGTGGTTGTTGCGGCTTCTTCGAAGCATGAGGTCGCGTGTTCGATCCCACCGAAGCACCTTTTTCTGAAGCTTTAAAAGACAAAACGAAGGCAAACTGGGCCGGCCCAAGCACGGAGCGGGGGTGTGCTCTTCAGGCGCCCGTTAGCAAAATGGCCTATAACGGCGCCTGAAGCGCCAAATAGGGATTGCCTCCACCACTCCCCTCTCCCCTCCCTTATACAGCCGTCGGCGCCTTCCTTTTCTACCCCACGTCCACCTCGCCATGCTCCTCCCATCCAGATAGCCCCCTCGAGCTAAAGCGACGGTGGCGGCGGGATCAATTGTTGCGGCTGGACAACGACCGCATCTTCCATCTCCACCAGATCAACACCGACCCCGTCGTTCATTACCTCCCGGCGCAGATCAAGTTGCCTTCCTTGTCAGTCACAGTCTAGCACTGCACGACTCGACGAACCCCATGAACCGTCAGCAATCTGTACCAGATCTATACCGAGAAGAAGGCCAAGGTGGCAATAGAGTGATCGGCGACGAACTCCTTGGTCTATTTCTCCCCCGCCAGATTTGGGATTCCTCGATTTCGCGGGCGGTGGCAAGGGATCCATCTCTAGTTGGTGGCGAGGCAAGGTGAGGTGCAGGAGGTGGTGCCACCGCCATGGATCTTGCCTCCACTTCGCCAATGTTGCCTCCTTCTCTGCTGCTTCTCCCAGCTAGGCTAATACTCTCAAACCTGGATGCTGATGTTGAATGCCTCTGGTCGTGCTCCGATCTAACTTTTTTTATGCATCCTGGAATCATATGCTCTCTGTTGTTGGGACATTATGATATGACATTTTATTCTCATGTTAGCCTGGCCAACCTTATCATCTGAACTGTCGTACTAGATGGTTTCTAGGTGTATATCTATAAATGAACTCGGTAGCTAGTATATGATGTTTAATATTTTTCATAACTTTGCCATCGAAAGTTAGTGTCGGAATTTTATGGTTTAATACAATGCACAAATGTTCATATTGCTACAAGTTAAGTAATCAGATGAACCCTTCATGCGTTGTATGCAGCTTTTGCTCCAGTTTATTATACTGGACGTGAACTATTGTCAATTGCCAACATGTTCTTAATTTTCTTCTCATGCAAGAGTTATTTGGATGCTAGAGAATCAATGCACACATCAACTTGTTGTTTCTCTATTTAAAAGCGTTGAACACCATAATATTGAGCACTATCTATTCCTTTTTTTGGCAATCAGTATGCTAATACCCCCTTGGGTCTTTAACATTTGCTTTCTCTCATGGACACATCTATGAACACTTCACTTGTCTTCATTCTTTCCAGATCTCATAAGTAGTCATTTCTTAAAGATTGTAGAACTTGTATACTTCCCTTTGATGCATGTGTGGCAGCAATAGAGGAAATCATCGGATGAACTGTTCATGATATATGCCTGGATTTAATTAAGGTCTGTTTGTTTTAGTTTAAGCTTGGTTTGATTATGATCTTCTAATGTTTGAGTCCTCTGCAGGAGGTGGAGAGTTTAGACAATATGATATAATATGAATTTTAACTTACAAGTGTTTAATATTTGTAACCTGATTTATGGAAGAAACAAAAGTCGGGCCAGGCAGCCACATAAAACCCTCTAAAATCTGCTTGCATCCATGACTTGCTTATATACTATTTGCATTCTAGTCTCAGCTTGCTGCATTTTCTTATTTCATGTTATGCTTAATTTTTCTTCTCATGTGTTGCCCTCCCGTGCCAGGACGAAACGCTTCTCAGAATTCTTAAATAGGAAGACAATGGAGCCATGTTGTTGTTGTGCAACAGACTATGTTTTTCGTAAATACCATTTGTATGGGCTATGTAATGTTTGTGTGTGCTGGGATATTCGAAAAGCTAAGTGTGTAATTTAAATCGGTGTGATATTGTCCAGCCTATGTAATCTTTGTTTGTGTGTGATGGGATATTCTGTGTAATCTTAGTTTGTGTGTGATGGGAGACTCCAAAAGCTATATGTCTAATGTAAATCGCTAATGTATTCTTTACTGAACTATACTTGTAGTACAATTTCTTGTCTAAAAAGGTTAGTTTACGTAATACATAATGGATCGTATGTAATACGTAATGGATCCAATATGGGCTTTGGCCCAGTAAAACAAATGCATATAAAGTTTTATGCGCCAGCCTTATTGGGCTTGGCTTGCCAAAAATTATGATGAATTTATGTCATCACTACCAATGCCTCGTCGGATCTGATGTGTTGTACACGTCACTATTTTTGCCATGTCATCATGTTGGGCACGTGGATGATGTCACATCAGTGCAGCCATGTCAGATCCTATGTGGATGAGGCACATAGGTAATGACCTAATTTTTTTTCATAAAAACTATGACCAAATAATTTTGGTCCTAAAAACTAGGACCAAAACTTAGGAAAGGTCCTGTTTGTTCGTTCTTGACGACCAACTGTTGACCTTATCAGTTTGGTCATAAAAATGTAATAAATTGAAAATAATGACGATTTATTAACCAAAATGGTGGGTCACTATCGACCATATTTCTTGTAGTTCTAGATATCTAGAGAGTGTTGCAACTGCTTGTTATTATAGTATTTCCTTGCCCCTCATGGGTGTCTGTGCCCATGATGAGGTCTAGGACGTCCCTAATGGCAGCAAGAATGAACGTCAGGAAGATTTGGGTGGCTACAAGGTTGTCGACTCGACGTCCTTGGTTTCCTTGCCCCTATGGGGAGGAAACATCAATATTCCCAAAGGAGTAGGCTTCCCCAAGCAGGTGTACTTTGACGGCGAGTGTGCGCTCCCAGAGAAGTTACCGTTGAGTGCACACCATCGGGTAGGGGCTCCCAACCTCTTGCAGGCTGTCACCGAGGCGGTTCGTGTGATGATCATGGCTCTTGTTCACTCCTCGTGCTTATGATGTGTGAAATTTCCCAGGGATTGTATCATTGTATAGGGATTTGTCTTAGGGTGCTACATTTGCTGAACATTTTTATTTGGTGGTTGGGGATATGTTTTCACTTCAATTCAGATGTTACAGTGACCCCCAAACGAAGGGATTGCTCTCGAGCAACTACACAATCAACATCAAAGTGCACATCCGTTGAAATGGATCTCAATGGACTACATATGCATGTTTACTAACTCGAAAAAAATTCGCCCTAGTTTTTTATCATAATGAACCTGGACATTTTGCTACTGAATCAATAAATGAATATTGTTTGAATTTGGGGAAATATTCCTAAATAGTTTCCCCACTTCAATTAAAATGTTTAGCAATGCATTATAGCACATCATCATCATGTTTTGCCATGACATGCATTTTGTGCTACATTTGATTGCTCGTTATTTATTTCGTTCCCGCGTTTGATTCTTATCGGTAGACCCCGAGACCGTAGTAGACCCTAAGTACGACTATGATCTCGTGGAACAGAACCCTGCAGCGGAGCTTCCAGGCAAGCAACCCCCTTGATCATTCCTATATCGTACATTCCTTCTCTCTAGTTCTTTCATTAGAGTGTCAGTTCAGTTGATATTTTATCGGTAGATCTTATTCAAATGCATAGCCTTTTTGTCACCTGTTATCGGTACTTTACTTGATATCCTATCTTGTTTAGTTTAGCTATGCTTGAGTCCCATCAGTGGCCCTTCACCCTTGTTTGTTTGCCATGCGATACTACCGGGTCGTGTTCCCTCTCGGCGATGATCATGAGTATACTTTATAATGTTGCAATATACATGCTATGTTAAAGTCGGGTTGGCTCAGAGAGCACCCACGAGTGGTTCACTATGGCGGAACGACATGGCAGGCAGAGACCATCCAGAGAGAGGTGGTCCTGGCCCTATTCGGTGTCCGCAGTTACTTAACAATAACACGCTTAACGAGTTCTGAGTATTTGATCTCAAAATGCCACTAGCATATACGCACGAACCGCCACACGGGATAATGGTTATGGGGCCCTCGGCGTCATATTCTACCAAAGGCTCCATCAGATGTCACAGTTCAGCGATGCGGCACCCGCCCAGGTGAGCGGATATTGCCTTCTGCTGATCCAGAGGTGGGCTTGGTCCCGGCCGTCCCCACAACATCCTGGAGTGCTTAGGGTGAGCGGCCAAACAACCCTTTCATGCTTAGGATGTAGAATAGCGGGTGAACTCTCTGGAGAGCAGACGTAGAACTTCACCGTGTTGATTGCCTGAGGCCGGTTATTACCCAGAAAAGTGTCTCCGGCCATAGGGTAATTTAGCATATCGGGAAATGTGGTGCACCCATGCAGGAAAGTTAAACTATTGGAATAGGTGAGTCCACGGTAACAGGACAACTTGGAGACGTATCCCGACCTCTTACAACTTTAACTGTATACTTGATAAAATACATCAAGATAATATATAGGAATATCCGGTGATCGCTTTCTCACATGGAGATGAGGAAAGGATCTCTGGGTATGTTGTTGCTATATGTAAGTACATGTTAGTGTCAATTATGCTCCCCTTTTCTATTGCTGCAAGATGCTGGTAGTCTTTGTTACATTGAGCTTCTCCCCCTTATTCTGGCATTTCTGCAGTATAGTCCAAAGATATAACCCCATTCCTTTGATACCGATACATATGTAGTATAGATCTGATGTAAGTCTTGCGAGTACTTTGGATAAGTACTCACTGTTGCTTTGATATTCTTTTCATCTGACTCGGTTGCTGCAACAGTTGGTAGCACCATGGATGCACGTAATTCTGAGAATGGCTACTACATGGAGTTCGATGCCAACGAGTAGTTCGGAGGTCCCAGGTAGGAGGTCTGCGTCTTTTTGATCTAGTGTCATTGTTATGCTCAGCCTTCTTAAGGCAAAACTTGTTTGTCCCCAGACTTAACTTGATGCCTGTATCGTCCTCGTGACCCTAGTTTGTAATATAAAGATTTATGTTTAAATTTGCGTCGTAGAGTTGTGTTGTAATATTAACATGGAGTCACCGTTCGTGATCGTACATGATGTGTGTTTAATTAGTGCATGATTATGAATGGGGCGTCACACTCACACCCCTCTTACCACTCACACCTCTCACCGCCCCACCTATGAGGGCGCACGAATGAGGACACACGCACGCGCGCGCGCGCGCACACACACACACACGCCCCATGGTAGTATGACACAAGCTTGGATGTGACGCAGGCGACCAGTTGATAATGTCGTATCAGTGTGCCAAGTTGTGGCCATGGTGGGGGGAGGTTGGAGAAGCCAACAACAATTGGGTAAGGAGGCCTTGCCGCACGCTAACGAGGGCAACCCGTAGTACCAAGTGCTAGCATTGGTGTGGGGTTGGGCCCCACAAAAATCATCCAAGTGCATTGCTACATGCTAATGAGGGTAGCCCGTAGTACCGAGTACTTCGAATAGTTGTTCTAGATGGAGGTTCAATTTTTTAGGGTTCGCCTACTGACTTTTCTTTTAGGGATTCCCTGATTCTTTTGTAAATCTCCTTGATGTGCCGGCAGATGGTCATCTTTTGGTTGTCCGTTCCTGACAAGGTTCTCATGTGGTCTTCCATTTGTCAAGCCTCCTGCTTGTGGTGATTTCACGTGCCTTGTACATCAATAGATCCCTTTCCAACCCTAAAAAAAAGCAAACCCCTTTCCACCTTTATTCCATTTGTAGTTGACCAATGATATAATTCCTCCCCGTACACCCTGCGAGCGTCGAGTACCATTGTCGCTTCGTCCGGATCCTTGGGTTCCATGGGACTCTTGCCCTGTTATATTTACACTCGATCTTTTTCCAAATTAGCTTGGCAGGGCCCTATCGAAGTGATCATATATAGTTCGCCTCCCTGCACGGCCAATTTTTTAGTTCCATGATTATTTTTGTGTGCCATATACTCTACATACTATTTTAGTATGGTGGTACTCACAGGCGATTGAGAAGCAACTATTAATCCAAACACAAAATTTGCGCAAGTACAAATGAGATTATGAGATATTGATCGAAATAGCTAACAATATCATCCAAAAAGTAACAATTAATTTCCAAGACAACTGACCTATATGCACTGCATTCATCTAATTGTTGGTCAAAGATAGAATCTTGAAATTACAAGACTAGTGAAAGACAAAAGTAAGAAATAAGAAATATATAGAAACATAGTGAAAGGCAGGAGGTAGATGGAGAACAATAAGAGGGCCCAAATCATTACGCATTGACAATCTCCGGCGTGGGGCTTCTCCGCAACTGGGCAAACTTCTCCATGGTCAGGTCCAACGAACATCATACAGGTGGCTGCCATCTCACCATTGATAAAAAAACCATTTTCTTCCATTAAACAAATATATTTTCTGTCATGATTATTTATCGCCCGCCTCCCTCATGGCATTACTGCACATGGTACTTTTTTTTTGCAGAAATGCACATGGTACTGTTAATAATACAATAATAAGGATTACACCACTAATAAGTAACAAAAGGACAACTAAAGACACAGTACACGGAGGCTGCGATACAGCCATGACAATACTGTTAGGAACAGTTAGCGTACTCATTAGCTAATTGAGCAGTTAGATTTGTATTAAAATATTTTATAGGATAAACTGTCCGGCAGTTAGAATTTCTGCTTTGTCCAAACGCTGTCCATCCCGAACAGGCATCATGTCTCTTCCAAGGGATGCAAACATTGTAACCGACATTTGTACATGACTGTTGGTGAGATATAAATACCCCAATTCAACATCAATACAATTTACTCCATTCACTTCAATCTTTCTGTTTCTCTTCATTTTGCCTAGTCTCTCTGTACTAGAGCGATGCGTGCATGATAACATGTGCCATGATTTTTTTACGGACTCTCACCTTAAAATTCAGAAAATAGTCACTTACATTTCTTGAACACATCCAAGAAGATATATGTGGACTACTCAACTATTTTGGGGGCATATATTCATGGCATCCATAGACATCTAATAGATGATTTTATGTGGGTCTCTAATCTCCACAAATCCATGATTTTACTAATCAATTGCTCAAATTGTCAAATTATGAGCAAATTATCCTAAGATATGGGTTAAACCCATTTGAATGCCATTTTTAAGAGAATTTATGATTTTACTAAGTACCTCATGTACATACCCAAAATGGTGCAGCTAAATTCTTTATCAAAAGAATCAAACTAATCAAATGACCACTTCTAAGAATTTTAATTTAGCAACATCTTGTTGTAGACATGCGGTCTTACACACCGCAGATCTATTATAGATCATTCCAACTGCATACTACTTCCCCTTGCAGTAAGTACGTGGAAATCAACAAGTATTTCCCATCTGCGAGAATTCGGTTATATACCGATATCACCACTCCAGCGTACAGTAACGGACCCTCACATTAAATTTGGGTAACTATTTATTTATCCGTCAATCATAAATATCTCAAGCTCCTATCAGGGGAATTGGTTATAGCACGTACGTTGATTACATTGAAATAAGGACATTTTCGGCATTAGGGGGAGATTCGTACCACAATGAATGCCGATAAATTAGAAATGTCATGGACTTTCAGTCATCATATTCACATACTTCAAAATCTGAACATCAAGTTCAATCATATATTTGCAACACATTGCAAATCTGCCACATACATTTACTTATGACAAAGACGCCATGAAATCACATTATGCATGCAAGCAATGTGACATACAAAGTGGAAGTACCTCATACAACCACTATTCTCCGCAAATGAGAGCAAAAGGGGGGAGAAACATGGTCACATGAGAAATGAGTTCTCATATGAATCCGCGGAAATAAAGTAAATTATATCCTCAACTAGTAAATGTAGTTCAACCTCAAGTCGAATAACACATAACAAATGCTCACCATCCAAACCCAACATAAACGTGCACAATATTTAAAGTGTTGGGACATCGAAACACCTTGACTCCATTGTTATGGGAAATCATGAGGAGTTAAAAGACATAATATTATTTCCACACATTCCACTAATTCAACAGAATCATATAACATAAAGACTACATTTGTCAACAAATATTTATTCTTAAATTGCTAAAACCTTTAGGGCCCTGAACCAAAGTCCATGGCAGAGTGCCTCATGCACTCATATATTGGTTCAACTAGAAGGAGGCAATTAAATAAGAATAGCACTCGTTCAACAAAAGAGAGGTATTTACCACAACAATACATTCTCCTCATAAGTATCTTTCCCGCTGGAAAACAAATGATTTTTCGTCCATAACGAAAACAATGAGGTGGTGAAAAAGCGAGGCTTGTAGCACAAGGGTTCATGCAGAGACTCAACATTAATTATAATGTTAAAATACCCTCTTGGTATAAGTGGAATTAAGTTTCGATATTAATATTACTGGCAATTACAAATAAACTATCCCTATAGTTGATAGACGCAGTGATTACATACTCATATGGATCACTCAATTCGGATATATAAATAAATGTTCCTAAAAGGCATAAAATCTGAATCCAAAAACCAAACGCAACATATATTATGTAAAACATCAAAAGTCACTTCATGACTTAAAAGAGTCGAAGATTGTGTGGTACAATCGACTATGAGAGTTCCTTATTCGAAAAGATACTCGGATAAAGATTGCTTACATGTAGTTATTAACAGAATCCCTCCCTGGATTCTACATGACCTATTTATATGTCGATGATTTCATCATCGAAGTCTATACAACACATGAAAGGTGCTCATAATCATATCAAGACGGATATTATGTAGTTAAGATTCAACAGAATCATCTTCCATTATCTATCAAGATAATACCACTTGTATTGCTCAAATGCATACCATTTTTATATATAACAACATTGCAAATTGAAATTTTGCAAAGTTCAGGGGGAGAAAACTCCTAGAACTACACTTATTAACTATCATCCAATAATAAAAATTATATTATTCTTTATGAGGTTTCCAATGGATTTCTCATATAGGTTTTAATGGGACAATTAATGTACCCATCATATATCAAAATTCTATGTTTTCTCCTTATATTTTCCTACATGATTTTAAGAAGATATTAACTATACAATCAAGATTTCAAGATCGAAGACTACCAAGATGAACTAATGACAATCCAGCAACCAACACTATATGAAAATTTTCAACCATGATGAAATATACAAAGGATGACGTTTGTCCAAGGGGGAGTGTTAGGAACAGTTAACGTACTCATTAGGCTAATTGAGCAGTTAGATTTGTATTAGAATATTCTATAGGATAAACTGTCCGGCAGTTAGAATTTCTGCTTTGTCCAAACGCTATCCATCCCGAACAGGCATCATGTCTCTTCCAAGGGATGCAAACATTGTAACCGACATTTGTACATGACTGTTGGGGATATATAAATACCCCAACTCAACATCAATACAATTTACTCCATTCACTTTAATCTTTTTGTTTCTCTTCAAATACATTGAAATCCACACGCGCTCACTCGATGCCACATTTATAGGTTGCTCGGTCATGGTCCAGCATGGAAGAGGAAAAAATGCTAAATATGTCTCCGGCGAATCCAACAATGATGTGAGCTCGGACAGGAAAGAGTAATGCACCACCCTCTCCTAAATCGAGGACCCGCCTTTCAGAAGAGCCCAGCAAAACACCACAGTCATCTTGGGTATATGCCTTGATCCATTTGCCCACATTTTCTTGGTCTCCTTCGATGCTGACTTCGCCGAGATGTATATCCTGAGCCAATCGAAGTGCCTTTGGGCGGACTCCAATTAGCGCAAGTTGAGCACCCTCCTTGCCCATCCCCTCATGCGCAGCCTTAGTGGTCCGGGTCCAATAAACACCGAGACACCACAGACTGAGCGAGGTATACTCAGCATATTGGACGGTGAAAATGACCCAACACACACCGAGCAACCTCTTCGCACCCCCCAACTACTAGCCAACTCACCGGAACCGAACCGCCCAATAGCAAATGTCTGACGCTCACATGCCGACCTGGCCGCACACACGTGCCCGACTCACGCGAACGAAATAACCCGGCAGTAAGCGATCAATGAGACGGCGCACGCAGGCGCAACATAAACCATGAGAAAGGTGGCTCGCGTACTCATTGTCCATCCGTCATAAACTCTCGAGGAATAGGCTGGGTGCGGGGCCCACAAAGATCGGGCGACTGAGAGTGCGCGCAAAATGGACGGCACAAAAGAACTCATAAGCGCCGATACCTTAAAACGGGTACTCCAATATTTATTAATTGTTGATCAAACTTAAAGTTTGAAAGAAATGATACATAAACTAAGATGAAAATATTTGCTCCAAAGTTTAGACTACAGAGCGACGAGATTTATGAGAATTATAAAGATGCAAAACGATAATGTACATGACGACTAAAATAAACCAAAGGAACCCAGAAGTTGGTCATGCAGGTGGCCTG
This sequence comes from Aegilops tauschii subsp. strangulata, assembly GCF_002575655.3. Taxonomy (NCBI): domain Eukaryota; kingdom Viridiplantae; phylum Streptophyta; class Magnoliopsida; order Poales; family Poaceae; genus Aegilops; species Aegilops tauschii. The sequence continues at coordinate 94,019,215 of NC_053041.3, read as the reverse complement.
CTCGGCGGCACGACCAGCAAGTGCCTCATGTCCTTCTTACAGCACCGGTGCCCTTCCAACGATCGTACCCCTCCAGCGCCTGCTCCGCCCGACGCCGCACCTGGTCCTCACACTGCAGATCCTGCTGTACTGCAGCGTTTTCATGACCACGCTTTGATTTCTGTAGCTGCTCGCGGTCGCGTGGAGCCACAACCTCCGCGTCCGGCGCCACTGGCTTCTTCTCCAGCCCAGCTCTCTCTGCCTTGACCTTCTCGAGCTCAGCATCCCTTGTTGCCAGCTTCTTCTCCAGAACAGTTCTCTCTGCCTTCTCCTTCTCGAGCTCGGCATCTCGTGCCGCCACCTTCTTTTCCAGCACAACTCTCTCTACTTTCTCCTTATCGTGCTCGGCATCCCGTGCCGCCACCTTCTTCTCCAGAACAGCTCTCTCTGCCTTCACCTTCTCGAGCTCGGCATCCCCTTCTGCCACCTTCTTCTCCAGCACAGCTCTCTCTGCCTTCACCTTCTCGAGCTCGGCATCCCCTTCTGCCACCTTCTTCTCCAGCACAGCTCTCTCTGCCTTCACCTTCTCGAGCTCGGCATCCCCTTCTGCCACCTTCTTCTCCAGCACAGCTCTCTCTGCCTTCTCCTTCTCGAGCTCGGCATCCCGTGCCGCCAGCCTCTTCTCCAGCTCCAACGCGTACGAGGACCCGTAGTTCACTGTCTGCATGCGGTACGTTTGTTCCCGCAAGAAACAAACAATGTGATCATGACCCCGTTCACGCAGCTTCAGAAAGATGAACAATTTGCTTATGCAGCATACCTGGAGCATTGATTCGCGGGTCGACGTGACGACGTCTGCGGTGATAGGGCGCCGCTGCACCTTCATCGTGCTGTCATGGCCGGCGCCGTTGATGTCGTGCGTGTCCAGCACGGGCAAGTGCGCTGGGATGGGGCCGAAGCCCGGCGGGTAGCTGTGGTTGTCTCGTCTCGGGATGGCGAAGTCCTATACTTGAGTTGGCCTCCTCATGCCTCCTCTTCTTCCCGGATAACGTCAGCGGTGGCATGGTGCCGTCGGGCTCTGTTTTCACCTTCGCCGTTCCTACCGCCGGCTCCACCGCATACTTCACGGATAGATCTGAACCTATCAACACAGAAGTAAATGATTTGCTCGAGGAATCCTGGATTGGGTAGTTGAAACTTGAAAGAAAGTATACCTCTAGCTCCACTAGAACCAACAGAATGTTGGGGCGGCTGTGGCGGTGGTGACTCGGCGAGGCTAGATGACAAAGCCGGGGCAAGCTTGGTCTTGAAAACATAACTTCGGAGATCAACCGCAGTGCGATGTGCGCTCAGTAACTTTGCCAGCGATTTATGGTCCTCGCTAGTCAGCACCAGATCAGTGTTGGACCGTGGCGGCTCACCCCAAGTAACAGGGAACGGCCATGGCTCCGCCTCCGGTGCCGTGAGGAAGAAGAATCTGGTTTTCAACCCCTTGTTGCGCTTGGCAGGCGGCAGCCCGGTGAAGATCGCTAGTCCTTTCCCCGGAAAAAGTACCAGCCCCTGACCCTAAACTTGCCCAGCATGAAGAAATGCCGAAACACGGCTAGTGACGGCGGCACTCCGGCGTCCTGGCAGAGAAGCACGAAAGCCGCCAGGATGCGCCATCCGTTGGGGACGAGCTGGCCTGGCGCGAGGCCGAAGTGTTGGAGCGCTTGGCAGAAAAAGCTGTCCAGCGGGAAGCATATCCCGGCCTCCAAAGCGTGCTCGTAAACGCAGACGGCGCCGTCCTGTGGCGGCGTGCAGGCGCGCCGCTGGCCGGCGGGACGCGCGGTGTACGCCGTCGAGACACTGTACCTCCTGCAGACGTCGTCCACGGCGCGCTGGGTGCGGAGCGACGAGGCGTGGCGCTCGGCGACGAGACCTGAGAGCCCCAGGGCGGCTGCGCTGCTGTCCATGTTGGAGGTATCCATAGCGGCGGCGCTGGCCAAGCGAGGCGAGGTGGCGGCTACGATCTCGACCGAAGACGTGGAGGAGTCGGACGGGGAAGACATCGCGTTGGGTGCTCGGGACGTTGCCGCGTGCTCGTGCGGAATGGAATGGAGTCCTGCTGGAGTTGGTGTGGCCTCGATCGAGCTCTCTGCTTTTTAACTCGATCGAGTCTACACTGTGGGAAATGACACATCTTGGGAAATGCGCGTACATGCAGGGTACCGTCGGTACACCTCTCCATGCGTAATTAAAAAAGTGGATTGGTGATATATAGGTCGATCCGAGGGTTAGACTGAGGGGGTGTTTGGTTCAGGACTTTTTAGTCCCAGAGACTAGAAAAAGTTTCTAAAAAGTCCCTAGGAACCAAACGGGAGGGACTTTTTCTACAGGGACTAAAAAAAGAAAAAGACTCTACTAGAGAGTCTTTTTTGATTAGTCCCTGAGACTAGAAAAAGTCCTAGGACTTCTGAACCAAACACCCCCTGAGAGTCTCAATTAGAAGATCTTATTCGTCATTCGTTATACCAGTACAAAGAAATATCAAAAGGAACAAAAATTACGGGCGATGCTAGGCGCCGGCGCACCGGCCGAACAGTTTCGGCCGGTCCAGCCCTAGCCGTTGGATATAGGCACATGTAACCGTCAGATCCAGAGTAGAAAAAAAGACAAAAATCCCCTCCTCGCTCACGTACAACTCCATGACATCTCACAGCCTCCTGCTAGCAGCTCGCCGGAGCCCCTCGTCGGAGCCGCTCGTCGGCGCGCTCGCCGGAGCCGCTTGCTCGTTGCAGCACCGGTGCTCACTGGTCCGCCCCGACGCCTCCCGCTAGCAGCTCGCCGGACCCGCTCGTCGGCGTGCTCGCCGGGGCCGCTTGCCAGTTGTAGCACCGGTTCTCACTGGTCCGCCCTGAGGCCTCTCTCTAGCAGCTCGCCGGAGCTGCTCGTCGGCGCGCTTGCGGGGGCTGCTCATCGGAGCCGCTTGTAGGTTGTAGCACTGGTGCTCACTAGTCCGCCCCAACGCAACAATTTGTAGTGTCGGTTCCAGCAAAAGTGAAATACAGTGGTAGCAAAAATCAAACACCATTGTAGCAAAACTTGGAGTGGTTCCAGTAAAAATGAAATACAGTGGTAGCAAAAAATCAAACACCATTGTAGCAAAACTTGGAGTGGTTCCAGCAAAAATGAAATACAGTGGTAGCAAAAATCAAACACCATTGTAGCAAAACTTGGAGTGGTTCCAGCAAAAATAAGATGGATCCAGCAAAAAAGTCAAAAACGGGTTGGTAGCAAAAACCAAGACGGCTGTAGCAAAAATCGAAGACCATGGTAACAAAAAGTTTGAGTGATTCCAGCAAAAAAGATGGATCTAGTTAAGCAAAAAAGAAATCAAAAGATACCAACGGTGGTAGCAAAAAACAAAACGATGGTAGCAAAATTTTGGATTGGTTGCAGCAAAAAAATCACTCAAAAAACCTGGATCCTAGCAAAAATTGTGGATCCTGGATGCAACAAATCCAGGCGACGGTGGTAGCTTTTTCGGTGCCGATTGCAGCAAAATCGCATCACCGGTGGCCACCACCTCCAGCCTCATCTGTTGCAAAACGTCCAACCTCGTCGAGGGGGAGGACAAGAAGATGGACGGCCATGGCTTCCCCGGGTTGCATCAGCCCTTGATTACTCCTCACATCAGCAAAGGGTGGAGTGGACGAGCAGAGCCCCGTCTCGACCAGATCTAGATGCAAGAAGGGGAGGCGGGGAGCAGAGGTGATTTCTCATGCGATCTGATTTGGGTGCTCGTGCTGTTGGTAGGGGATGAGGTGCGGTGCTAGAGGTAAGGGATGAGATAGCAGCGGGATGAGTGGACGGGGAAAGGGATAAGAGTGTCGAGAGGGGTCGAGAGGGATGGGGAGCGGTGGTGGGCCAGGAGGCTACGGTAGCGACGTGGCGAGTGGGCTACAGGCGTCCTTTGATCTGGTGGAATCGTGCGACTCTTGCTGGACCGGCCGAGCGTTCGGCCGGTCTGCCGATTGTAAACATTTCCCAAAAATTACATGTAAGTTTCGGTGGTGCATCTAGCATCATCAGAGAGCATGTGCAGGTGTATTTTTGGCGGATCTCATAGGGTTCAATTGGTGATTATCTTTGGCGAATGTGCTCGTATCCGGTCTTCGTTCGTCTATATTTATGTGTCTTCATGTTGAATCATTTTGATCTACTCTTTTTTCATCGGTATCGGTTGCTGTTCTGATGCGCTGGCCCTGTAGGGCCTTAACATGATGACTTTATGAATGTCAACTACAACAAGTTTTGCGTGCCTTCAGCTTACTTTAGTGCTTGTAGTCGTCGCTAGATGATTTATGAATCTAGTTGTAATTTTTATTATTTCTAGTTTCTTTGTACTATCATAATTACAAATAAATAGATCGGAAGTACCTCCATGGTTCGTAGACCACCTAGTGACAACTGCAAGCACTGGAGCGACCTGAAGACGCATAGCTGTCATCGCTGCCCTCTCACAGGAACCAGACAAACTAGTCGTACTCCCTCCGTTTTTATTTACCTCGCATATTAGTTTTGGTTCAAGTCAAACTTTGACAAAGTTTATAGACAAAAATATTAACATATACAATAACAAATCAATACCATTAGATTCATTATTGAATATACTTCACATCATATAGATTTGTTATTGTAGATGTTCATATTTTTATCTATAAACTTGGTCAAACTTTATGAAGTTTGACTTTAGTCAAATGTAATATGCAGAGTAAATAGAAGTGGAGGGAGTAGTAGACATCGGTAAGTCCTCATGCTAGTCCCCATAGGACCAACGCACCTGAACATGAATCGTCGCCGATGAAGAGAATCATAGATCAAAAAAATACAACTTATGGACACCAGAAGAAAGCCTGAATCCAAAATAAATTCTCTGAAGACCAACACCAACTGAATACCGCGAGATGGACCGAAGGCACACCACCACACGCTCTTGTTGGGGAACGTAGTAATTTAAAAAAAAATTCCTACGATCACGCAAGATCTATCTATATGATGCATAGCAACGAGAGGTGAGAGTGTTATCTACGTACCCCGTAGACCGAAAGCAGAAGCGTTATGACAACGCGGTTGATGTAGTCGTTCGACTTCACGATCCGACCGATCCTAGTACCGAACGTACGGCACCTCCATGATCTGCACACGTTCAGCTCGTCGACGTCCCACAAACTCTAGATCCAGCTGAGGTCGAGGGTGAGTTTCGTCAGCACGACGGTGTTATGATGGTGTTGATGAAATTACCGACGCAGGGCTTCGCATAAGCACTACAACGATATGACCGAGGTGGAAATCTGTGGAGGGGGGCACTGAAGGAAATATGCCCTAGAGGCAATAATAAAGTTGTTATTTATTTCTTCATATCATGATAAATGTTTATTATTCATGCTAGAATTGTATTAACCGGAAACATAATACATGTGTGAATACATAGACAAACATAGTGTCACTAGTATGCCTCTACTTGACTAGCTCGTTAATCGAAGATGGTTGAGTTTCCTAGCCATGGACATGAGTTATCATTTGATTAACGGGATCACATCATTAGGAGAATGATGTGATTGACTTGACCCATTCCGTTAGCTTAGCACTTGATCGTTTAGTATGTTGCTATTGCTTTCTTCATGACTTATACAGGTTCCTATGACTATGAGATTATGCAACTCCCGTTTACCGGAGGAACACTTTGTGTGCTACCAAACGGCACAACGTAACTGGGTGATTATAAAGGTGCTCTACAGGTGTCTCCGAAGGTACTTGTTGAGTTGGCGTATTTCGAGATTAGGATTTGTCACTCTGATTGTCGGAGAGGTATCTCTGGGCCCTCTCGGTAATGCACATCACTATAAGCCTTGCAAGCAATGTGAATAATGAGTTAGTTGCGGGATGATGCATTACATAACGAGTAAAGAGACTTGCCAGTAACGAGATTGAACTAGGTATTGAGATACCGACGATCGAATCTCGGGCAAGTAACATACCGATGACAAAGGGAACAACGTATGTTGTTATGCGGTTTGACCGGTAAAGATCTTCGTAGAATATTTGGGAGCCAATATGAGCATCCATGTTCCGCCATTGGTTATTGACCGGAGACGTGTCTCGGTCATGTCTACATAGTTCTCGAACCCGTAGGGTCCACACGCTTAAAGTTTGGTGACGATCGGTATTATGAGTTTTTGTGTTTTGATGTACCGAAGGTAGTTCAGAATCCCGGATTTGATCACGGACATGACGAGGAGTCTCGAAATGGTCGAGACGTAAAGATCGATATATTGGATGACTATGTTCAGACACCGGAAGTGTTTCGGGAGGTTTCGGACATCTACCGGAGTACCGGGGGTTACCGGAACCCCCCGGGGAGTATATTGGGCCTAATGGGCCTTAGTGGGAGAAGAGGAGGGGCGGCCAGGGCAGCCGCGCCCCCCCTTTTTCCTTCTCCTCCTCTCTCCCTTCCTTCCCTTCTCCTACTCCAACAAGGAAAGGAGGAGTCCTACTCCCGGTGGGAGTAGGACTTCCCCCTTGGCGCGCCCTCCTTGGCCGGCCGCCTCTCCCCCTTGCTCCTTTATATACGGGGGCAGGGGCACCTCTAGACACACAAGTTTATCTGTTGATCTCTCCCAGCCGTGTGCGGTGCCCCCTCCACCATATTCCACCTCGGTCATATCGTAGCGGTGCTTAGGCAAAGCCCTGCGTCGGTAGCAACATCATCACCGTCATCACGCCGTCGTGCTGACGGAACTCTCCCGTGAAGCTCTGCTAGATCGGAGTTCGCGGGACGTCATCGAGCTGAACGTGTGCTGAACTCGGAGGTGCCGTACGTTCGGTACTTGGATCGGTCGGATCATGAAGACGTATGGCTGCATCAACCGCGTTGTGCTAACGCTTCCGCTTTCGGTCTACGAGGGTACGTGGACACACTCTCCCCTCTCGTTGCTATGCATCACCATGATCCTGCGTGTGCGCAGGAAAATTTTGAAATTACTACGTTACCAAACAGTGGCATCCGAGCCAGGTTTATGCGTAGATGTTATATGCACGAGTAGAACACAAGTGAGTTGTGGGCGATACAAGTCATACTGGCTGGCGGGTGTCAGTTTCTCCAACTTTAGTTGAACCGAGTGTGACTATGCCCGGTCCTTGAGAAGGTTAAAACAATACTAACTTGACGAACTATCGTTGTGGTTTTGATGCGTAGGTAAGAACGGTTCTTGCTCAGCCCGTAGCAGCCACGTAAAACTTGCAACAACAAAGTAGAGGATGTCTAACTTGTTTTTGCAGGGCATGTTGTGATGTGATATGGCCAAGGCATGATGCTATATTTTATTGTATGAGATGATCATGTTTTGTAACCGAGTTATCGGCAACTGGTAGGAGCCATATGGTTGTCGCTTTATTGTATGCAATGCAATTGCCCTGTAATTGCTTTACTTTATCACTAAGCGGTAGCGATAGTCGTAGAAGCAATAGTTGGCGAGACGACAACGATGCTACGATGGAGATCAAGGTGTCGCGCCGGTGACGATGGTGATCATGACGGTGCTTCGGAGATGGAGATCACAAGCACAAGATGATGGTGGCCATATCATATCACTTATATTGATTGCATGTGATGTTTATCCTTTATGCATCTTATTTTGCTTTGATTGACGGTAGCATTATAAGATGATCTCTCACTAAATTTCAAGATAAAAGTGTTCTCCCTGAGCATGCACCGTTGCCAAAGTTCGTCGTGCCGAGACACCACGTGATGATCGGGTGTGATAAGCTCTACGTTCATCTACAACGGGTTCAAGCCAGTTTTGCACACGCAGAATACTCGGGTTAAACTTGATGAGCCTAGCGTATGTAGATGTGGCCTCGAAACACTGAGACCGAAAGGTCGAGCATGAATCATATAGTAGATATGATCAACATAGTGATGTTCACCATTGAAAACTACTCCATCTCACGTGATGATCGGACATGGTTTAGTTGATTTGGATCACGTGATCACTTAGATGATTAGAGGGATGTCTATCTAAGTGGGAGTTCTTAAGTAATATGATTAATTGAACTTAAATTTATCATGAACTTAGTACCTGATAGTATTTTGCTTGTCTATGTTGTTGTAGATAGATGGCCCGTGCTATTGTTCCGTTGAATTTTAATGCGTTCCTTGAGAAAGCAAAGTTGAAAGATGATGGTAGCAATTACACAGACTGGGTCCGTAACTTGAGGATTATCCTCATTGCTGCACAGAAGAATTATGTCCTGGAAGCACCATTGGATGCCAGGCCTGCTGCAGATGCAACTGACGACGTTAAGAACGTCTGGCAGAGCAAAGCTGATGACTACTCGATAGTTCAGTGTGCCATGCTTTACGGCTTAGAACCTGGACTTGAACAATGTTTTGAACGTCATGGAGCATATGAGATGTTCCAGGAGTTGAAGTTAATATTTCAAGCAAATGCCCGGATTGAGAGATATGAAGTCTCCAATAAGTTCTACAGCTGCAAGATGGAGGAGAATAGTTCTGTCAGTGAACATATACTCAAAATGTCTGGGGTATAACAATCACTTGATTCAACTAGGAGTTAATCTTCTGGATGATAGTGTCATTGACAGAATTCTTCAATCACTGTCACCAAGCTACAAGAGCTTCGTGATGAACTATAATATGCAAGGGATGGATAAGACAATTCCTGAGCTCTTCGCAATGCTAAAGGCCGCGGAGGTAGAAATCAAGAAGGAGCATCAAGTGTTGATGGTCAACAAGACCACCAGTTTCATGAAAAAGGGTAAAGGGAAGAAGAAGGGGAACTTCAAGAAGAACGGCAAACAAGTTACTGCTCAAGAGAAGAAACCCAAGTCCGGACCTAAGCCTGAGACTGAGTGCTTCTACTACAAACAGACTGGTCACTGGAAGCGGAACTGCCCCAAGTATTTGGCGGATAAGAAGGAAGGCAAGGTGAACAAAGGTATATGTGATATACATGTTATTGATGTGTACCTTACTAGAGCTTGCAGTAGCACCTGGGTATTTGATACTGGTTCTGTTGCTAATATTTGCAACTCGAAACAGGGACTACGGATTAAGCGAAGACTGGCTAAGGACGAGGTGACGAAATGCGTGGGAAATGGTTCCAAAGTCGATGTGATCGCCGTCGGCACGCTACCTCTACATCTACCTTCGGGATTAGTTTTTGACCTAAATAATTGTTATTTGGTGCCAGCGTTGAGCATGGACATTATATATGGATCTTGTTTGATGCGAGACGGTTATTCATTTAAATCTGAGAATAATGCTTGTTCTATTTATATGAGTAATATTTTTTATGGTCATGCACCCTTGAAGAGTGGTCTATTTTTGTTGAATCTCGATAGTAGTGATACACATATTCATAATGTTGAAGCCAAAAGATGCAGAGTTGATAATGACAGTGCAACTTATTTGTGGCACTGCCGTTTGGGTCATATTGGTGTAAAGCGCATGAAGAAACTCCATACTGATGGACTTTTGGAATCACTTGATTATGAATCACTTGGTACTTGCAAACCATGCCTTATGGGCAAGATGACTAAAACGCCGTTCTCCGAAACAATGGAGCGAGCAACAGATTTGTTGGAGATCATACATACTGATGTATGTGGTATTGAGGCTCACGGCGGGTATCGTTATTTTCTCACCTTCATAGATGATTTGAGCAGTTATGGATATATCTACTTAATGAAACATAAGTCTGAAACATTTGAAAAGTTCAAAGAATTTCAGAGTGAAGTGGAAAATCATCGTAACAAGAAAATAAAGTTTCTACGATCTGATCGTGGAGGAGAATATTTGAGTTACAAGTTTGGTCTACATTTGAAACAATGCGGAATAGTTTCGCAACTCACGCCACCCAGAACACCACAGCGTAATGGTGTGTCCGAACGTCGTAATCGTACTTTAATAGATATGGTGCGATCTATGATATCTCTAACTGATTTACCGCTATCATTTTGGGGTTATGCTTTAGAGACGGCTGCATTCACGTTAAATAGGGCACCATCGAAATCCGTTGAGACGACGCCATATGAACTGTGGTTTGCCAAGAAACCAAAGTTGCCGTTTCTTAAAGTTTGGGGCTGCGATGCTTATGTGAAAAAGCTTCAACCTGATAAGCTCGAACCCAAATCGGAGAAATGTGTCTTCATAGGATACGCAAAGGAAACTGTTGGGTACACCTTATATCACAGATCCGAAGGCAAGACATTCGTTGCTAAGAATGGATCCTTTCTAGAGAAGGAGTTTCTCTCGAAAGAAGTGAGTGGGAGGAAAGTAGAACTTGATGAGATAACTGTACCTGCTCCCTTATTGGAAAGTAGTTCATCACAGAAATCTGTTTCTGTAACTCCTACACCAATTAGTGAGGAAGCTAATGATGATGATCATATAACTTCAGATCAAGTTACTACCGAACCTCGTAGGTCAACCAGAGTAAGATCCGCACCAGAGTGGTACGGTAATCCTATTCTAGAGGTCATGTTACTTGACCAAGGCGAACCTACAAACTATGAAAGAAGCGATGGTGAGCCCAGATTCCGCAAAATGGCTTGAGGCCATGAAATCTGAGATGGGATCCATGTATGAGAACAAAGTGTGGACTTTGGTTGACTTTCTTGATGATCGGCAAGCCATAAAGAATAAATGGATCTTCAAGAAGAAGACTGACGCTGACGGTAATGTTACTGTCTACAAAGCTCGACTTGTTGCAAAAGGTTTTCGACAAGTTCAAGGAGTTGACTACGATGATACTTTCTCACCCGTAGCGATGCTTAAGTCTGTCCGAATCATGTTAGCAATTGCCGCATATTATGATTATGAAATTTGGCAAATGGATGTCAAAACTGCATTCTTGAATGAATTTCTGGAAGAAGAGTTGTATATGATGCAACCGGAAGGTTTTGTCGATCCAAAGGGAGCTAACAAAGTTTGCAAGCTCCAGCGATGCATTTATGGACTGGTGCAAGCCTCTCGGAGTTGGAATAAACGTTTTGATAGTGTGATCAAAGCATATGGTTTTATACAGACTTTTGGAGAAGCCTGCATTTACAAGAAAGTGAGTGGGAGCTCTGTAGCATTTCTAATATTATATTGGATGACATATTACTGATTGGAAATGATATAGAATTTCTGGTTAGCATAAAAGTATACTTGAATAAGAGTTTTTCAATGAAAGACCTCGGTGAAGCTGCTTACATATTGGGCATCAAGATCTATGGAGATAGATCAAGACGCTTGATAGGACTTTCACAAGCACATACCTTGACAAAGTTTTGAAAAAGTTCAAAATGGATCAAGCAAAGAAAGGGTTCTTGCCTGTGTTACAAGGTGTGAAGTTGAGTCAGACTCAATGCCCGACCAGTGCAGAAGATAGAGAGAAAATGAAAGATGTTCCCTATGCTTCAGCCATAGGCTCTATCATGTATGCAATGTTGTGTACCAGACCTGATGTGTGCCTTGCTATTAGCTTAGCAGGGAGGTACCAAAGTAATCCAGGAGTAGATCATTGGACATCGGTCAAGAACATCCTGAAATACCTGAAAAGGACTAAGGATATGTTTCTCGTTTATGGAGGTGACAAAGAGCTAGTCGTAAATGGTTACGTCGATGCAAGCTTTGACACTGATCCGGACGATTCTAAATCGCAAACCGGATACGTGTTTACATTGAACGGTGGAGCTGTCAGTTGGTGCAGTTCTAAACAAAGCGTCGTGGCCGGATCTACGTGTGAAGCGGAATACATAGCTGCTTCGGAAGCAGCAAATGAAGGAGTTTGGATGAAGGAGTTCATATCGGATCTAGGTGTCATACCTAGTGCATCGGGTCCAATGAAAATCTTTTGTGACAATACTGGTGCAATTGCCTTGGCAAAGGAATCCAGATTTCACAAGAGAACCAAGCACATCAAGAGACGCTTCAATTCCATCCGGGATCAAGTCCAGGTGGGAGACATAGAGATTTGCAAGATACATACGGATCTGAATGTTGCAGACCCGTCGACTAAGCCTCTTCCACGAGCAAAACATGATCAACACCAAAACTCCATGGGTGTTAGAATCATTACTGTGTAATCTAGATTATTGACTCTAGTGCACGTGGGAGACTGCTACCTCTTGAGCACTGCATTGGTTTTCCCTTGAAGAGGAAAGGGTGATGCAGCAAAGTAGCGTAAGTATTTCCCTCAGTTTTTGAGAACCAAGGTATCAATCCATTAGGAGGCTACGCGCGAGTCCCTCGCACCTACACAAAAGAAATAAATCCTCGCAACCAACGCGATAAGGGGTTGTCAATCCCTTCACGGTCACTTACGAGAGTGAGATCTGATAGATATGATAGGATAATATTTTTGGTATTTTTGTGATAAAGATGCAAAGTAAAATAAAAGCAAAGTAAAAAACAAAGGAAATAACTAAGTGTTGGAAGATTAATATGACGAAGATAGACCCGGGGGCCATAGGTTTCACTAGTGGCTTATCTCAAGAGCATAAGTATTTTACGGTGGGTGAACGAATTACTGTTGAGCAATTGATAGAATTGAGCATAGTTATGAGAATATCTAGGTATGATCATGTATATAGGCATCACGTCCGAGACAAGTAGCCCGACTCCTGCCTGCATCTACTACTATTACTCCACTCATCGACCACTATCCAGCATGCATCTAGAGTATTAAGTTCATGAAAACAGAGTAACGCCTTAAGCAAGATGACATGATGTAGAGGGATAAATTCATGCAATATGATAAAAACCCCATCTTGTTATCCTCGATGGCAACAATACAATACGTGCCTTGCTGCCCCTACTGTCACTGGGAAAGGACACCGCAAGATTGAACCCAAAGCTAAGCACTTCTCCCATTGCAAGAAAGATCAATCTAGTAGGCCAAACCAAACTGATAATTCGAAGAGACTTGCAAAGATAACCAATCATACATAAAAGAATTCAGAGAAGATTCAAATATTGTTCATAGATAATCTTGATCATAAACCCACAATTCATCGGTCTCAACAAACACACCGCAAAAAGAAGATTACATCGAATAGATCTCCACGAGAGAGGGGGAGAACATTGTATTGAGATCCAAAAAGAGAGAACAAGCCATCTAGCTACTAACTATGGACCCGAAGGTCTGAGGTAAACTACTCACACTTCATCGGAGAGGCTATGGTGATGATGTAGAAGCCCTCCGTGATGGATTCCCCCTCCGGCGGAGCTCCGGAACAGGCCCCAAGGTGGGATCTCGTGGGTACAGAAGGTTGCGGCGGTGGAATTAGGTTTTTGGCTCTGTATCTAATCTTTTGGGGGTACGCAGGTATATATAGGAGGAAGGAGTACGTAAGTGGAGCAACAGGGGGCCCACGAGGGTGGAGGGCGCGCCCTGGGGGGGTAGGCGCGCCCCCTACCTCGTGGCCTCCTCTTTTGTTTCTTGACGTAGGGTCCAAGTCTCCTGGATCATAATCTTTCTAAAAATCACGTTCCCGAAGGTTTCATTCCGTTTGGACTCCGTTTGATATTCCTTTTCTGCGAAACTCTGAAATAGGCAAAAAACAGCAATTCTGGGCTGGGCCTCCGGTTAATAGGTTAGTCCCAAAAATAACATAAAATTGAATAATAAAGCCCAATATGTCCAAAATAGTAGATAATATAGCATGGAGCAATAAAAAATTATAGATACGTTGGAGACGTATCAGGCATCCCCAAGCTTAATTCCTGCTCGTCCTCGAGTAGGTAAATGATAAAAACAGAATTTTTGATGCGGAGTGCTACTTGGCATAATTTCAATGTAATTCTTCTTAATTGTGGTATGAATATTCAGATCCAAAAGATTCAAGACAAAAGTTTAATATTGACATAAAAATAATAATACTTCAAGCGTACTAACAAAGCAATCATGTCTTCTCAAAATAACATGGCCAAAGAAAGTTATCCCTACAAAATCATATAGTTTGGCTATGCTCTATCTTCACCACACAAAGTATTTAAATCATGCACAACCCCGATGACAAGCCAAGCAATTGTTTCATACTTTTGACATTCTCAAACTTTTTCAATCTTCACGCAATACATGAGCGTGAGCCGTGGATATAGCACTATATGTGGAATAGAATGGTGGTTGTGGAGAAGACAAAAAAGGGAGAAGATAGAAGATCATCACACTTTTATTTTCTTACTATATCCACACTTGGGACAATGCTCTAAAAAATGAAGATCATCACACTTTTATTTTCTTACAACTCAACAATTACAACTCGATTCTTAGAACAAAATATGACTCTATATGAATGCGTCCGGCGGTGTACCGGGATATGCAATGAATCAAGAGTGACATGTATGAAAGAATTATGAACGGTGGCTTTGCCACAAATACGATGTCAACTACATGATCATGCAAAGTAATATGACAATGATGGAGCGTGTCATAATAAACGGAACGGTGGAAAGTTGCATGGCAATATATCTCGGAATGGCTATGGAAATGCCATGATAGGTAGGTATGATGGCTGTTTTGAGGAAGGTATATGGTGGGTGTAAGATACCGGCGAAAAGTGCGCGGTATTAGAGGGGCTAGCAATGGTGGAAGGAATAAAGTGTGTATAATCCATGGACTCAACATTAGTCATAAAGAACTCATATACTTATTGCAAAAATCTACAAGTTATCAAAGCAAAGTATTACGCGCATGCTCCTAGGGGGATAGATTGGTAGGAAAAGACCATCGCTCGTCCCCGACCGCCACTCATAAGGAAGACAATCAATAAATAAATTATGCTCCGACTTCATCACATAACGGTTCACCATACGTGCATGCTACGGGAATCACAAACTTTAACACAAGTATTTCTCAAATTCACAACTACTCAACTAGCATGACTCTAAATATCACCATCTTTATATCTCAAAACAATTATCAAGCATCAAACTTTTCTTAGCTTTCAACACACTCATAAGAAAGTTTTTACAAATCTTGAATACCAAGCATATTAGGATTATTTAAGCAAATTACCATGCTATTTAAGACTCTCAAAATAATCTAAGTGAAGCATGAGAGATCAATAGTTTCTATAAAACAAATCCACCACCATTCTCTAAAAGATATAAGTGAAGTACTAGAGCAAAACTATATAACTCAAAAGATATAAGCGAAGCACATAGAGTATTCTAACAAATTCCAAATCATGTATGGCTCTCTAAAAAGGTGTGTACAGCAAGGATGATTGTGGTAAACTAAAAAGCGAAGACTCAAATCATACAAGACGCTCCAAGCAAAACACATATCATGTGGTGAATAAAAATATAGCTCCAAGTAAAGTTACCGATGGAAGTAGACGAAAGAGGGGATGCCTTCCGGGGCATCCCCAAGCTTTGGCTTTTTGGCGTCCTTAGATTATCTTGGGGGTGCCATGGGAATCCCCAAGCTTAGGATCTTGCCACTCCTTTTTCCATAATCCATCAAATCTTTCACCCAAAACTTGAAAACTTCACAACACAAAACTCAACAGAAAATCTCGTGAGCTCCGTTAGCGAAAGAAAACAAAAGACCACTTCAAGTTACTGTAATGAACTCATTATTTATTTATATTGGTGTTAAACCTACTGTATTCCAACTTCTCTATGGTTTATAAACTATTTTACTAGCCATAGATTCATCAAAATAAGCAAACAACACGCGAAAAACAGAATCTGTCAAAAACAGAACAGTCTGTAGTAATCTGTAACTAACGCAAACTTATGAACGCCAAAAAATCAGAAAAAATAGGAGGACCTAGACAATTTGTTTATTGATCATCAGAAATTGGAATCAGTATTTTATCACGTTCTGGTGATTTTTAACAACTATTTTCGTGAACAGAAAGTTTCTGGAAATTACAGCAAGATCAAATAACTATCATCCAAGAAGATCCTATAGGTTTCACTTGGCACAAACACTAATTAAAACATAAAAACACATCTAACCAGAGGCTAGATCAAATATTTATTCAATAACAGCAAGGAAAAATATTGGGTTGTCTCCCAACAAGCGCTTTTCTTTAAAGCCTTTTAGCTAGGCATTGATAATTTTAATGATGCTCACATGAAAGACAAGAATTGAAGCACAAAGAGTGCATCATAAAACACGTGACAAACACATCCAAGTCTAACATACTTCCTATGCATAGGCATCTTATAGAAAAACAAATTATCATAGCAAGCAAAAACTAGCATATGCAAGGAAGCAGAAAGGAACAATAGCAATCTCAACATAACGAGAGGTAATTTAGTAACATGAAAATTTCTATAACCATATTTTCCTCTCTCATAATAATTACATGTAGGATCATAAGAAAATTCAACAATATAGCTATCACATAACATATTCTCAACACGATCCACATGCGTGCAAAGTTGACACTCTTCCAAAATAGTGGGATTATCATTAACTAAAGTCATGATTTCTCCAAGCCCACTTTTATCAAAAATTTCATAAGATTGAATATTATCCAAATATGTGGGATCTAAAGTTGACACTCTTCCAAACCCACTTTCAATATTATTGCAAACACTATTATCAATCTTATATTCATCATGGGGCTTAAATAAAATTTCAAAATCATAAGAAGAATCTCCCCAATCATGATTATTGCAACAGGTAGTGGACATAGCAAAACTAGAATCCCCAAGATTAGGGTTTTGCATATTATTAGCATAATTTACATCAATAGAATTTATAATAAAATCATTGCAATCATGCTTTTTATTCAAAGATCTATCATGAATCACTTCATAAATCACTTCATCACAATTTTCAGATTCACGGATTTCAAGCAAAACCTTATAAAGATAATCTAGTGCATCCAAATCACTAGGAATTGGTTCATCATAATTGGATCTCTTAAAAAGATTGGCAAGCGGATGAGGATCCATAGATATTAGCTTCTCTGTTTAGGAATAAATACTCAACTATTTCAACCAAACGAGCAAACGAGCCAAGTAAGACATCAAGGCAAACGAAAAGATGAACGGAAAAAGGGCGAATAAAACGGCAAGGGTGAAGTGGGGGAGAGGAAAACAAGAGGCAAATGGAAAATAATGTAATGCGGGAGATAAGGGATTGTGAAGGGTACTTTGTATGTTGACTTTTGCGTAGACCTCCCCGGCAACGGCGCCAGAAATCTTTCTTGCTACCTCTTGAGCACTGCGTTGGTTTTCCCTTGAAGAGGAAAGGGTGATGCAGCAAAGTAGCGTAAGTATTTACCTCAGTTTTTGAGAACCAAGGTATCAATCTAGTAGGAGGCTACGCGCGAGTCCATCGCACCTACACAAAACAAATAAATCCTCGCAACCAACGCGATAAGGGGTTGTCAATCCCTTCACGGTCACTTACGAGAGTGAGATCTGATAGATATGATAGGATAATATTTTTGGTATTTTAGTGATAAAGATGCAAAGTAAAATAAAAGCAAAGTAAAAAACAAAGGAAATAACTAAGTGTTGGAAGATTAATATGATGAAGATAGACCCGGGGGCCATAGGTTTCACTAGTGGCTTCTCTCAAGAGCACAAGTATTTTACGGTGGGTGAACGAATTACTGTTGAGCAATTGACAGAATAGAGCATAGTTATGAGAATATATAGGTATGATCATGTATATAGGCATCACGTCCGAGACAAGTAGACCGACTCCTGCCCGCATCTACTACTATTACTCCACTCATCGACCACTATCCAGCATGCATCTAGAGTATTAAGTTCATGAAAACAGAGTAACGCCTTAAGCAAGATGACATGATGTAGAGGGATAAATTCATGCAATATGATAAAAAACCCCATCTTGTTATCCTCGATGGCAACAATACAATACGTGCCTTGCTGCCCCTACTGTCACTGGGAAAGGACACCGCAAGATTGAACCCAAAGCTAAGCACTTCTCCCATTGCAAGAAAGATCAATCTAGTAGGCCAAACCAAACTGATAATTCGAAGAGACTTGCAAAGATAACCTATCATACATAAAAGAATTCAGAGAAGATTCAAATATTGTTCATAGATAATCTTGATCATAAACCCACAATTCATCGGTCTCAACAAACACACCGCAAAAAGAAGATTACATTGAATAGATCTCCACGAGAGAGGGGGAGAACATTGTATTGAGATCCAAAAAGAGAGAAGAAGCCATCTAGCTACTAACTATGGACCCAAAGGTCTGAGGTAAACTACTCACACTTCATCGGAGAGGCTATGGTGATGATGTAGAAGCCCTCCGTGATGGATGCCCCCTCCGGCGGAGCTCCGGAACAGGCCCCAAGATGGGATCTCGTGGGTACAGAAGGTTGCGGCGGTGCAATTAGGTTTTTGGCTCTGTATCTGATCTTTTGGGGTACGTAGGTATATATAGGAGGAAGGAGTACGTCGGTGGAGCAACAGGGGGCCCACGAGGGTGGAGGGCGCGCCCTGGGGGGGTAGGCGTGCCCCCTACCTCGTGGCCTCCTCTTTTGTTTCTTGACATAGGGTCCAAGTCTCCTAGATCATAATCTTCCTAAAAATCACGTTCCCGAAGGTTTCATTCCGTTTGGACTCCGTTTGATATTCCTTTTCTGCGAAACTCTGAAATAGGCAAAAAACAACAATTCTGGGCTGGGCCTCCGGTTAATAGGTTAGTCCCAAAAATAATATGAAAGTGAATAATAAAGCCCAATAATGTCCAATACAGTAGATAATATAGCATGGAGCAATCAAAAATTATAGATACGTTGGAGACTTATCAGAGACTGAAGGAAATATGCCCTAGAGGCAATAATAAAGTTATTATTTATTTCCTCATATCATGATAAATGTTTATTATTCATGCTAGAATTGTATTAACCGGAAACATAATACATGTGTGAATACATAGACAAACATAGTGTCACTAGTATGCCTCTACTTGACTAGCTCGTTAATCGAAGATGGTTGAGTTTCCTAGCCATGGACATGATTTGTCATTTGATTAACGGGATCACATCATTAGGAGAATGATGTGATTGACTTGACCCATTCCGTTAGCTTAGCACCTTATCGTTTAGTATGTTGCTATTGCTTTCTTCATGACTTATACATGTTCCTATGACTATGAGATTACGCAATTCCCGTTTACCGGAGGAACACTTTGTGTGCTACCAAACGTCACAACGTAACTGGGTGATTATAAAGGTGCTCTACAGGTGTCTCCGAAGGTACTTGTTGAGTTGGCGTATTTTGAGATTAGGATTTGTCACTCCGATTGTCGGAGAGGTATCTCTGGGCCCTCTCGGTAATGCATATCACTATAAGCCTTGCAAGGAATGTGACTAATGAGTTAGTTGCGGGATGATGCATTACATAACGAGTAAAGAGACTTGCCGGTAATGAGATTGAACTAGGTATTGAGATACCGACGATCGAATCTCGGGCAAGTAACATACCGCTGACAAAGGGAACAACGTATGTTGTTATGCGGTTTGACCGGTAAAGATCTTCGTAGAATAAGTGGGAGCCAATATGAGCATCCAGGTTCCGCTATTGGTTATTGACCGGAGACGTGTCTCGCTCATGTCTACAAAGTTGTTGAACCCGTAGGGTCCACACGCTTAAAGTTTGGTGACGATTGGTATTATGAGTTTTTGTGTTTTGATGTACCGAAGGTAGTTCGGAGTCCCGGATTTGATCACGGACATGACGAGGAGTCTCGAAATGGTCGAGACATAAAGATCGATATATTGGATGACTATGTTCAGACGCCGGAAGTGTTTCGGGAGGTTTCAGACATCTACCGGAGTACCGGGGTTACTGGAACCCCCCGGGGAGTATATTGGGCCTAATGGGCCTTAGTGGGAGAAGAGGAGGGGCGGCCAGGGCAGCCACGCGCCCCGTCCCCCTCTAGTCCGAATTGGACAAGGAGGGGGGTGGCACCCCCCTTTTTCCTGCTCCTCCTCTCTCCCTTCCTTCCCTTCTCCTACTCCAACAAGGAAAGGAGGAGTCCTACTCCCCTTGGCGCGCCCTCCTTGGCCGGCCGCCTCTCCCCCCTTGCTCCTTTATATACGGGGGCAGGGGGCACCTCTAGACACACAAGTTGATCTGTTGATCTCTCCCAGCCGTGTGTAGTGCCCCCTCCACCATATTCCACCTCGGTCATATCGTAGCGGTGCTTAGGCGAAGCCCTGCGTCGGTAGCAACATCATCACCATCATCACGCCGTCGTGCTGACGGAACTCTCCCGTGAAGCTCTGCTGGATCGGAGTTTGTGGGACGTCATCGAGCTCAACATGTGCTAAACTCGGAGGTGCCGTACGTTCGGTACTTGGATCGGTCGGATCGTGAAGACGTACGACTACATCAACCGTGTTGAGCTAACGCTTCCGCTTTCGGTCTACGAGGGTACGTGGACACACTCTCCCCTCTCGTTGCTATGCATCACCATGATCTTGCGTGTGCGTAGGAAAATTTTGGAATTACTACGTTACCAACAGGCACCGCACCCGGCTAAACAATCAACTTGTGTGTCTATGTGGTGCCCCTCCCCCATATATAAAGGAGTGGAGGAGGGGGAGGGCCGGCCTCCTATGGCGCGCCCAAGGGGGGTCCTACTCCCAGTAGGAGTAGGTTTCCCCCCTTCCCTAGTTGGAGTAGGAGAAGAAGGAAGAGGGAGAGGGAGAGAAGGAAAGGGGGGGGGGGCGTCCCCCCTCCCAATTCGGATTGGGCTTGGGGGGGGGGGGGGGGCGTGCCCCCACCTTGGCCGCCTCCTCCTCTCTTCACTACAAAAAAATACACTTCCGTGATGATACATGTTTGTCACAGTAGGTCACGTTTTCTGTCATGCATGTACATCCATGACAAATTTATGACAGAATCAAGATAGTCATACCTGTGTTTTCGTAGAAGTGTTCCATGACATTACCAAAATTATCATCACGAAAGTGTCCACTTCCATGACGATAAATCGCGCGTCATAGAAGTGCTTTCGTCAAGGGTGACCGACACATGGCATCCACCGTAACGGAACGCCGTTAAGCTACCGGGTCCAGTTTTGGATCCGATAACCCGTTAACAGCCCCGACCAATGGGGATTTTCCACGTGTAAAATCATCATTGGCTGGAGGAAACACGTGTCGGGTCACCGTTGGGACAGATGTCATCCACTCATTAGACCCAAAGCGCCTATGATACATCGACATGTGGCACGACCCAACAGAAGCCCATTCTTGTGAAAAGGCCGGCCCGTTTGACTTGGTCAAAAGGTGGCGGGCCGGCCCACGACAAGCCTGTTAACGGCCTGTTCGCATATAGCCCATTTACAACCCGCTAACCCAGGGCCCGTTTACGGCCTATCTGATTAGGCCCAGTAGCGTCATCTAGGCCGTCCAATATAATTCCAGCCCGGTTTAACTTCCGGCCCATGTATGGCCCATGACGTCTTTCGGCCCACATGAGGCCCTTAGTAACTCTCGGCCCATTAACGGCCCGTGGTAAAACTAGCCCGTATTGAACAGTGTATCACTTTATACCCATTAACGGCCCATTATTCCATTAGGCCGTTTCCAGCCCATGTTATCTTTCGGCCTTCTCAGGGCCCATTTATTCTTGGGCTCATTTCCAACATTCGGTTACTTACGGCCCGTTACTGTCATTTTCTGCTTGTGGGCCAAATTCAGCCCGTGGTTACAGTCAGCCCGTTTGTGGCCCGTTAAGACGTTGAGCCGTTTTCATAGCATCATCAAATACGACCGATTAACGACGGCCCGTTATGGTCGGCCCATGAACGGACGATTTCAACTCTAGCCCATTTACGGCCATAATGTGGTCTGTTATTGGCCCATGTTCGGCCAACCGATCATACGGCCCGTAGAAGGCCCATTGATGATACGACCCGTAGAAGGCCCATTGTGTGTACGGCCCGTATAAGGCCCATTGTTTCTACGCCCCGTAGAAGGCCCATTGTTTCTACGGCCCTTAGAAGGCCCATTGTTTCTACGGCCCGTAGGAGGCCCATGTTAACTACAGTAAATATGTAGCCCATGGTTATTGTGGCCTAGTTTTAAAAAATAGGTTATTGCGGCCACTAGCAAACCGCGGAAAAAGAACTGCACTGACTACAAGAAAACAAATAAACAAGACAATAAGGAAATAAATAAGCAAGCAACTTACGCTAGGCTATCACGGCTATTACATCTGCTGGGCATCAAAGTTTGCCACCAATGCAAATATAGGGAACAAAGCAGCATATTACATACACTAGCCGTCAAAATTGGCCACCAGTGCAAATAAACGTGGCAGGAAAACAAGAGCATAACTGAAACAACTTCAGAAGAGCTCAAGAAACGTTATCCTGGGTATCCACCATGCTGGCAATAAGATTAGCAAGCTTATTAGCTTTGTCCTGTTTGGCGCTAAAATCCTCCAACGCTTGCTGTTGCACCAGAAAGTATGCATCTGAATGCTCCAGGGACTTCCGCAGTCCTTCCGCTTCTTGTCGCAGCATAGCTGATCGATGTCTTTCAGCTTGTAGTTGAGACTTAAGAAACCGAACTGATTCAGACAGTGAGTTTGCATAGCTTGTGCAAGTGGTACTGGCCAGTAACTCTAACACTAAACCAAGACAGGACTTTGGGGTTGTCTCACTGTCTTCGAGATAGTCTTCCTTAGCTGTTTTATCAGCTTTGTTGGAGACCAACAAGGATGTGTCACTATCCTGAACCTTATCTGCATTACTTCCTTTACCATTGCTTAATAAGGCACTCTTCCCCAATATTCTGTCAGCATTCTAAAAGAAGAAACAAGCAGACACATAACAGGTTTAGCATGTACTAGTATATGAAACTCATTTCGGTGAACCAGTTCATTAGTAAGGTGGACAGGATTAAACTACCAAGTCTTCTATTGCCAAGTACTAGTACATAATAAAAGCATCAAAGAAACATATATCTATGTCCTATGGTCACTACATTGTCTTGCCAAATCAAAATAGAGACACGGTTCAAATCATATCAGTTCAAGACAAAGCAGCAGTGAAAGAATACAAAGCATGAGAAACTACACGGCACAACAAGATTTCAGATGGGTACCACGGGTCTACATGTACAACAACACTATTGGCTCTGTTGTGATGCTAGTAATGTGCATGATATGAGAAGTCAACTGTATACACAATTGAAATTGAAATCAACAGAGCTATTGATAAGAGCAAACATGTTAAAGAAACATGCGTGAACATACCTACTGTGCCATTGGAGTTTCAATTGGATCCTTCAATTTAAAAATAAGTTTGTATGAGTAAATACAGTGATACAAGAGCAAAGCAGTATGCACGATAGCAATCATAGTTAAAAAAGGCGCGCCTAAGAGAGCGCTTAAGCGCGCCTAGGCTCTAGGCGTTGGCAAAACGCATTGCGCATAACTACGCTTAATCTGTGCATAACTGCGCATAAGCATGCGCTTTGGTCAGTAAAGCGCAAGGCGGTGGCAAAACGCACAATTAACGCCTAGCGCTTTTTTGAACTAGGATAGCAATGGAATCTTAAATTAGAACAGTTGTTCTTCAGGTTTAGGCACTTGTTCTACATGAACAGAGTACAGTAAGACGCAAGAATATAGTACTTAAAAATAGAAAATGAGCTCATAGACCTTACCACATTCTTGGTTCGGGACCAGTACAGAACAAGGCGTTCCCAGTCATCGTCCAGTAAATGTGTCTCAGGAGAACTTAAGGGAATTTGATGAGTTTCTTTGCCGGTGAAGTACGTTTTCTTCAGGTAATTCCGATACTGCCACCAATCATTCTTGAAGATAGCAGATGTATTAGCACAGGTTACCTCATCCTGAGTTTCCAAATCGGTCCTTCTCTATAGAGCAAAATGGGAAAATTTGCTGTACTATAACCATCATGGAGGTAGGATGTATGGGACAAAGCAAAGTAATTGCCATGAATAACATTACTTACACATAACTCCTGGACAAACACCTGCATCTGGCATTTTCCTTCATCTTCGGTATAATATTTCCAAGATGGGAAGATACGCACATACGATTTAACAACATCAAATGCGATAGATGCTAAACTACGACTAGCTGGTTAGGCTTCCTCCACAGGAATAGGCGTACTAACTGGTGGAGTTGGGGTTCGCCGTGGTAGTACTGGCCCTTTGGGAACTGGAGCTGCCTTACTAACTGCTCTTGTTTGGGAGCTCTGTGGTGGAGATGGTGCTGTGTCAACAGGAACTGGGTTACTATCTGCTGGGGTTGGGGTTAGATTGGGTGAAGCTGGTTCTCTGTCCATCGCAGTAGGGGTACAATCTGCGAGAGTTTGGGTTATGTGTGGTAGGGCTGGTTCTCGTGCATGTACAACCGGGGTGCTATCTCCACCAAGAGGTAGCACTGTTTTATTTGAAGACCGTGTTTTTAGTCGCTAGATACTGGCATCACCCGCTCCAATTCAAATGGCTGATAAACAGGAAACATAGTTGAATGTACAGACATTGTATGAGAGACAGATGCAATAGATAGTGTGGAAAAAAGAGGGCATGAAATAGTTGACATGTATATTGTTTAACTAAAACGGATAGTATGATATAATTTCACATATATGATGTCTATCTAAACTGGATAGCATAGCATAACATAATTCAAAGATATGATGAATAACTAAACATGATCGCATGACATAATTCACCTACATGTTATCTAGGTAATAAGGATCGCATGATTTAATTCACATATGTGATTTGTATGCTAAACAGAGGGCATTCGATATGATGTCTAAACTAAGAACATGGTGTTGAATATTGTGTATATGATGTCTAAACTATGCAATGTAAGACACCGTATGCATGATATGAGCAGTATAACCGTGCCAAGTTAGAGCATACACCTCGGTGGGGGAATAGGACTGGTCATCTGTCTCTGAATCCATCTCTGAGGAGCTATCAGGACCCAACAAGAGATCTGCTTCGACAAGTAGCACTGTCTGCTATGAAGGCCTTGTTTTCACTCCAGATTTTTCAATCTCCCACCCAAATGGCTGATTCACAGGAAGAGTAGTTTAATGTACAAACATTGTCGACAAATGGAAATGTAATGAAGAAAAGGATGGGCAAGATATCATTCAAATATATGATGCCTGGTTAAACAGGATGGCATTGCACATTTCACATATATTATGGCTGGCTAAAAGACATGAGACTGCATAATTCCCATATATGATATAGAAACTAAACAGGTGGCATTACAGAACATGTCTAAACTAAGCAGATGACATATATGATGTCAAAAGTAGGTACTTCAAGGCAACATATGCATGATATGACTAACATCATCATGCCAAGGTAGAGAAAACACCTTGGGGGGTAAATAGGAGTGGTCAGCGGCGTCTGAATCCGCCTCAGAACAGATATCTTCCTCTGGATTACAATCTGGAGAGGGGTGGGGAGGGTTTACCATTGAACCCACCATGGAGCGATGTCTGCATGACATTGTATTGCCGCGCAAAACTCTTCTCTTTTTCTCTACATGTTCAGCATGACTGTGTACAATATCTGACATGCATACGAAAAAAATATGCTGAGATTATGTAAGGAGAGCATGCAGAAATTTAGAGTGATGGTAACAACCAGTGGATGGATCCAAAAATAATGATAGCAGGCTGATGATTGCTTTAATTTAATAAAAAGACAGATGATGATTGCTTTACTATTTGTTTCCCACCCAAGATGAACAACATAGGCATACCCTAGGTGAACCGGATATTAGACAGAGATACTATTCATTACTTCCTCGATATGTGCCCCACAACTAATTTAGAACTCAAGTTTGAACATTAATTTGGACCTGACTTGGAGTCCAAGAGGTGAACAGGACGATAAAGTAGCAGGTAATTTTAAGCAATGCATAACATAAGCAGAAACAAAAGAGCGCGACCTCTCTTGTGGAACCGTGTACTCCTCAGGTTCATCTGCTGAGTCGATGATGGTGATGCCGTTGCGGTGGGTGTGCCGGCGGCAGGGAAGGAGATCTGAGGCGGCGAAAGACGGTCAGGAGTCGTGATGTCTGGTTTGGTGGATGTTTCTGTCGATGGAGCAACTCAGGTGAGGTGGACGACGTCGCGGCAGGATCAGGACAAACCACACAAAGTTCCCTTCGACACCTACCTGTAACTGAAGTAATTCTGTAAGGGCTCATTTGGCTTGCATGATTCTAAAAACGCAGGTATAGGAAAAACACCAGAATAGGATAGGAATGCACATGGTAAACAGAGCATTTGTAAACACATGATTTCTGTCAACTTGGGTGTTTGGTTTATAGGAATTGGAAGAGCAGAGGAATGCAAAGAAACATGGCCAAAATAAAGTGAAACCATATGAAAGCGTGTATAGTTAGAATGCTATTCTATCACTAATGCACTTGGTCTTGTTTTCATGTATAGGATTTTGAAAAGTAGGTCCAGGTGGATGTTTTGCTTCATTCCTTTCAACAAAATGCATGAATAATTGAATAGTAGAGTGTAATTGGAAAATTCCCTATTGCTATGTTTTTCCGTTGAACCAAAGTAGCCCTAATGGATTGACATGAATGTATAGTAATAAGTGATGCAACAAGTGTACAACCTCTTTGCCATAGCCGTGTCGACCTCAGCATCATTGGGTTGGTCGCTGAAGCAGTTGAGGCAGAGGTGGCTGTCAGAGGTGTGGAGGAAGATCTGAGGAATCTGTAGACGGCGTCCAGGGCACTGCTCTGTTGTGATGGATCGTTCTGTCGTTGGAGCAGCTCCGGTGAGCCGTAAGACGTCAAGGTTGAAGCAGCACAAGACAGACATCGTCAATCTCAATTGGGATTCTAATAGCATCTCCAATAGATGATGTAAAATAGATGTAAAATTTACATCACCAAAAACCACCTGACTACAACAGATGAGGTAAAAACTGTTGACTCTGAACTTTACTGTCGAAACTGAAATTTACTATGGAATCTGAATGTTACTGTCGAAACTGAACGCAATGGTAGCAGAGAGGCACTTGACATGTAGTTAAGGGAGGGCCTGCAGTTCATCTTCAACCTGCACCCCCCCTGAGCCGCCAGCCACCACCGGCCGAACCGCCGGCCCCAGCGCCGCCTCGCCGCCCCGAAACAACTCCCCACCGCCGGTCCGCCGCCGCCCCGGCCAGCCCTCTAGGCCCCCCGCCCCCACCCTGAACCCTAAGATATATAGTGGGGTACCTCTCCGGTGAGCCCCCGTCCCCGCTGCGGGTGGTTCTTCCTTAACTCCGGAGAGCCCCCCCACCCCTTCAAAATCGACTGAACCAAAAGTCGATTCAGTCAACTGAAGTGTAGCTAAATCGGAGCAGAGCAGCAGCAGGAGCGAGGGGGAGAGCAGCAGCAGCGCGAGCGAGCGAGAGCCGGAGTAGCAGCAGCTGGGCGAGCAAGGGACCGAGCGAGAGCCAGAGCAGCAGCAACAGATCTGGCTGGTATGAACACCGCCGCCGAAGGGGCCTCGCACTGGGGGAGAGCCGCCATGGAGATGTCGCCCGCGGCGCCGGCTTCAAGGTAGCCGCTCCATGGCGGTGCGGGATGGAGCACCGTCGGCGCCGGGAGGTCGAGTTAAGGAGAAGGTGCGACGCGATGAGTGTACAACCTTTTTGGTGGCGCCGAGTAGGCCTCGGCTTCGTCCGAGGAGTCGGTGAGGATGCTGTGGTTCTGGTGGAGCAGGTTAAGGCGACGCTGTGGGGATGGAGCAGCCGCGATAGACGAGGCGATCATCGGAGCAGCTCCTTGGAGGTGGAGGACGGGGCGGCGGAACCGGCGGGACGACGAGATGGACGACGGATCCTCATCCAGGGAGGTGGACGAGGGACATCCAGCTATTGCGGTGGACAATGTCGTCGGGGAAGAGGCTCCGGCTGGGCAGCGGTGAGGTGGCGGACGGAGGAGGGTGGGGTTTTGCGGCTGGAGCGGAGAGGTTATGGCGGCCTGGGATTTCGAATGGCAAAAAGGAGGCGATGAGAGGGGGTGAACCATGACTTAGGGACGCGCTTGTCCAAAATGTAGGGTGTGTTACAAAAGTACCCACTACCGATTTGAACTAGCGGCCCTTTCGGCTCAGGGTTAGAAGGGGGATTTCGCGTGTCGGGATTTGGCAGCTGGAGGGAGTTTTCGCGCGCGTCGTAATTTGGGGATAGCAAGGCGCGGGTTGTGAAGGCGCCAGTTTTGGGAGCACGATATCTGAATTTTCGGGATATAACAAGGCGTGGGTTGAATTTTAGCGACAAGCCTAACGTGTAATATTGTACTTGTACGTACCAAATCAATTCGCACTTCCCTCAACCAAAAATAAAACAAAAAAAATAAAACTATTCACACCACACAAAGAGAGAGTCTTGCCCCGTTTTACTATAAAAATGCTATTCAAAGCTACTCCCTCCTTCCATCTATATAGGGCCTAATGCATTTTTCGATGCTAACTTTGACCAAATATTAGAGCAATAATATATGACATGCAACTTACACAAAGCACACCGTTAAATTCGTCTGTGAAAGGTTCTTTCATGAAATAATTTTCACATTGTGCATGTCATGTACTATTAATCTTGTCAATAGTCAAAGGCGGTCTTAAAAAACGCATTACGCCCTATATAGATGGAAGGAGGGAGTATGAATCCATGTTATGTCCAATTAAATTTTTTCGCTTGCTGTATAATGCATGTAACCTACTCATACCAACATTTTAGTGCATTCCAAATGTCTATACTACCGCTGCAATTCGAACTGGATTTGAATTCGTTTCTCTATTTCAATAAGAATCTACAATCATGATTGTTGCCAACTTCAACCATCATTCGTGTATTACCTTAATAACACACCACATGATTACTATAGAGATAGATATGAACTATGTGTACTACATGAAGTCGAATTCTATTTTTTGAATACACTTGATGTTGATTCCAAATAATAGTACATTTGATGTACTAACTATATATTCACAATCTAAACCATGTTCCATACGTACACCGTGTTTATCACACATAGTATAGTGCCCCCCTACATTATGGCAAGTATTTAGACCTGAGCTGCAAAAGCCACACATTAGCCAAAATTATGATCAATGTTCTATATATTATACGTAGTACTAGCAAGATACCCATGCGTTCCACAGAACATCAACATGATCAAGGGGAGGCCTAATTTGCAAATATGGAGAGGGGTGTTGGTTTCTTTTTTCAAAATTGCCATAGTTTCCTTCCTATCCGTCAGATATAAATCGGACGGCCTATATTGCAGGATGGCAGGCACACCATCATCAACAACTCCGTTTTTATAAGAGTAGAGATAAAATATATTATATGTAGTATAACATGTTCATAACCACACTATGTGTATCACCGTTATATATATTCACACATGCGTCGGTTTAAAACACTATGATAAATTCTTCAAATATCCGAATTCACTTTTTATAATGAAGTATGATCTCTATTCGTCTTTTACACCCACACAATCCTCTTATCTTTGTAGCTAGCGCTAACTTTCTCCCGTGCATGCACACGCCTGCATCCCTCTCACCCTCCCTCAGCATTCTCTAGCTCCACCGCGCAAATTCGTCTTTTCACTTTAGGTCGTTCACCCACGGTGTGTGTAGGCCCCCCATCTCCTTCTTTACGGCACACATCGATCGATATGCCTCTCTAGCCAGGTGTGCCTAGCACAAACACAAGCTTCCCCTCTTCTCTTATCACCGTCCATGCCTCACTCCCACCACTCTTTTCATCGTTCTCGTACTCGCACACTCCTTCCCCCTCGATATAGTATGACTCTCGCACCACCTCCTAGATGCATCCCTCTCTCTCTATCCTTCTCCCCGTGCCTCATTTGCTTCTAACACACACATGCATGTATACCGATCGATCTCCCAACATATACCTAGGTCGACTTTAACTATTCCCTCCCCCATCGATCGACGTACCTCACAAGTTATGTCTCTCCATTCTCTGACAAAGGACGATTGATCTTCCTATGTAGTTACGTCTGCTTACCACACCCATATCGCCCCCTCATCATTCGTGCCTGCCTCCTGACCCGTCTCTCACATGCACGTGCACAGACAGGCAGCCATCCCCTCTCTTATTGATATTGCAGGCGTGCCCTCCGATTGTCTAGCAAGCCTATCCCACCATTTGTTAGAAGCAACTCCACTACACCCCCTCCCACACTCTAGTTCTGTCTCTCTCCCAACCTTATTCCTCTCCTACACATATGCATGGATGCCGATCGATCTCCCTTAATACATGAGGTAGATCAATCTCCCTTAATACATGAGGTAGGCCTCTCTCCTCCTCCACACATATACCAGCCATTGTACCTCTATAGTTAATTAGGCCTCCCTCCCCCCACCACACACCGATAGTCGAGCGCTGTAGGTAGGTATCCATGCCACAGAGACAAACTGCACCTGTCCCCTCTCACGTTCCAGTAGGCCAGCCACTCTATATCTTTGACGTGGGCACACACAAATTCGATGGCACTCTTTATCGATCGCGCACGCACACACACACACGCATCATCCCTCTCTTCGATTCTATGGACACCTCAAGCCGATGATACCTCCACTCTCTTCTCGTGGATCGCCCCCTCTATATATATGATATATCCAGGACTCTATTTCACACACATTGCATATGTTACATTTTTTGATTGACCCCCCCAAAAAAACTCTCACGAACCCACACACTATATCTCTCTACGTTTGTATCTCTCTCACACAACCCCACGTAGGTGGTGTATGTATACAAGAAGAGAATAGGTGCACCGTGCACATACTCACGCTTCGTGCCCAGCCACACCCGCGCGGGTACACGGTGGAGCTCATTTCTGTACGAAATGGCAGCCCACGTGCTAATTTGAACGTGTGTAGCGGCTGTTTACCTACGGAGGTCGTGTACCACGCGTGCACGAAACAAAGTTTGACTTGATGCGTTGGCGCGTTATTTTTAAATAAGTCATATCGCTCAATGGCACGTACACAAAATATAAAAGGATTTTTATGGAGAAAAAGGTACTCCACTCCACTATATACAATGGAGCCTGCCTGCCTGGTTTTTCTCTCTTCAAAGTATCTCACACAAGGCTGCGGTGGCCTCTCTCTCTCTCTCACCGTTGGTCATTGATCCGGCCGCATCCCGTCCGCCGGCAGAAAGGGAGAACGTGCATCGTTTCTCTGTTCGACGACGCTGAGGCAGCACGTCCCGATCTGCGGTACACACCGTTCTCTCTGACCAAGCTCTGACGTGGTAGGGCCTACGCCACCTGCTCACTGCCGCAGTTTGGGCAGACTCCGCCCGCCGCCGCTCACCTAGTTACATCCCGACGACCTCCAGGTATCCCCTTTGGCCTTGCTCCACTGCCCGTCTCCCCACGTCGCTGCATGTGGATCTTGCATAGTTCTTTGCCCAAAACGTAGCTCGTC
Organism: Aegilops tauschii subsp. strangulata; assembly: GCF_002575655.3. NCBI lineage: Eukaryota > Viridiplantae > Streptophyta > Magnoliopsida > Poales > Poaceae > Aegilops > Aegilops tauschii. Next base: position 93,987,726 of record NC_053041.3, on the reverse strand, counting down.
CGGCGTACTTTCCATATTGCAATCTTGTCCTCACGCCGTTTTAGACAAACACAACTGTGTTGTTATCTTCCCTTAGGACAAGGAATATGCTTCTTTTTTGTCGTCGCATGTGTCATCAACTGTTATTGGCCAGTAATTGTTTCCTTTCTACCTCTTTTTTGCAAACAGGGCTATCCATTTCACCTCATTGCTATTGCGACCTTTTGGTGAACTGCACAAATCACTTTTTTCTTAAGAGTGTTTTCTGCATTTGTACTAAAATGTCACACGGGCAACGTCTCTACATTTCAGTGCGAGTGCACAAAGGGAGATTGGTTTTGCTCTATCCTCCTCATCCAACTCTGAGCCTAATCTTCTCCAACTAGTTTGTCTTAAGAGAGACTACAAAGATGACCGGCTTCTATTTGTGTGTTTATTGTTTCATGAGCAGTCCTCTATTATCGTAATCACACTTAATATCTTTGGAACAGGGACGCTCAGCTCTATTTTAGTGGAACTGCACAAAATGATCGGAATGTTGCATGCTCCAGACAGCTACTTTTTTCCCAACATGCCTTGTTGATTTAGACAGAGCTGGGGGGACGTTGCTGCCAATGAAAGCATGGATCAATTTTAATTTAACACCTTCTCACAACTTTGTCTTCAGTTGTGACGTAAATATTAGCTCTGATCTGCTAATAATTGAGATGCATTAGCAAGGAAGTTAGTGTTTTATTGTTTCCGAAAGAGCATCGATGGCAAGACACACGAAACAAAAGCTGAAAGCTCACACCATTGTACAATTTCATGTCGCTGGAAAATTAGTTGTATAGTACGTCAATTATGTAAACAAATGCTGGAAGCTTGATAGCATTGCCAGAAGCCTCTTCGACATCCGGGTCCATGTGCCATGCACAAAATTATACTCCTTCGTTCCTAAATATTTATCTTTTTACAAATTTCAAATGGGCATATTTTAGAGTGTAGATTCACTCATTTTTCTTCATATGTGTACTCCCTCCGTTCCTAAATATTTGTCTTTCTAGAGATTTCAACAAGTGACTACATACGGAGCAAAATGAGTGAATCTACAATCTAAAATATGTCTATATACATCCGTATGTGTAGTAGTCCATTTGAATCTCTAAAAAGACAAATATTTGAGTAGTCACTCGTTGAAATCTCTAGAAAGACAAATACTTCGGAGTATATTTAAGAACCGAGGGGTAGTGCACAGCCGCATGGGAGACTCGGCCCGGTCGTTGCGCCGCATTAATAGTGAGTAATGAGCAGTCAAATCATAAGCCCCACCTTTCCCACTGTAAGTTGCTCGGAAGAAGCAACCATCAATACGCTCTTCTTTGAATCCGCTCATACTACTCCATCCGTCACTGTTTATAGAGCGCGCTTCAGAAAAAGAAAATATCTCTGGGACCAAGGCGACTAGCGATCGGCCTGAAAAATAGCATTGGTAGTTATAGCACTACTTCTATTACTAGAGGAAACATTTCGTACACACATGCATGCAGTGCTTCCACCCCGGGTACACACATGCATGCACTTACTCCACTCTGTAGTACATCGAGAGAAAATTGTGGACTTGATTGCGGTTACCATGCCCTAATTAATTGAGCATTAAACCAAACGCGTCTAAAGTCTCTCTGGTGGTGGAAATGCATTGCGAGAAATGCATCATAATGAAGCGCGCCCTGTAAACTGTGATGGAGGGAGGAGTAGTATGAAGGTGCAAAACCATGTACGTGTATGGTCAGTCAATCAACGCACCTCCTCTTGGCATATCACTGACATGTGGGACCGGAGTGTGAGCAAACCGATCTCAATTGACGGCAAAATTGCCAACCCGCCGTCCCTTGAGAGAGATGAGGAGCGAGAACACATAGACGGGCTCGCACGGAGGCCAAGATATATTCGAGCATGGTTGATTGATATCATCATTACATGTTGGGCTGCCGTTTTCCGCCCTTCTCCGGAATAAATGTGTACTTTATCAGAGATTAAAAAAATAAGAGTACAGACGCTCCACCATGCGGTTCTAGTAGTAGTACTACTCGTACTACTAAACCTTGCGCTTGGCTCTTTGCCTCTTCGTGAAGTCGAACAATGATGGTACTCCGCATGTTCGATACTATAGTGTATGCCTCTGGCAACCTGACACCGAATGAACTGAGGCATGTCCACCGCCTGGGCGAGGGTAGGTTGCATTTGTCAAAAGGCGTAAGCGAGCTTCACCTTGTCCTGCAAGCTTCTCCTCGTTCTGCGAGTTGACGGGACACACCAAAAAGTAGTGCTAGTCCATACTTCCTCCTTTCCGGTTAATATGGCTTAATCTTTTTTGCGGGTAAATGAGAGTGCTTTATTCATATATAAGCATTCTTAGGACGATCAGCCAAGATACTGGTCACTAGGAAGCGAGGTACCCCGCAAAAAAAGAAGTAGGAAGCGAGGTGTTTCATCAAGCCAGCTCTCGGCCACATTCAAAGTGCATCAAGCACAGTTCGCACAAAGATGCGACGCAAGGTTTGCTGACCTGTTTACATGCTGAATAAGAAAAAAGAGGAAATATTACTGAGTGCTCCTATTTGTAACAGGACATGATCCAGAATTAAGCGAGAATTGTGGCGAGTGTCCATGCAATCAACTTCCATTATCACATGTGAGAACCCTCGAAGAGAACCAAATGTGTTGAAGATTGCTTTATCACATTTTGAAAATATAATAAGAGTGGAGACGCTCCTCCATCCGGTTCCTAGTACTAGTATAGTACATACCTCTATAGACTATAGTAGTAGCACTAGTACTAGTAAACTTTGCGCTTGGCTGTTCGCCTCTTCGGGAAGTTGAATAATAATAGTACTAGTGTACGTGTGACTGTTGCATACACGTAGGGGGAGTACGTGTAGGGGCCACTAAAGGAGTAGTCAAATCACACAGTAAGTTAGTCGGAAGAAGCAACCATTATTTCACTCTTCAATGACACGTACGCAATATAAAATGGTTGATATGGAGAGAAAAAGAAAAACACTATATATACACTAGCAGGAGCCTAAGCTACAAGCCTGCTTGCTTGGGTTGCTCTCTTCACAAGCATAGAACGACAGTGGCCACACCGCTGGTCACATATTCCGCCTGATCCCGCAGCCGGGGGAAGGGAACAATGTTCTGCGTAGACACGGTCGACATTGGCGAGGGAGAAAATCCACAGTCGGTGCGTCCCAATCGGGGGTCACTGTGGTATGGGCCGATGCCGCGTCCTATGGGCCGATGCCGCGTCCCAACCGCCCTTCTAGCTACAGCCCGACGTCCCAGGTAGTCCATCTTCCTTTTGGAGCCGGCTTGCTCCACTGCCGCAGCTCCCCACGTAGCTCCATCTCCATGTTGATCTTTCTCTACTTCTACCGGCTTCTACTTGTGATGAGTTTATGTTTCATGAACTAGTGCCAGTACTATTATTCTAATCACACTTCTTCAATATCTTTGCCATCAGGGATGCTCAGCTTGATTTTAGTGGAACTGCACAAAAGCATCGTATGATCCGAGGGTGCCAGCCGTCTTTCCTTCGACAGGTTCTACCTGGCCAGGAAATTAAATCCTGTTTAGGGTTTAGGGTTTAAGTCGTAGTGACCCCATCAATAGTTTTTCTTTCGGACACGCTCTCACAACTTTTGTCTTTAGTTGTGAAGTAAATATTGGCTATGATCTGTGAATCATTGAGATGCATCAGCATGCATGTTAGTTTTCCTTTGTATTTGATGGAATGTTGTAATGGGGCAACCTTGGAGTAGGAATGAAAATGGAGTGGAAAGTTTCCGTTTTTCCGGAGAAAAAATGGAAACAGAGAGAAACCAACGTTTCGTTTCGTTGGATCGCGCCATCGAGCAAAACCAACGTTTAAATCACGTCTGTCGCGTTCGTATCTCACCCTCCTCCACGGCTCGACCCCACGCGGTCGCTCGGCATGCCACTCACCGCAAACCGAGTATATAATAACTTTCCCGCCTGCTTGTCGATGGATCGCGCCATGGAGTACTAGTACTACTGGAAGAGATTGACGAGTTGGGGGAGGACAGCTAGCTGTAGCATGGACTCCCAAGAACTTTTTACATGCATGTTGTGGCCGGCTATTGTGACCTTTGAACGCGGAGCAGTCGCGTGCACCAGGAAGCGGCGCAGGCGACGCTCTCTCGGCCGACGCAACGCTTCAATGCCGGCGCCAGTGCGAGGTCGCGTCCGCTCTGGCCGGGCATGAATGCGGCACTGACCGTTTAGGGCGGGAAGCATGCATGGGTGATGAAGAGGGTTCGGGTTGGTCAGGAGCGGCTGTGGTAGCTGTCCGGACGCCCGCAAACAAGAGATGTTGTATGTTAATATTGCCGCATCTATAATTAACAACGTAAATAATGTGCCAGTTGGACAAATATGATTGGAGATGGAGATGGAAATGGAATTTTACGTAAACACGGATATGCATGTCTATGTCTATGTGTGTGCGCGCGACGACTCTCGCGACCTGGAAGCGGGGGCGTGTTTTTGATCGAGTTTTCTTTCTTGGTACATTAAAAAATTGTCCGCCAGTTTTCGTTTCTTTTTTCCGGGAACGCGCGTATTCTATTTAAAACCACTGCTATGGAGAGATTTTTTTACTCCATTATAGCCTCTTGTTTGATAGAGTTTCTCGTGTCTCGCTCTCTCACCCTCTCCATATCAAAACAAGATGACAGTGTCCACACTATCTCTCTCCTCACCGGTGGCCACAGATCCGGCCGAATCCCATCCGCTACGGGAGGTGAGGAGGTGCAGCATTGACATTGTCGCCGTCGGCGATGGAGGAAGCTGATGCGCAGCATACTCTCGGAGCCGGCGCTGGCGCGGACGAAGGTCCTCCGCGCCGTTGTTCGCTGCCGTCGTGTGGGCAGATCCCGCCCGCCCGCCTAAGCGACATCTCGCCCACCTGAGGTATAACTTCTTGTACTGGTCTAGCTCCCCAGGTTGCTGCATGCGGGTTTTCTTCTATGCGACTACTCCCCAGCTCCCCATGTATAGTAGCTAGGGTTCGTCGGCTGGTCCAACATCACCTACTATTATAGAGGAAATGCCACTCGAAAAGTTGTCCTGATTTATGTCTCGGTGGAGGTATACATGTTGTTTCGACAAAAAGTACATGGTGGTTGTGCGGTCATTGTCCATATGCTCCTATTGCTGCTGCTAATCTAATACTATCACTAGTTAAATGAAGAAATGCTTTTTTTCTCGGGTATCCTGGTTTAGTTCCCATCAAGATAATCATGATGCTTCTGTTTGTTGGTGTACTTTTCATAATTCTTATTGACAATTGAGATGTCATTGTTAATCTTGTAAAACAAAGTAACAACACTATATCCCTTTTTTATATTTTTGGAAACAGCGATGCGTATCTCCATACCCGGGCATGTCTTCCTCAATTTTAGTGGAACTGCACAAAATTGGATGGCCATTGTTGTTCCGCCTCACTGTCCTCTGCCACGTGGTTCTTCCTTCCTCAAGCTTGATTACTGAGAAGAAACAGACCACAGTGAGGATTTGTCGAACTTCATAGGTGCCTCACCCAAACTTGATGCCAAATGGATGATGCATCACCACGATGACCTATCGATGCTCATGGTTGCGCCTCATGGTTGCGTCGGCTGGTGAAGCTGATCGATTTTCAATGAAAAACAAGCTGTCTTCCATCAGTACTCTTTGCTTGTTACCCACAAAGATGATATCCTTCGTCAGTTCACCTTGCTTGCGTTGGAGACGCAGTCGTCTTTCACGTTGGTGCAATTTTATGACACAATTGGCTATGAACCAAATGTTTCCTCGAAGAAGGATCGACGTTGGTACTAAGAGCATAAGTTTTGTATTGATTTCTAAGCCTTCTCACAAATTTGTCTCCAGCTCCTCTGGAATTTTATTTGTCCAGCTATTAACTTTGATTAAAAAAATGGTGTGGACTAAAAACCTGGATGGACGTAGTAGCCCTCCATTTTTATTACTCCGCATATTAGATTTGACTGAGGTCAAACTTTGTAAAGTTTGACCAAGTTTAGGCCGAACACAACAAACCATAATTATTAGAGAGGGCAAACTGTACATACTCTCAAACCTTTCCGATAATTGAAATTAAAATTCTTTATTTGTACACACTCTCACACCTTTCAGATAATTTGGCGCATGTGTGGTTGTTCACTTAAGGGAGGGTAGTGTACCGCACGTGAAGGACACGAAGTGCGACCAGGATGCGTGGATCGTTAGTTCATCAGAAGTACTCCCTCCGTTCCTAAATATTTGTCTTTCAAGTGGTATTAAATGGACTACCACATATGGATGTATATAGACATTTTTTACAGTGTAGATTCACTCATTTTGCTCCGTATGTAGTCATTTGTTGAAATCTCTAGAAAGACAAATATTTAGGAACAGAGGGAGTAGTAGTTTTCTTCACTGGTACGTTAAATAAAGAGTTTCGTTTCGTACTTACACAATTTAAAATGATTGTTATGGAGAGAATAAGAAAACCACTCCACTATATATTAGTCGTATAAACGAGTACTATATGGACGTAGCTTCATTGACTCTAGTGCACCTGCCTTTGGGTTTATGACAGGTGGGCCCAAAATGTGGCTGGCCCACCTGTCATACAGCCAAAAGCAGGTGTAGTTAAGGCACCGGAGCTCAGTCCGTACTACAGTATATATACAAGCTGGAGCCTCGGCGCTTGTTCGCTAGGATTTGCACTCTCCACACTCTCGCCGCACTACATATATATATACACGCTGGAGGCTTAGCGTTCCTTTGCTAGGGTTTGCTATATGCACAGTCTCTCACCCTCTTCACCAGACCTAAACAAGACTGCGTCACCGGGAAGGGGAGGAGGTGCAGCGTTCACGCTATCGCCTTTGGCGAGGGAGGCAATCCACTGCCGGCTGCGCTTTTCTCTTTCACCCAGCACCTGTGCGGGAGGGCCACCGACCCCTTCTTCCTCACTGCCGTACGTAGTGTGGGCAGATCCGACCTCCCGCCGCACGCCTTGACACATCCCGACGACCCTAAGGTATAAGTTTCTTTGAAACCGTCATTGGTCTAGCTGCATGCGGATCTTTTTTGATTCTGTAGTCGAATCTAGGTCTTGGTTCAAAGAGGAAAGAAGGGTGCTGTGGGGTGGAGCATGAATCTAGGATGTGGTTCAATGAGGAAAGGAGGGAGGGAAAGTAGTATAGACTAGCTATCCAGCCGCTTTGTTGGTCGAAAAGGGAAAAAGGGGGTAACCCAGTACACACATCTGTAAGGAACCGAACTCTTTGTTGAAAAGGGAAAGAAACTGAGGGGTCGGGTAGTTTGTGCAGGACTAGATTTGGTGGCCTCACATAGGAAAAAGTTTCAAAGAGAACAAAGATGGGACCAACGCAGATATGTTGCTTGGCTACATACTCCGCATCACCCATTTATACGTGTGGACGCACATGGTGCTGGCATGTCCCATGTCCCATCCACATGATCGTGCAGTGTGTTTTGAGATGTTGTGCTACTTGTATTGGTAATGTTTTAAATAAATGTTGAATTGAAGCTATTGTATTGCTCTCTTTTCCCATTAAGTAGTGAACAAAAATTGTACCAACCCAGACATGATGCTTGTTGCTTTGTTACAACAAACTCTGCATCACCCCCTTTATAAGTAGATGGAAGCACATGGTGTTGTTGCGCCCACTCGCCCTGGAACTGTTTATGCTTTTTCTTAATCTAATGATGATGGTAAAATTAAGCAATGCCACTCTCAGAATTAACTACTGAATTATTTTAAGAGAATTTCTCTGTTAATATGAATCAATGCAACCGTTTTAGAAATGCTACTGTCCTATACTTTGTTTTCCATCAAGATAAGGTAGATGCTTCTTTTTGTGGCTGCATGTTTCATCCTCCTTTATTGGCAGTAATTGTTTCCTTTTTGCCTCTGTTAAATCAGGGATATCTCACTACTGGAATCAGCAGATTTGCCGTCTGCTGACTCTTTGCCGTCAGCTAGCGGACGACAAAGAAAGGCTTTGCCATCAGCCAACGGAAGACGGCAAAGAGGATGGTTGGTGGGCTTACGGGGACGACCTAACGGCCATTTTCTTTGCCCTCTGCTGGCGGATGGCAAAAGTTCTTTGCCATCAGCCAGCGGACGGCAAAGAAAATGGCCGTTAGGTCGTCCGTTTCCCCCGGCCCCACCCCACTAGGTACGCTCTTTGCCGTCCGCTAGCAGACGACAAAGAGATGTGACCTACTAGCTAGCAGAAAAGGGGCCGCGCCCGTGCCCCCCCCTCTGATCTGTCCGTCCCCTACCCGAGCCGCCGCCACCCCTCACCCCTGCCGCCGCCCCTAACCCGCGCCGCCACCCCCGTCGCCGGCCGCCACGCGCCACCCTCGTCGCTGGCCACCCCCGTTGCCGACCACCCCGCACCGCCCCGCCCCGGCCCCATGCCTGAGCCGCCGCCGCCCCTCGCCACCCCCGTCGCGGGCCGCCGCCGCCCGCGCCGCCCCGCCCTGGCCCCGTGCCTGAGCCGCCGCCGCCCCGCCCAGCCGAGCCACCGCCGTCGCCCGCGCCGCCCCGCCTTCCCGGCCGCGCCGCCCCCGTCCCGAGTCGCCGACCGCCCCACACCGCCCCGCCCCCGTCCCGAGCCGCCGCCGCCCGGCCGCACCGCACCGCCTGGCCCCGCCCCGCCGCCGCCCTGCCCCTCATCATGGTGAGTTTTTTTCTTCTGTTTTTTCAGATTTAGTTTATGTTTGTTTAGTTTAGGTTAATTAGGTTAGTTTAGTTTAGGTTATTTAGGTTAGTTTAGGTTAATTTAGTTTATTTTTGGTTACATTTAGTTTATAGTTTTGTTTAGGTTTTTTTCTTCTGTTTTTAAGAATAATCAAGAAAAATGAAAGAAAAAGAAAAAGAAGAAGAGGAAGAAGAAGAAGAAGAAAAAAGAACAATAAGTAGTAGTAGAAGATGATGAAAAAAAGAAGTAGAAGTTGAAGATGAAATAAAGAAGTAGGAAAAGGGGGCGCCCGGGGACGAGCGGGTTAATTAGGGGGTTCCTCGGTGTCGATGGAACCCTAAATAGCAAGTATCGTCGGTGCGAGATACATGTGGCCGTCGGTGTCGAACACTACATCCATGTCCCACAAGTGACGCCGACGTCCGGCGTCCCAAAGCAACTGTTCTCGGCGTCGATGGCGGTCGAACACCATCGCGAATTTGTCTGGCAGCCTCTGCGATGATGATTAAAAGGCAAGTGTTGAAACTTGAAACACCCAAACTGACTCAAGTCGGTTTGGTTGTTTGAAATTTCAAAACTTGGCTTTAGTCCTCATTGCAGAGGCTGCCAGACAAATTCGCGATGGTGTTCGACCGTCATCGGCCACCAGAACTATTGTTGCGGGACGCCGGGCGCCGACTTCACTTGTGGAATGTGGATCTAGTCTTCAACACCGAGCGCCACATGTATCTCGCACCGATGATACTTGCTATTTAGGGTTCCATCGACGCCAAGGACCCCCTAACCCGCTCGTCCTGTTGTCAATATTTAGTTAGGTCGACTGAAGAAACAAAATTGCTATGTTACTCATCTTTGGATTTAAATGTGCAGTTATTTCATCGCTGCGAGGGTCTAGTGTTCGACGAGCTCCGCCCCTGCGTTCGTTGGTGAGAACAAATGACATCTCCCGTTGAAACTTGCTAGCTATAGGTGTCAATCATCAGTATGTGTAACCACTATGCGTCTCCCGTTCGAAAGGGTTACATCTATAAATATGCATGCATTTGCATATTTATAATCGTGATTCTTTCAAATTGTCCAACGTTATCCATGAACAGCCCGAGTATGTGTAGATTGGGCTCGTCTTCCCATATGCTCTGCTCCGGATCCGATGCAGAATTTCGTTAGTGCCTCTCTGTTGTTCTCCGGGTACACATCCTCTCTGCTTATTGCCGAGACGTGTATCAGGAGAACAACGGGGAGGTGCTGCCAAAATTTTGCGTCAGATCCGGAGCAAAGCATGGGAAAACGAACCCAATCTACACATACTCGGGTGGGATTAGGACCTATCTTTACCTATTAGCATGTTGGTTGCATGGACGTAATAAAACTGACAAACTCCATTAACTGATGGATATGGTTTCCTTAATTATGTTTATATTTCTTGTGTGTCCAGTAGGAAGTCAATATGAGTGATCGTGCATGGATGTACACCAGTTACACTAGTTAGAAAGTTTGGACTGAGGAATGGTTAACAAAAACCAAGGGGTTTGTTAGAGCCACATTTGCAAATGGCCAGGAATTAAGCTGGTGCCCTTGTGCCCGTTGTGACAACTATAAAAAGAGGGACGAGCTTGAAATGAGTAAAGACCTGCAGAAGTTTGGTTTTACGCCTGATTACACGGTCTGGACATTACATGGTGAGTCTGCCCAACGTGCCAGAGCCGAGGTGGTTCGTCGTCGCACCGACGAGCATGGTACCGGGACCGCAGACATGGTGCAAGACTTTGACGATGCTCGGGACTCGGACGAGGAGATGGAGGAATCTGCAAAGGCCTCCACTGAAATGTTGGAGTCCTCAAAACGTCCTCTCCACGAGCACAGTGAGCTTTGTCAGCTGGATGCCATCTCACAAATAATGGCTTTGAAGGCTAATTCAACTTGGGCAGAGAATGCTACGACGCGATGATGACAGTATTCGGACGATTTCTACCCAAAGGCCATGTGCTACCTCCAAACCTGTACCAGTCAGACAAAATCCTCTGTGCTCTTAAGATGCCCTATGAGAAGATACATGCCTGTGAGAAAGGATGTGTCTTATTTAGGCTTCAGTATGAGGACTTGAACTATTGTCCCATTTGCAATTCTTCCAGGTATGTTGTGGTAGACAATGGTATGGGTGAGAAGATGCACACCAAAATACCAGTTAATGTTCTTCGGTATATGCCAATCGTACCAAGACTTCAAGATCTTTTCATGGTCGAAGAGACGGCCAGACAGATGACATGGCACAAAACGGGCAAAATAACCGAACTAGATGCAGATGGGAATGTGATGATGATGCACACATCGGATGGTGAAGCGTGGCAGCGCTTCGATGCATTACATAAGGAAAAAAGGCAGATCCAAGGCATCCTCGAGTCGCGGTCAGCACAGATGGGTTCAGTGTGTTTGGTTAGATGGCAACCCCATACAACTGTTGGCCCGTGTTTGTCATTCCACTCAATCCCCCCTGGGCAGATTATGCGAAGAAAGAACATTTTCCTGACGTTGATAATTCCAGGGCCCAACTATCCGGGGAAGAATATGAATGTGTACATGCAGCCGCTTAAGGACGGACTGCAAGAAGCTTGGGATAATGGGTTCAAGACATACGTCACCTTTAGCAAAGAGAACTTCATAATGCATGCCTGGTACATGTACTCGACGCATGACTTGCCGACGTATGCGCTATTCGTTGGCTGGTGTGTGCATGGAAGGTTCCTGTGCCCCACATGCAAGGGAGCTCTTGAGTTTCGTCGGCTGACGGCAGGGCACAAGTATAGTTGCTTCGACTTGCATAGACCATTTCTACATCCTGTCCATAAGTTCAAGAAAGACAAGAAGAACTTCATCAAAGGTAGAGTTGTCAAACACTCTACACCACCTACGTTGACAGGCCAACAGACCCTAGATCAGTTAAACGCTCTCGAGCCAGATCCAGAGCGTCCAGGGTATTTTAAGGGGTATAATAAGGAACACGCTTGGACTCACAAGACATGCTTATGGGATCTGCCTTACTTCAAAGACCTCCTTTGCCCACACAACATCGACGTGATGCACACTGAAAAGAATATCGCCAAAGCCATTTTTGGTACATTGTTCGGCATAGAGGGGAAATCAAAGGATAATACTAAGGCTAGAGTCGATCAAGAGGAGCAATGTGATAGACCATTACAAAACATGAAAGAACCGAAAGGAAAGGGGAACTGGATGAAGCGAAAGGCATGGTTCAATCTTGGAAGGCCAGCTATGAAGGAAATTATTTTGTGGGTGAAAATGCAGTTGATGTTAACCGATGGGTATGCAGCAAATCTAAAGAGGGGAGCGAGTCTTCAAAAATTGAAAATATTTGGTCTAAAAAGTCATGATTGGCACATACGGATTGAGTGGATAATGCCAGGGATGTTGCGTGGCTTCATCCCTGAGGATGAATGGCTAGTACTGGCAGAGCTAAGCTATTTCTTCCGTGTTCTTTGTGCGAAAGAACTATGACCTGGCCTCCTAGAAGAAATGGAACTGTTGGCGCCGGAGTTGATCTGCAAGTTAGAGATGATCTTTCTGCCAAGCTTCTTTAATCCAAAGCAACACTTGATTTTGCATCTCCCGACCGAGGCACGATTGGGGGGCCCGTGCAAAATCGTTGGTGCTACTAAACTGAGAGGATGCAGAAGACGCTTCGAGAAAAATGTAAAAATAAACGTAGAATAGAAGCATCGATGGCCGAGGCATTCATCACTGAGGAGGCGGCAAACTTCGTGACAGCACACTACGAAGCCAAAAAACGTCATTTGCGTAATCCAAAGCCTCAGTACAATGCTGAAAAACCTCAAAAGGGTCAATCCAACCTCAGCCTATTCAAAGGGAATCTCGCACCAGGCAGTGGTTGGAAACCAGTAAGGTTGGATGTTGAAGAATGGCGGACCATTTCGCTGTATCTCTTCAACAACCTAACAACAGTGCGGCCGTACATCGAGTAAGATCTCGGTACATTGTTTCACAACTTCTCTAATTCCTTTGAACTTCTCTTATTCCTGGATATTTGATGCAGTCGATACGTCGCCATATTCTCGTATGGAGCGGTGATACGAAAGGATTCCGTCGAAAAGTATGAGCTTCTGGCAAAACAAGGTGCCGAATATCCCGGTTTCATCTCTTGGTTAAAAAAACGGTAATTTCCATTTGACCCTGTCATTTCTTTGGCTAATTCGCGACTAATGCAACAATCCTTTCGTATTAAACTTGTAGGCTAATTCAGAGATTATGGATGCCGAATTAAGACAAGTAGCTAATGGTTTTGACTATAAGGTCCGTTCATTTGACAAATATGACATACGGGTATCGCTTTCGTACCTATGGAAAAGAGCTATCTATGGCCAACCGAAATTCTACAAATTGTTGTGTCTCTGCTATCGGCGACGGAGGTATCGAGTATTATGGAAGAGTTGAAGCAATTTATGAACTTGAATTCTATGGTGAAAACCCACCAAACGTCATAGTCTTCAGATGTTATTGGTTCCAGCCGAGGGAGACTAGAAGGACTCATGAACATATAGGGCTAGTCGAAACGAAACAAAGCACCCATTTGGATGTTCTCGATGTCTATATTACGGCTCAACAGGCAACCCAAGTTTTCTATCTACCGCGGGCCTCTCAAAGTGATCCAAATCTCAGTGGTTGGGACGTCGTTTATGAAGTGGCGCCACGTGTTAGACCACCTCCCCCAATGAAAAGGATAATGAACCTCACATTAACCAAGACACATATGACGAAGGAGAATTCTTCCAAGAAACACGTCTTTCCAAAAAACGTTTCAAGAACCACTCTACTCCACCCCAGAACATTGAAGTAGACAACGATAGTGAATCCGACTTCACCCCTGAGCTAGAACAAGAAGAGCCGGAAGAAGAGAGGTTACTGCTGCAGATGGCCTGTCAATGCTTGAACGATTACGTAAAGGTGGCCTTCCACATGATGGTGCATTTATTAATGATGATGATGAGCACGTCATTACCGATAGTGATGATGATGATGCTTTTATTAATGATGATGATGAGCACATCATTACCGATAGTGATTATTAGGTATTCAAATTTTTATGTAAAGGTGGCCTTCCACATGATGATGCATTTATTAATGATGATGATGAGCACATCATTACCGATAGTGATGATGATGACGCTTTTATTAATGATGATGATGAGCACGTCATTACCGATAGTGATTATTAGGTATTCAAATTTTTACATTGTACTTGATTTATATAGTTATTTGTATGATTGTATGATTTATATAGTTGGTATTTATAATTTTCTTACTTTGTATGATTGTTTCTTATACATAGTGCCATGGTCTAGATGTCCGTCCCGGTCGGCCCTCGCCCGCTTTATGATTCGGATGTGGTAAATTCTCATTCATAACTATTTGTTGCATTTCACATTTATGACAATTATGGCCATCAAGTTGACATAGAGATATTTTAATCTAGGAGGTATGTGACCCGGAATTTGAAATGGACCCTCTTGTCGAGAAGTTAAATTTAGTTGAAAAAGAAAATGAGTATTTGAAAGAAAAAATTAAAACAATTGAAGAAGAGAAGATGACATTGGAGTTGTATGTTGCCAATGTCATCGATGATCACAAGATGAAGATGAATGCGATGCGCTTGAAGATGGATGCAATGCGCCTGAACCTTAAGAAGATTAGAAAATATGCCATTGATAATGAGGCTTGGTATCATTTTGCCGTTGGATCAATTGTTACCTTAGTTGCAATCTTAATCACATTTGTTGTGATGAGGGTTCTCTAGTGTTTTGCTTTACAAATGGATACTTAGCTTATTTTCCTCCTAAATGGCATAATTACCTAAGTTAGATAAAAAATGAGCTATACTTAGCTTATTCAGTTCATTTATGACATACTTAGCATACTTAGGTAAAAAATGGCATGATAATCTTTGTTAGCTCCAAAATGATATAGACTTAGCTTATTTTCCTCGAAAATGACATAATAACCTTACTAAGCTCCAAAATGACCTATTTACCTAGCTTAGCTCTAAAATGACCTACACTTAGCATTTTTAGCTAGCTTATCAATAAAATGACATTTTTACCTACCTTAGTTAGAAGAAGAAGAAGAAGATAAAGAAGAGGAGAGGAGAAAAAGAAAGAGAAGAAAAAAAAATCTTCTTCTTCTTCTAACTAGTCTTCTTCTTCTTCTTCTTCTTCTAACTTTCATCTTTCCCAATTTGCAGATTTGCTTTACATGAGGAAGCTTGGATTCATGGAGTGTACTATTCTTCTGGTGCTTCCTTGTTGTTTATGAAAACTTGTTTGGATATGTTGTTGGAAACTTGTTTCTGGTTATGTATGTATGGATATGTTGGACTTTGTTGACCTATGTTGTTGGATTTGATGAAATATGTTGTTGGACATGCTGTTGGATATGTTGGATATGTATGCATGTATATATGTGTTTGAAACCATGTCTAATTAATGGGATTTAAATAAAAACAGGGGATATATAACCTCTTTGCCGTCCGATAGCAGACGACAAAGAGGACACGTGGCAGTCACCTGTGCAAACTGGGAACACTGGCTGCCTATTTGGTCATTTTGCC
The DNA here is from genome assembly GCF_002575655.3 of Aegilops tauschii subsp. strangulata. Classification (NCBI taxonomy): domain Eukaryota; kingdom Viridiplantae; phylum Streptophyta; class Magnoliopsida; order Poales; family Poaceae; genus Aegilops; species Aegilops tauschii. The sequence continues at coordinate 93,972,327 of NC_053041.3, read as the reverse complement.
GTCTGCTGGCGGACGGCAAAGTGACCAGCTATGCCGTCTGCCAGCAGACGGCAAAGATTCAAACCTCTTTGCCGTCTGCTGGCGGACGGCATAGATGGACACGTGGCAGCTTCCCAGTGCTGCCTAGCTAAGCTCTGTGCCGTCCGTCAGCGGACGGCATAGAGCTTTGACTCTTTGCCGTCCGCTGGCAGACAGCAAAGAGCGCCATTAACCCCCTAACGGCTTTCACGCCACCGCACTGACGTCCACTGTCTTTGCCGTCTGCTGGCCTCGAACGGCGGATGACATAATCCTTTGCCGTCCGTTTCTGGGAAGCGGACGGCAAAGAAGGCCTTTGCTGGCACGTGTTCATCCAGACAGTTTGCCATCCGTGGTCTAAGCCTTTGTCGTCCGCCATGGCGGACGGCAAAGAAGCTGATTCCAGTAGTGTCTATTCAACTTGTTGCTATAGCAAACTTAAATGTCACACCAGCGACTTTACTTGATTTCAGTGCAACTACACAAAACGAGATTGGATTTCCTGTGATCTTGTGTGCGTCATGACAGGTTGGTACTTGCCTTCATCCACATGATCGTGCAGTGTGTTTTGAGATGCTGTGCTACTTGTATTGGTACTGTTTTAAATAAATGTTGAATTGAAGCTATTGTATTGCTGTCTTTTCCCATTAAGTAGTGAACAAAAATGGGACCAACCCAGACATTATGCTTGTTGCTTTGTTACAACAAACTCTGCATCACCCCCTTTATAAGTAGATGGAAGCACATGTTGTTGTTGCGCCCACTCTCCCCTGGAACTGTTTATGCTTTTTGTTAATATAATGCCGCTGGTAAAATTAAGCAATGCCACTCTCAGAATTAACTACTGAATCTTATTTAAAACTGCAACACTTGTTAGGGATTGGCGGGATTACCATTTTTGTGGCCGCATGTTTCATCCTCCTTTATTGGCCACTAATTGATTCCTTTTTTGCCTCTGTTAAAACAGGGATATCTATTCAACTTGTTGCTATTGCGACATTTTGCTTCGCTTAATTTTGTTGGAACTGCACAAAATGAGACCGGATTTCCATATATGTGTTGAGATCTCTTTTAGATCTTCCTCGGGACTTCTTTCAAATCTTGGTCTTGAAAGGTCAGTACCTACTTTCCTCAGAATTAACTACTGAATCTTAGTTCAAAACTGCAACAATTGTTAGGGATCGGCGGGAGTACCATTTCTGTTAGGGATCGGCCAGAGTACATGTTTAAGAAATGTATTGTTCAGATAATGTCTCTGTTATTATATATCAGTTATAGTGTTTTACAAATGGTACTATCCTGCTTTGTAGTTCTTTCTACATGTTTAACCAAGGTATTGTTAAGATAATGTCTCTGTTAAAATGAACCAGTCGCATTGTTTTAGGAATGATACTTTTCTGCTTTGTCGTTCTTTATACATGTTGAAACAAGGCATTGTTAAGATAATTTCTCAGTTAATATGAATGAATCACACTGATTGACAATTGCTACTCTCCTGCTTTGTTTCCCATTAAGATAAGGTAGATCAGTAGATGTTTTTCTTCTGGGAGTACCAGTCATCAACCATTATGTCTCAGTAATTGTTTACCTTATACCTATTGTTGCTTACAGGGATATCAAAATTAAAGCTCGGTTTTATTCCGACTTTGATTTTAGTTGAACTGCACAAAAGGAGCCAATGTGTCTAAGGCAAACTGCTGCATTAGTGGGTCCAGTTGGTCTTACCACTTTGCAGAAAGAAGTAGTCACTGTTTGCGCTACATTACACAAGGAATGATCGAGAAGCTTTACAGAGTATTAGTAGACGCTGGTGACATGACTCTAGTCTGCAGAGAGCATAGGAAACTCTACAACACGTGGAGGGCACTGGGCCAAAAGTGCCCAAACAAGTACAGGAAGCCAGGACAGGACTCCAAATCTGTCAATGTCATTCTAAGCAACAATGATGGGGCATCTGGGTATGGTAATCTGTTTACCGTACTTTCAGTTTGTTAGTCCACCGATTGGTGGGTTGACACTAGGGCCAATATTCATGTGTGTGCTGCTGTGTCTTTGTTTTCTTGCAGCTTATAAATACGATATCCACAGGGATGCTCAACTTGATTTTAGTGGAACTGCACAAAATGTCCAGATGGTTTGTGTCCTCCATAATACTTCATCATGCACAATACATCGAATGGTTCTCTAATCATTCGTCGTCACCTTGAGCCACTGGACTATATTTTTGAATGGTGCTGCCAGCGTCAGCCATTGAAGGGTAAGAAGAAAGACAAAAAGAGAGATGGCTGCTTTACTTGTGGTTCGGAGGAACACTAGGCAAACAAGTGCCCAAACAAGTACCAAGAAGCCAGGACAGGACACCAAGTCTGTCAATGTCACTCTAAGCAACAATGATGGGGCATCTGGGTATGGTAATCTATTTACCGTACTTTCCGTTTGTGAGTCCACCGATTGGTGGGTTGACACTGGGGCCAATATTCATGTGTGTGCTGATGTGTCTTTGTTTTCTGGCAGCATATAAATACGAAATCCACAGGGATGCTCAGCTTCATTTTAGTGGAACTGCACAAAATGTTCAGATGGTTCGTGTCCTCCACAACAATGATGGGGCATCTGGGTATGGTAATCTGTTTACCGTACTTTCAGTTTGTGAGTCCACCGATTGGTGGGTTGACACTGGGCCAATATTCATGTGTGTGTTGATGTGTCTTTGTTTTCTGGCAGCATATAAATACGAAATCCATAGGAATGCTCAGCTTGATTTTAGTGGAACTGCACAAAATGTTCAGATGGTCCGTGTCCTCCACAACAATGATGGGGCATCTGGGTATGGTAATCTGTTTACCGTGCTTTCAGTTTGCGAGTCCACCGATTGGTGGGTTGACACTAGGGCCAATATTCATGTGTGTGCTGATGTGTCTTTGTTTTCTGGCAGCATATAAATACGAAATCCACAGGGATGCTCAGCTTGATTAGTGGAACTGCACAAACTGTTCAGATGGTTCGTGTCCTCCATAATACTTCATCATGCACAATACATCGAATGGTTCTCTAATCATTCGTTGTCACCTTGAGCCACCGGACTATCAGATGACAAACTGATGACAAACCCTGCCCGTTCCACAATCATAGGCATTACATATTTTGAATGGGAAAAGCTTGTCAAAGTTGACATTAGTTTAATATATTGGAATTGGAAAACCTTGTCAATTTTTGCTCATTGATGTTAGCCAGAAGACATGCATTTGATATTTTTTAGTGGGACACCCTTTGCTGTGAGCAACGTCGATCGTTTTTTCCTATTCCTGTCTTCAGTTCAGAAGTAAATATTTAGTTTGCTGAGATGCATAGTCACATGAATGTTGACTTCTGTAAGATATTTTAAGAGTTTGTTCTGAATATTGTCTATGTAATGCCAGGCCTTGTGTTTGATTGCAAAGTTGAGCTTGGAATGTTGTGGCATGCGACATCATGAGCTATTCACCGTGCCTCCTGAGAATAATGCTTCGTATTGTTTTTCATGTCGATCTAATGCTAGTGATTTGCTTGTTAAGAAGATCATCCTCTTCTGTTGTTTTCGTGCTTAAGAAGTTCATCGTATTATGTTTCATTCATAGCCTATACGACAAGTCGGTTAGGTTATACGTGAAACCATATGATCTTCCGACAAACTCATCATCTTAGGCCGTGATTGGATCGTTGTTTTCCAACCAAAACCGCTTGTAAAACTGACGCTTGTCAATAAAAGCAGATGGTCTCGGGCGAAGCACTTGGTTGGTCGATTTCGACTAGTAAAATATACACTGGTCTCTCAAATTACACGCGTAACCCGCCGGTTTTACTTACAGACCTCAGGCCCTTGGTTTCATTACGCCTGTATTTTACGCGTTGTTTCCGATGACGAGTAAATTACACTTGTATCTTAATACATGTGTGAAATAAACCAGAGCTCCCAAGCGCGGCCTTACCATTTCATGCCGTCTCAGTCTCTCGAAGGTGCTCATAGGTGTCCGATGATCCTGGCTTCCTGAATAAGCAGCGGGCGCTGTATTAGACCATCCGTAGGGCCCGCGAGTCCCTCTCCGTCATCCTTCGAGTTGTTGCGCTCGCCGTGGCACCGAGCATTGTTAACATGGTCAATGAACATGAGGATTCAGGAGATGACTTTATTTTGACTGGATGACAGTAGGGACCCACTAGGGCCATAGCCGTACGTACGCAAGTGCCTCCTTATTATGTACAACTATATTTTTTTTGCTTCCTCCTGGTTTCCTGACATCACGGTCCCACACCATTGTCAACCTATGTAGTCAATATAAACGATAGAATTGCACAAGGTGCGGCCGACAGCTGGGACCAAGCAGCTCGAGCAGTATTTGTGTTTTTGAGGCGTGAGCACTGCAGAGTTATTCTTGGCGATGTTTTCGTTGTTGTTCAGAGGAGAGCAGGGTATTAACTGGGCGGGATGTGGCCCGTCTAGCCCAGGAAAGATATCCAGCCCAGAAATTAATTTTTTTCAAGATGAAAATGGCTAGCCCAGCTATTAGTTTTTTTTGAGGAATACCCAGGCAAGGTCAACTTGTTATTCTCCGCCCCGCTGGGCTGCAAATCTTTCCTAGGAGGGATGCATTAGGCTAAACAGAAAATGGGCTTTAAAAAAATAATAAATGGGATGTAATTATAAAAACTGGGCAGTAACTATAAAAAATGCACCAAACACAAAATTAGTTTATAAAATATTATTTATGGATTTTGAAAATCTTAATTTTTATTGTTGCGCGTGCAATGTTTCGTTGGATTTTTACGTAATACAAATTTATATTTAATCTGACTAGAAATTTCGGGATAAATATATTTCGGGTCCCATCAAAATGTGGGAAATTTTATTGAATTCTGTCTTGAACGGTTGGTTGAAATTATTAATCGTTGTCCTAGCTAGAAAATGGGCTGTACTTTTAACAAACTGTAAATGGGCTGTAGTAAATTCCATTAGAATTCAAAAATGGGCTGTATATTCTTACAAATGGCAAATGGGCTATAAGTTCTCTGTCACACACTTGTGGGCCTACTAAGTTGACGTGTCCCCTAAAAAAAAGAAGTTGACGCGTATGCAAGGCTTTGTCAACTTATTATAGTCAACACACGGTTCTAGCAGCAGTGGTCATTGGACGTCTATCCAACGGATGTCGTGCTTCTTCTTCAATCTTGGATATTCTAGCTTCGGCCGCCCAAAAAATGATTCCTCCCCCTGACATCTGGGGCGCACCGTTTCGGAGGTTGACCTGTGGGCCTACTAAGTTGACGCGTAGCAAGGGCTTTGTGAACTTAGTCAATATAAACGATTCTAGCTGCAGGGATCGTACGATGTCCATCCAACAGCCGTAGTGCTTCTTCAACCTCTGGTCTTCTTGCTCCAGCCGCCCAAAGCACCGCCGGTCGTGCCGCATGCTCCTGCCTCCCGTGGCCGGTTGTGCTGCCGCGGAGGCCTCACCGCCCCCTACTACTCCCACCGCTGGCCAGGCCATTCCTCCACTCACCCACACCCCCTGTTATTCTGCGGCGACGGCAGCCTCACACCGCAGGCGAACCAGTGAACCCTCGTGCTCCTCTCCGCGCGTGCTTCCACTGCCGCGTCTTCCCCGGCTCCGCGTCGTCCCCTTCCTAGGCCTCGCCGTCGTCCACCGCCGTGTCACTCTCGGCGCGGCGTGGTCAATGTGGTCAATGACCGACTTCCATCGGAAGAGTACTGTACGTGGAGAGGCTGATAGCTGGATCAACGGCAGCCGCATGGAAGTGCCTCCTTATTACGCAGAAAATAATTATTCCTCCACCTGACAGCAGGGACCCACCGGACGAGCCATCATATTTGGCGAAAAAATGTTTCCCCCCTGACTGCTAGGACCCACCGGACGGGCCACCATATTTCGTGAAAAAAACGTTCCCCCGGCTGTCAGCTCGGACCCACAGGAAGTTCCTCCTTATTACGCACAAAAAATGAATACCCCCCTGCTAGTTGGGACCCACCTTGGTGGGAGGCTGACTTGTGGGCCTGCTAAGTTGACGGGGACAGAGTGCTTTGTCAACTTAGTCAATATGAATGATTCGAGCTCCAGTGAGCGTACGATGTCCATCGGACGGCCGTAGTGCTTCTTCAACCTCTGGTCTTCTTGCTCCAGCCGCCCAAAGCAGCGCGGGTCGTGCCGCATGCTCCTGCCTCCCGTGGCCGGCTGTTCTACCGCGGAGGCCTCACCACCCCCTACTATTCCCACTGCTGGCCAGGCCCTCACTAGTAGGGAAAACCCTAGTAGTAGCGCGGGTTTAATGCCCACTAGTAGCGCGGGCTGCCGCGGCGCTACAGCTATTACTTAGCAGTAGCGCGTGCGACACGCGCTACTGCTAAGACACATAGCCGCAACGCTTGTTCTCTCCCGCGCTGCTGCTAATCTAGCTAGTAGCAGCGTGTTTACTATCCATCGCTACTAGTATTCTTTTTTTTATTTTTTTATTTTTAGTGTATTTATACGCCGTTATACAAATTTTGGTACAATACCAATTATGAGGTTTATATCATTATGTCCATAACAGTGTGTCAAATGAAGGTGGATTAGGTTCAAGTGGAGGCAATATGTGGTGCATGTCAAAAGTATACTACTAATACAAACTTGATCTAGTTTGGACTAGTAGTACTTTCGATGTGCACCACATGTTACCTCCACTTGAATCTAATCCGCCAGCACAAGCTATTTAATCATCATCATAGTCATTACCACCAACAGTATTTATTTAATCAACATAGTCATAGTGTAGCACATCATCATCTTTAAACTCATTCTAGCTAGCTAATCACCACCAACACTAGATGCGGTAGCTATCTAATCACCACCAACACTAGCTAATAATAATCATCATAGTCATTACCACCAACACTAGCTATTTAATTATCATAGTCATAGTGTAGCACATCATCATCTTCAAACTCATTTCTAGCTAGCTAATCACTCCTGCTGCTCTCTCTCAGGTAAAATAACATAAAACATGTGTAGCACTCCTCCTTCATCAAGTTGGATCATGCAGATGAACCTGTCTCCTAATCGTGGGCCGCGCTTCTGATTGCTGCTCCCTAGTACTTCTATGCACTCCTCCTTCACAGTTTTGGTCCAGTCTTTCACTATTAAGCATTCCTCGCTATTAGAAATCCTAAATGCACTAAACTGCATTGTAGGATATCTTGGCCGTAAGCTAACAATACTCATGGTACCTTTAGTCTCGATCCCATGAGGCACAACATTCATCGGGAGTCCCTGTTGAAGAACATAGTATAGTAACATACTTAGCAATGAAGTTTAGCTTAAAAAATAATATATGCAAAAGATGCACTGAGGACAAATAGTAAAAATCTTACCATCTTTCCTAAATAGATGTGACCGCAGTTCAGTACGAACACTATTAGTCGCACGTTTTCAGTACTAACATTTCTAAGTGCAGGAAGAAAATTTGTGTTGACAGTATGAAGATCCTCAAGCCATGAAACATAATGACTTATCTCCTCGCAGTTTAGTTCAGCCCCGGGACAATAGTAGGTCATGTCTACCAAGCGCTGGACATGTTTGCTTGAACGGAAATAAGCTGACAATAGAAATTAGTTGTCAACTATTTTTGAATAAACAATATCAAAGACATAAATATGGTTGAGAAACTCACATAATGGTATACCTGGAGGCGTCTGCACATCGACCCAAATGTCGATATTACCTTCAATATCATCTTCCGGATGAATATCAAAGGTGATAACCATATCAGGCTCAAATGCATAAGTTTTGCATCCAAAATAGGTGTAGTCGTCTGCGTTGTATAATTTTGCATGGAAAATACAACCATGCTCGGTCTTCAAGTAAACTTTCTTTACCTCCATAGTACGACTGAAACCTATCTTATCCAATACAAAAACTCTTGCATGGCAGGGGATACGCTAGTAGAATAGTAAAAAAATTAAATTATAAGTTGAAGAAAATGAAGCAGATGTCATGCTTAATTACGAAAAAAGACTTTTCGTTGTGACTTACTTTATCCACTTTGAAGTTCTCGTCCAGCTTGATGCTGAAGCGCCTATCATCATCTAGGAAGATTCCGTCGCACAGGCCGCGTTCGTCTTCACAGTATTTGCAAATACCGAAATCCTTTTCATTGTCAGACATTTCCTATGTTCATAGTTGAAACATTAATTGAAAATCAATCGTAGACAACTACCAGGATACTCAACAGACAAATCTGGGGCACTCGATATTTCCTACATATTCTGGCACAAGTCATGCCAAAATTCACGGAAAAATCCGGCATGACCTTTGCTAAAATAGGACATATCGAGCCCCTGAATTTTGCCAGAACGGAAATGAATCAACACTCCGGCAAAACATAGGCCACTCGGAGGTGTAACCTGCAAACATGACCGACCACTTGGGCAAGCACATATCCTAAAATATTGACATGAGCATTCAATAAGCAAAACCAAATTGTAAAATAAATAAGTATTCAAATTAGCATGGCTTCAATAAGCAAAAGTAAATCATCTCATGTGTCCGTACATCGTCGAATATTATCAGTAATACATCCCGAATAGTATCATACATATAACATCACTAATACAACTAAAACCCTAGCGCACGACGGGTATCAGCGCGGGCGGTGGACACCCACAGAGAAGGAACCATCACATGATCATAGCTCCAGTGAGATCCCTGGAGAACCTGCCAGGTATTGGAGAACCTGTGCTCCAACACAAACAAGTAGCGACGGACGTGCGTGTCCTCATCACTGACACGGTGACGCACCACCTCCGCGGGGTCCTCGAGCCTCTGGACCATCACTGGCCCACGCGACCGCCACCAAAGAAGGTTAGGGTCAACGACAGGCTGGCTCCTCACCAACCTGCGCCCCCCGGTAGGTAGCGCCTCCCAGTACCACCCCGGCGGAGCCCAGTCTCGGACATGGCGCATCTGGTGACGCAAGTGTGCTCCGCCGACTCGACGACGAGGATGCGGGATAGGCATAGTCGACGTCGATGCGGGAAAAATTGCTTTAACTAAAAAACAACAACAAGTTCTTACTAACTAGTTATATTAATTCAACTAGTTCTTACTAAAAATAAACTTACTATAAATAAAAATAAACTAGTACCTAATTAGTACCTAGTTCTTACTAACTAATTAGTACCTAGGAACTACTGCCCTAATTACCATCTAATTTGATGAACCTAGGGGTGGAAAGTGGCAGCGGATATTCCAATTATCCAACTTAATTAAAAGTGAAATAAGTGGTCAAATTTTACTCGTTTTATTATGCATTACAATAGTGTTTATTCATCATCTAAGAAAACATCCGAGCCGCATCCGTATCCGATTCATTTTCACCCATAGATGAACCCTAACTAATTTGATGCAACTAAAATTTGAAGAACCCTATCTAGGCAAATGTAGGGGAGGGGGAGGGGCAGGCGTGCTCACCTCGGGTGCCTGCGACAAGAGAGGGGCAGGCGGCGTCGAGGTCAGGGTCGGGGCTCGGGCGCGCGGCGGAGGGCGGCGTCGAGGTCGGGGGCGGCGTCGAGGTCGGGTCGGGGGCGGCGTCGAATCCGGGGTTGGGGGCGGCGTCGAGGGTGTGCGGAGAGTGACCGGAGAGCGCGCGGCGGCCGACGGGCGACGGTGGCGATGACAGCAAAGGAGTTTGATTTGGGGGAAGTGGCCATGGGGAAGAACGACCGTGCGGTTCAGTCAGAAGTAGCAGTAGCGCGTTCGAGGAAAGGCGGTACTGCTAAGCTAGCTACAACGTTTTCCTCGATACGCGCTACTGCTATTCCTGTCTCTTGTTTCCCCCTTTTTCATTTATTTTTCTTCACATTTTATTTTTTCCTTTCACCTTTTTCTATTTCTTTCATTTTCATTTACTTTTCTATTTTCTTTCCATTTAATTTTATTTCCTTTAGTAGTAGCGCATTTCATCGTAAACGCGCTGCTACAAAGCAAGTAGAGGTAGCGCGGTTCTACGTAGATTGCTACTACTATGTGTAGCTTATCGGCTAAGCCGTGAGAATTTTAGTAGTAGCGCTTTTATCTTCAGGCGCGCTACAGCTACAATTGTATCTGTAGCGCCGTTTACAGCAGTGCGCTACTGCTACTTAGCACCAGCGTGCTTCTTTAACACGCGCTACAGCTAAAGTTCTATGTATAAGGTTTTCCGTAGTAGTGCCTGCGGCGATGGCAGCCTCACACCGCAGCCGAACCAGTGAACCCTCGTACTCCTCTCCGCGCTGGCTTCCACTGCCGCCTCTTCCCCGACTCCGCGTCGTCCCCTTCCTAGGCCTGTCGTCGTCCACCGCCCTGGTGCTCTCGGTGCGGCGTGGTAAATGTGGTCAACAACTGACTTCCATCGGAAGAGTACTGTACATGGAGAGGCTGACAGCTGGGTCCACGGCGGCCCCAAGGAAGTGCCTCCTTATTACGCGAAAAATAATGATTCCTCCACCTGACAGCAGGGACCCACCGGACGGGCAACCGTATTTCACGAAAAAACGTTTCCCCCCTGACTGCTGGGACCCGCCAGCTACATCTTCACACGCAAGGAAGTGCGTCTGAAAAAAAACGATTCGCCCCCCTGACTGCTGGGACCCACCAGCTACATCTTCGCACGCAAGGAAGTGCCTGACAGTCGGGACCCACCTGGTCGAAGCGTACGTAGCGTTGTCATTCTGGCCGTGAACGTGTACGTACATATATACTGGTGGATGTAGAGGCGCGCACGTGTCGTAGTAGAGGTGCGCTTGTAGCATGTACACGTACGTACAACGGTCAGGGTGCAAGAAAGTAAATACGGCCATGTACGTACATACGGGCGGGGTCTCGAACGCCTACTCGCACGTACGTACGGCCAGGGCTCGTGTACATGGCTGGGTCAGAACGGAGAAACTGCGTCGTCGTCGTGTTCATGGGTAGGCAACGGAATGCGTCGTGTTCATCGGGAGGCAACGGAACGTGTGGGAGCCAACCGGCTTGGACAGAACAGCCGATGGAAACGAGGCCTGGCGTACCGCACAACGGAGGAAACGGCCTTGTGTTCGACTGGCCCGTTCGAAACAGGATCCTGTTGATCGGGATGGGTCTGGCGTACTGCAATCATAGCCTTTCCGGTGTCCAATCATAGCCTTCCAATATATCAATCTTTATGTCTCGACCATTTCGAGACTCCTCGTCATGTCCATGATCATATACGGGACTCCTAACAATCTTCGTTACATCAAAACACATAAACTCATAATACCGATCGTCATCGAACATTAAGCATGCGGACCCTACGGGTTCGAGAACTATGTAGACATGACCGAGACTCATCTCCGGTCAATAACCAATAGCGGAACATGGATGCTCATATTGGTTCCTACACATTCTACGAAGATCTTTATCGGTCAAACCGCATAACAACATACGTTGTTCCCTTTGTCATCGGTATGTTACTTGCCCGAGATTCGATCGTCGGTATCTCAATACCTAGTTCAATCTCGTTACCGGCAAGTCTCTTTACTCGTTCCGTAATGCATCATCCCATGACTAACTGATTAGTCACATTGCTTGCAAGGCTTATAGTGATGTGCATTACCGAGAGGGCCCAGAGATACCTCTCCGAAACACGAAGTGACAAATCCTAATCTCGATCTATGCCAACCCAACAAACACCATCGGAGACACCTGTAGAGCATCTTTATAATCACCCAGTTACGTGTGACGTTTGATATCACACTAAGTGTTCCTCCAGTATTCGGGAGTTGCATAATCTCATAGTCATAGGAACATATATAAGTTATGAAGAAAGCAATAGCAATAAACTAAACGATCATAGTGCTAAGTTAACGGATGATGTGATCCCGTTCATCAAATTACAACTCATGTCAATGGCTAGGAAACTTAACCATCTTTGATGAACGGCCAGTCAAGTAGAGGCATACTAGTGACACTCTGTTTGTCTATGTATTCACACATGTACTAAGTTTCTGGTTAATACAATTCTAGCATGAATAATAAACATTTATCATGATATAAGGAAATATAAACAACAACTTTATTATTGCCTCTAGGGCATATTTCCTTCAGTCTCCCACTTGCACTAGAGTCAATAATCTAGAATACATTGTAATGATTCTAACACCCATGGAGTCTTGGTGCTGATCATGTTTTGCTCGTGAGAGAGGCTTAGTCAACGGGTCTGCAACATTCAAATGACACATCCGTGACATTTTGGGCTGAATGAATTTTTTTCTGTCATACATATGACACTTCTATGACGATAATTGTGACAAAACCCGGTATCATTATAGATGTGGTGGGCTCCTACTTCTATGACAAAAAGTCATGACAGAAAATGGGCTTTTCGTCCTGGGCGGGCCGGAGGCGCAGCTGCATGACATTCTTTGGGCCATCCATGACGGAAAAAACCGTGGTAGAAGCGAGGGGGAGGAAAATTTCGGGGAGTTCCCGGTTACGGTGGGAGGTCGGGGGCCGAGCGATGCGCCTTTCTCTCGTACACGTATGCGCGTGTGTGCGAGGCGTTGGCTCTAACTGAACCCGAGCGAGGTGTTGGGCTCTAACTGAACCCGAGCGATTGCACTGCAGGCTACGCGTTACTGAACCCGAGTGATCGATCGATGGCTGTTAACTGAACCCGATCGAGCGATTCCTTCGCTACTGCTACTAACTGAAGACGATCGATTGGATGAACAGTGAGCGTTGCGGGGGGGGGGGGTGGATGAACAGTGAGCGGTGGCGTTGCCTCTGGATGAACAGGACCCCGTGGTGTGGTGGAGGGCTGGATGAACAGTAGACGGTGGAGGGGTGCCCGTGGAGGGGTGGTTGAACAGGACCCCGTGGTGTGGAGGGCTAGATGAATAGTAGACGGTGGAGGGGTACCCGTGGAGGGGTGGTTGAACAGTAGCCGGTGGAGTAGCGCACGGTGGAGGCTGGATGAACAGGAGCCCGTGGAGGTTGGAGGAGGTCGACGGTAGCCCGTGGAGGCTGGAGGAGGTCGACGGTGGAGATGAACAGTATCCCGTGGAGTCCCGTTTTGCGGTATGCCACACCCCTCCCGATGAACAGGACCCCCGTTTCGACCGTAGGAGGTCCGTTTCGTCCGTTTTGCGGTACCCCACACCCCTCCCGATAAACAGGACCCCTGTTTCGACCGTAGGAGGTCCGTTTCATCCGTTTTGCGGTACGCCACACCCCTCCCGATCAACAGGAGCCCCGTTTTGACCGTAGGAGGTCCGTTTCCTCTGTTTTGCGGTACGCCAGACCCCTCCCGATCAACAGGACCCCGTTCCGAACGTAGGAGGTCCGTTTCCTCCGTTGTGCGGTACGCCAGGCCTCGTTTCCATCGCCTGTTCCGTCCAAGCCCTCCTGATGAACACGACCACGCATTCCGTTCCGACCCAGCCGGTTGGCTCCCACGCGTTATGTTGCCTCCCGATGAACACGACGCATTCCGTTGCCTCCCCATGAACACGACGCATTCCATTGCCTCCCCATGAACATGACGACGACGCTATTTCTCCGTTCCGACCCAGCCATGTACACGAGCCCTGGCCGTACGTATGCGCGAGTAGGCGTTCGAGACCCCGCCCGTATGTACACATACGTGGCCGTATTTTCTTTCTTCCACCCTGGCCGGTATACGTACGTGTACATGCTACGTGCGCGCCTCTACTACGACACGTACGCGCCTCTACTACGACACGTGCGTGCCTCTACATCCACCAGTATATATGTACGTACACGTTCGCGGCCAGAATGACAACGCTACGTACGCTTCGACCAGGTGGGTCTCGACTGTCAGGCACTTCCTTGCCTGCGAAGATGTAGCTGGTGGGTCCCAGCAGTCAGGGGGGCGAATTGTTTTTTTTGCCCGGACGCACTTCCTTGCGTGCGAAAATGTAGCTGGTGGGTCCCAGCAGTCAGGGGGAAACGTTTTTTTTTCACGAAATACAGTGGCCCGTCCGGTGGGTCCCAGCTATCAGGTGGAGGAATCATTATTTTCCGCGTAATAAGGAGGCACTTCCTTGCTGCGGCCGTGGACCCAGCTGTCAGCCTCTCCACGTACAGTCCACGTCCGATGGAAGTCGTTCCTTGACCACGTTGACCATGCCGCGCCGAGAGCACCAGGGCGGTGGACGACGGCGAGGCCTAGGAAGGGGACGACGGGGAGCCGGGGAAGACGCGGCAGTGGAAGCCCGCGCGGAGAGGAGTACGAGGGTTCACTGGTTCGGCTGCGGTGTGAGGCTGCCGTCGCCGCAGGGCCTGGCCAGCGGTGGGAATATTAGGGGGCGGTGAGGCCTCCGCGGCAGCACAGCCGGCCACGGGAGGCAGGAGCATGCGACACGACCGGCGCTGCTTTGGGCGGCTGGAGCAAGAAGACCAGAGGTTGAAGAAGCACTACGGCCTTTGGATGGACATCGTACGGTCACTGGAGCTAGAATCGTTCATATTAGCTAAAGTTGTCAAAGGACCCTGTGCCAGTCAACTTAGTAGGCCCACAAGTCAGCCTCCCACCATGGTGGGTCCCAGCTAGTAGGGGGAGTATTCATTTTTTTGTGCGTAATAAGGAGGCACTTCCGGTGGGTCCGAGCTGACAGCGGGGGGAACGTTTTTTTGCGAAATACGCTGGCCCGTCCGATGGGTCCCAGCAGTCAGGGGGAAACTTTTTTCGCGAAATAAGGTGGCCCGTCCGGTGGGTCCCTGCTGTCAGGTGGAGGAATAATTATTTTGCGCGTAATAAGGAGGCACTTCCTTGCGGCCGCCTGGACCCAGTTGTCAGTCTCTCCACGTACAGTACTCTTCCGATGGAAGTCGTTCGTTGACCACGTTGACCACGCCGCGCCGAGAGCACCAGGGCGGTGGTCTGGATGACGGCGAGGCCTAGGAAGGGGACGACGCGGAGCCGGGGAAGACGCAGCAGTGGAAGCCCGCGCGGAGAGGAGTATGAGAGTTCACTGGTTCGGCTGCGGTGTGAGGCTGTCGTCGCCGCAGAATAACAGGGGGTGTGGGTGAGTGGAGGGATGGCCTGGCCAGCGGTGAGAGTAGTAGGGGGCGGTGAGGCCTCCGCGGCAGCACAGCCGTCCACGGGAGGCAGGAGGAGGCAGCACGACCAGCGCTGCTTTGGGCGGCTGGAGCAAGAAGACCAGAGGTTGAAGAAGCACGACGGCCGTTGGACGGACATCGTACGGTCACTGCAGCTAGAATCGTTTATATTGACTAAGTTGACAAAGCCCTTGGTACGTCAACTTAGTAGGCCCACAGGTCAGCTTCCGAAATGGTGCGCCCCAGATGTCAGGGGGAGGAATCATTTTTTGTGCGGGTGAAGCTATAATATCCGAGATTGAAGAAGAAGCACGGCATCCGTTGGATGGACATCCAACGGCCACTGCCGCTAGAACCGTGTGTTGACTATAAGTTGACAAAGCCTTGCATACGCGTCAACTCTGTTTTTTTAGGGGACGCGTCAACTTAGTAAGGCCAGAAGTGTGTGGCAGAGAACTTATAGCCCATTTGAGATTTGTAAGAATGTGTAGCCCATTTGTGAATTCTAATGGAATTTACTACAGCCCATTTACAGTTTGTTAAAAGTACAGCCCATTTCAATCAACCGTTCAAAACAGAATTCAATAAAATTTCCCACATTTTGATGGGATCCGACATATTTTTATCCCAAAATTTCTAGTGAGATTAAATAAAATTTCAATACAAATTTATATTACATAAAAATCCAACGAAACATTGCGCTCGCAACAATTAATGAAATTAAAATTTTCAATATCCAAAAATAATATTTTATAAAGTAATCACGTGTTTGGTGCATTTTTTATAGTTACTGCCCAGTTTTCATAATTACATCCCATTTATTATTTCTTAAAGCCCATTTTCTTGTTAAGCCTAATGCATCCCTCCTAGGAAAGATTTGCAGCCCAGCGGGGCGGAGAATAACAACTTGACCTTGCCTGGGTATTCCTAAAAAAAGTACAGCTGGGCTAGCCATTTTCAGCTTGAAAAAAATTAATATCTGGGCTGGGCTAGACGGGCCACAGCCCGCCAATTTAATACCTGCAGCGATGTATTCGTTGTTGTTCAGAGGAGAAAAATTAATATCTGGGCTAAACATGGAAAAACTCTGCTGTGCTCACACCTCAAAAACACAAATACTGCTCGAGCTGCTTGGTCCCAGCTGTCGGCCGCTTCTTGTGCAATTCTCTCGTTTATTGACTACTACATAGGTTGACAATGGTGTGGGACCGTGATGTCAGGAAACCAGGAGGAAGCAAAATAAATTATAGTTATATATATATAATAAGGAGGCACTTGCGTACGTGAGGCTATGGACCTGGTGGGTCCCCATTGTCATCCTCTTCAAGTAAAGTCATCTCCTCGCCCGCGCGCGCTTTCCGCCTGAAACAGTCAGCGCCGCCCGCCCCGCTTCCCGGTGCAGGCGATTGCTCCGCCTTCAAATGACACAAGTGCCGTCCGTCCGTCCATCTGCCGCCCACATTAATGATATGCGGTTGGCGAGGCGGCTACTCCGGCGCCACACGTCCGTCCCTCCGCCCGCCCACCATTGTTATATAAACTGCTGCACCGGCCATAGCCGCAGTCATCCGCATCCATTCCCTTTCTCCTGTCCACACCAGTACTGTCCACCATGGCTTCCTCACGCTCCAGTGCTCTTCGGGACGGGTGGACGACGGACCACAAGGAGATGGCAGCCATTGTTGCCGACCGGCTGGCCGGCAGGCTGCCGGAGGACGACGACGTCCCAATGGAGAACATGGTAGTCGATAATCCGGCGCCAACCCCCTCCTCCGCGCCATCCTCGCCGGTGCATTGCACCATGACCATTGGCGAGGCCCGTGCCCAATATATGGACAGGGTGAGGCAGATGCATGAGGAGCAGTTCCGGGAGGCGCAGGCCGACGCCGCCTACAACCACGATCTCCTCCAGGAGCACCTGCAGGCGGAGGAGCAGATCGCCGCGGAGCGGGCGGAGCAGGAGGCGCTACTCGACTCGTACTGCTCCGCCCGCAAGGGCCGCCTCGAGTGCTGGCGGTATCGCATGCAGGTGGCGGAGGCTGCGGCCGCCTACAAAGAGGCTAGCAAAGAGGGCGATGAAGCGGGCGAGGCGCTGTTTGGCGAGACCGAGGACGAGGCAGAGGACAATGCCGGCTCCGACGAGTCCCTGCTCCGCTGGCGTCGACGAGGCCCTGCTTCGCCGAGGCCCCGCGGCGCCAACAACGAGGCAGAGGACACCGCCGGCTCCGCCGAGGCCCCGCCCCGCCAACAACGAGGCAGAGGACATCGCCGGCTCAGCCGAGGCCCCACCCTGCCGGCAACGCGGGGGAGGATTTCCACCGCTCCGCTGAGGCGCCGCCCGCCGGCAACGAGATAGAGTACATCGCCGGCTCCGCCCCGCTGCCAACGAGGCCGCGCCACACAGAAAACAAGGAAGAGTAGAACACGGTAGGTCGCCGCCGCTCGGGTACAAGTAAGGCCACCGCTGCTACCCTCCGGTTGAAGCGAAGCTAGGCGGGTTGACCATTGACGGCCGGTTAGCTTCTTGGCGGCGACATGGAGTCGGAGAGCTGCGCTGGAGAAGAATGCTGCTTCTACTTAACTGCTGGTGCAGTTGGCTGACTAACACGTGGGCCCAATAGGCCACATGTCAGTTACGCAACTGCACCTGCAGTGAAGTCATTGAAGCTTCTGTTCGGCACAGCGGGACAAAAGTGGGTAGCTTCGGTTAATTAATTATACCTCCAGCGCACCCCTTTTTAGTTGAAGAATGTATGAAATGTAATAAAATCCGGCATGTTTATATGAAATCCGACCGTGTATGAATGAATTTATTTCGATTAGTTCGAATTCCTGTATCACTGGCATTGGATGAACATGCAAAACAATACGTACTAGCATTATTCCCAGGGTGATCACCTCGTTCGCAGCAGTTTCACATGTACTCCCTCCAGTCCTTTCTAGTCTGCATACAAGTTTTGTCTGCAGTCAAAGTATCTCTACTTTGACCAATCTTATACAAAAAAGTATGCACTTTCACAATGTGCGAAGTAAAAAAGGAACAGAAGGAGTACAAAGAGTTTGAGCAGCTTTCCAGTGTTTCTGTACATTGCAATCAAACACACAGGCCTGGCAATTCATAGAGAACATTCAAAACAATCGATGATTATGCATCTCAGCGACTCACATGTCAGAGGCAATATTTACTTCACAACTAAAGAATAAAGAAAAAATTGATCGACGCTGCTGACAGCAAAGGGCGTCCCATTCAAAAATATCAAACGCATGTCTTTCTAAAATCAATGAGCAAAATTTGACAAGGTTGTCCCATTCCAAAATATGAAATGCCTACGATTGTGGAATGGGCAGGGTTTGCCATCAGTTTGGACATTGACATGGCACCTCGTGCTAAATAAACCAGCTGTTCTTTTTGTGCAGTTCCACCAAAATCAACCAAATTCGCGCGTAGCTTGTATGATTTCGCCCTTATATGTTGCAATGCCTTGAACTTATCGGCACCTCCTTTCTTGTAGTGGAAATGAATGATTCGATGTATTCATGAACATTTTGTGCAGTTCCCATTGAAATCAAGCTGAGCACCCCTGTTTGCACAAATACAAAAAAGTGATTAGTATAAAGCAAATTGTACTATGAATTGACAGTTTCAACCGGCACATACATGGTCCATGTAGAACAGACTTTTAGAAAAATGGAACTCACCAGAAAGAATCCTAGAACAACATTGTACTCGTGCATCATCGCAAAAAATGGAGATTTGTCAATCCTTCTGAGCTGAAGTTAGTTTGGTCTTGTGGGGAGTAATGTAACCATCCTTCAACTGCTCCTTCTGATGAGAAGATAGACAGGGCTTCTTCATCCTGGCATAATCGGAACTAGTCACTTCACGTACTCCATATCCTTCTTCAGAGGAAGATGATCCTGTTGTGCAAAGACAAGAGGACTACTAAATGCTAGCATCCATGTTTGCTCGAAAAAAAGGACAGGAAATATTTAAAACAGCACAGATGAAGCACTTCTCAAGGACAATACCACTTTTTCATGACAGTATCTAAACAGTAGCACAACACCAATAGAGATGACAAAGCTCAATCATATGGATGAAATCAGTGGGCGAGTACCAACCTTTGTCAGGAGGCTTATTGTGTAGAGCATACAGATGAAGCACTTCTCCGGAACCATCTGTTGCTATCTATGGTGGTGGCCATGCTTACTATATACTCCTCGATTAGTTTAATGTTTCCAACATCTTCTTGTGTAGTTCCACTAAAATATATGGTATCTTCAAAGAAGATCCCTGTTTGCACAAGTAGAGATAATTACATATTACATTAAGAGTGGCATCAAATCAGTGGCAAATCAATTGCTCGTTCCAGCCATAGCAATAAATTAAGATGCAAAACTATATCATTACTTGTGTCATCATAGTTCTAGTGCTTCATTACAGCACCGGGAGTTGATTTTTGTTTTTCTTCCACTTGTTCTTCCCCTTCATCACTTGGTTCAATAACAGACAAGCTTCGCCTTCAATGTAAGATTTGGCATGTCAATTAGGGAGCACAAGTATAGTACTAAACTTAATTTTCTGATGAAAGTGGCAAAATACAGGCCAACAGTTGTGAAATATCCTTATCTTACCTCAATGGGATATTACGGTGCACATACAGATTGGAAGTCTTGTCTCCATTTGTGCAGTTCACTAAAATCAAGCAACATTATCGTACAAGTAGCACAACATATGAAAGCACACTGTAGAATCATGTGAAAGAAGGCTACTGACCTCTCATGATGCGGAATTCAAACAACTCACAAGAAGAAGATCTGAACCAAATTCGCCTTAACGGATAGGAAGTAAGATCTCCTCTTGTGCAGTTCCACTAAGATCAAGCAATCAAGCAACGTTGTCGGTGTGACATTTTGGTTGAACTGCACAAAACACTCTTAAAACAAAAGTGTTTTGTGCAGTGCAACAAAAGGTCACAATGGCAACGAGGTGAAGTAGATAACCCTGTTTACACAGAGGTGCAAAGGAAACAATTAGTGGTCAATGACGGTGGATGACACAGAAGCCAATAAAAAGAAGCATCTACCTTATCTAAATGGGAAAGAAAGCAAGACAGTAGCATTTCTCAAATGGTGGCATTGATTAATATTAACATAGAGATTATATTAACAATAAAATTCATTAAACATGTGATTTGCTTTTAACTGTGGCATTGCATCAATTTTCTAGCGGCATTATTAGAGGGTGTTTGTTTACAGGGACATTTTGGTGTAGGGACTAAAAAGACTCCGTGTCAGCCCCATCTAAACCAAACAGGAGGGACTTTTAGGGACTAAAAGTGGGCATTTGGGACTAAAGAAAGAAGACCCCGAGGGAGTCTTTTTGGGACTTTTTCCAACAGTTGCCCCTGCCACGCATCGCACCTTGTCTCTATTAGTTCATTACTAGGGGTAACATGGTCTTTTAGCATGTCATTTAATAACCTCTAGTCCATGTTTAGTCCCTGGAACCAAGCAGGTAGGGACTAGGGAGTTTTTAACCAAACAGGGCCTTAGATTAACAACAGCTAATGAGTTGCACGGGACAGTGGACGCACCAGCACCATGTGCATCTACCGATGTACTGTGGTCATGCACAGTCTATTGCAACAAAGAACAAACAACCAAGGAGCATATTTGTGTTGGTCCCAGTTTTGTTATCTTTAGACACCTTTCCCTATGTGAGCGCGGCAAATCTAGTCCTGCTCAAACTCTACAGCCTTGTCCCTTCCTTTCCTTTTTGAACTAGTACTTTCGCCCCTTCCTTTCCTCTTTGAACCACGTCCTAGATTTATGCGATACAACTTTCCCCACAACTTTCCCCCATTCCTTTCCTCTTTGAACCACGTCCTAGATTCATGCTATAGAACTTTCCCCCTTCATTTCCTCTTTGAACCACGTCCTAGATTCATGCTATATACAACTTTTCCCACTACTTTCCCCCACTCCTTTCCTCTTTGAGCCACGTCCTAGATTCATGGTATACATGCAGCTAGAGCAATGCATGTGGAGTAAGTAAATTATACCTTAAGGTTCTTGGGGCGTGGTTCGGTGGGCGACGGGACGGCGGCGAAGAAGAAGGGGTCGGAAATCCTCACGACCACTGGGTGGAAAGTGAACAGCTGCGCCGGTAGTCCCTCGCCGACGGCGACAGCGTTAAGCCTCCTTCCCTTCCCGGCGGATGGATCCTGCCGGCTCTTTGAGCAGCAGTGATGGGAGAGAGAGGCCAACGAAGTCTTGTTTAGATCTGGAGAGGGCGAGAGAGTGTGAAGAGAGCAACTACAAGCGCTGAGGCTCTAGCGGGAGAGGGCGAGAGAGTGTGAAGAGAGCAACTACAAGCGCTGAGGCTCCAGCGTGTATATATATACTTGAGAGAGAGTGTGAAGCGTGCAAACCCTAGAAAACATTTTGACTAGTCAAAGAATCCTCCTGGCACAAATTATGCTCAAGCGTAGTTATCAAACCCGAGACCTCAAGTTTTATGAGCGAACAGGCTAACCAGCTACACAACCCTCCCATTATGTTCAACGAGAGGGAAATAACCTTTTGTACATTCCTGCATTCGTGTGACAAGCATGCCCTGTTTTTTTTGTGTGTGTGGGAGTCATTGGGATTTCAATCATAATCGTGTCATGTGGCTTTGGTGGTAAGACTATCCACAGTGGTGCAGAAATAATGCAGCCTTAGTCACCTTACCTCTCTCCACGTAGTACGTTGGGTCCCACCAGTCAGAGGGTGAAACAAACAAATTAATAAGAAAAATTAAAAGCGCCAGCGGTGTATCTTACCTCACACATCTCGCTACTGCTCGGGAACACTGTCCAATTGATCCCTCTGTTCGCTCACGTACTATTTTAAGTGAATCCTTATTATAACATACACAAAAATTTTGGGCACTTGTATTCGACTTCAGTCAGTGTGCCACTGTATCTCGTATACTTACTACTCCCTCCGTCTAGGTGTAATAAGTCACGCTAGAAGGTGCAACGGGACCAAGGTGCGCGCGTGTGCGTGTGTGTGTGTGTGTGTGTTTAACAGCATGTGTGTGTTAGAGAGAGCGACAGATCGACCTACTCCTACAGAGAGATGTTGTGTAGTGTACGATTTTAGCCGCGAGAGTCGGTGCATCCTCTCGTTTCCGGGCGTGTCCGGTAGGGACATGTGGACAGCTGCCATGCCCGCTCCTGACCAGCTTGGCCCACCCAAAGCCCCTCCATCGCCTGCGCGCGCTTCCCGCCCGAAATGGTTAGCGCCGCTCCAAAGAATCAGTGCCGCATTCATGCCCGGGCAGAGCGGACGCGACCTCTCACTGGCGCAAGAGTGATGGTTCCTTCGTCCGTCCAACTTACTGCTGGGTCTGTGTGATTTGACGGCTCATTGGTCTTTATTACTGAGGTGGTAGGACTGCTGGATGTCCCACGCTTTCGGCGAAATGAGGTACTACAAGTAGATTACAATTTTCTCCATTCTTACAACGGAGGCGTGCAAGAGCACCGGAAACACGCAGGCTCAGTGATTACATGGCCCACCTCACACTATCACCGTGCGACACCTAACTCTTTATATAGTACTCCCTCCGTTCCTAAATATTACTAGATGAGTCCCCGCGCGTTGCCGCGGAACAGCGGTATATCTCTCTGCGCAAAATTATCGATTTCATAGAACTAAAAAAAACTCTATAACCGCATGAAAAATGTGGTAGCCAAACTAAATAAACTCCCATCATCATTTAGATCATCCCATGTAAGGAAAAAAGATCAGCCAACTCCTACTACATAATGGGATTATATTTTTCTTTTTGACATGTTAACGGGACTTAAAGCTCACTTACATGCATGCTACCGGTGCATGCTTGCATGCGGACATG